>NW_025533476.1:821834-1161168 GCF_020615455.1 Coregonus clupeaformis
AGCGCCTTGGGGGGTAGGAAACGAGAATATAAGCTTCACCGAGATGACTGAGGGAATGGGCTTGTGTCTGGCAGCGGTCTGGCTGGTGAGGGTGCGTGTGTCGAGGGGGCAATTGAGCATGAAAGACAACAGATGACCTCCTGGTTTAGTGCAGTTTTAATGCAGCAGCACGGCACACAATTGCACGTCTCCAGTCACAAGGGAGAGGGATACCTGGGTAATTCAGTGTGGGGGTCAAACAAAAACAGAGGTGTTTTCTTGGTTGAAGAAAATTGACAGAAACAGTGAGGGACTACCTAGGCACTTATAATGATATTTGTTCAATTAGAAACAATCATTTTCTATTTTCAAAATGTTCATCTGTGTGCCCTAATAAACACAACCCTGGTGGTTCATTATCATTAAATATTTTATTTCAAAACATCAGGTGGTTACAAGTGGGGACAGTCCCTGCTGTGTATCTGCAGAGGGACTAGGAAATCTCTCACTGATTCACAAAATCTTGACGAAAGGAGAAGTTGGATTTACTGGGTAAGTAGGGAGGGAAGGAGGTAGAATGGGGAATGGATATTGTAAAAAAGGGAGAGGTTTGGAAAGCTGTCACAAACATCTTATTCATCATCTAAAATAGTCGATATGACAGAATCTGTGGTTTACTGATGGAAAAAGCTTACATAAATACCATGTAAAAAAACGTAAACACTAAAACCGAAAGAGGTATGTTCCAATGAGAGACTGGAACAGTGGAGTGGTGGATGTGGTCCTGGGGAGCTACAAGGAGTGCAGGTTTTTGTTAAACCCCAGCTTTAAATAACCAACTTCAAATAATCGATGTCTTGGACCTTGATTCCTCAGGTGGTTTAGTAATACGCTGGAACAAAGCCAGTACAGACCCAGTATAGCTCTCCCAGGACCAGAGTTGGAGATCCCTTAGGCCCTGGTTAAAAGTAGTGCACTACATAGGGAATAAGCTGCCATTTGAGACTCAGTGACGAGGTGGACTACCAACAGACTACAAAAGCGGGCGTATCGATAGGGGCATTTGCAGCTACCGCATTTTCACTTTCAAAAAGAAGTAAACAAACAAGAGCACCTCTCTTGCTCCCAACTTAATCATACACACCCACCCCCCCATCCTCTCACAAGTCATACATTTTAAAAAATTAAGTCACCCTACCAGAGTCGTTCTCAGAATCCATATTGTCGACTAGTGAGTAACTTGCAGCGAGGGGAGTGGTTTGCATAGGGCCTGGCTGGTAACTACACCTCCAGCTTTTCCCCCGCTCTCTCCCTGTGAGAGTCTCAGCTTTGACCTTGCAGTGCTTCGGTTCTCCTCGCTAACAGCAGAAGTGCTGAACGGTGCAGGTAGCAGCACTGCAGCAGCAGCCTAGCCGGGGTGGCTATGGTAGTAGTTCCCTACTGTATGCCCTCATTGGACAGCTGCAAATGTGCAGTAGCTCAAACAAACACGACACACAAGATGCAGGGCTGACTCATTACTGTGCAGGCGTTTAGAACTGAAAATATTCAGTGGCTAGTTTTGGACTCGGTATTTGGCTGAATTAGGTGATCTGCAGGTTGCGTGGGACCGGTCCGGTTTTTAAGTAGTAGAGAACTTGGCTTCTAGGGTGTGTGTGTGTGTGTGTGTGTATCAAATTAACAGCAGACCCAGGTGGCTAAAAGGCAATAGATGCACTTCTATTCCCATCTACTCAGCACAATAGCCCAGCCTGACACTGATTTGAGTCCTAGGTGGCATTGTTAGAGACCGTCCTTTACCAGAGCCCTTCGATGTTTCTCTTCCAGAGATGTACATTGAGGATAACTGTTTGATTTCATAGTTGTAAAACCTGAGACCAGGGTTGCATTCAGCAGGCACAAACAGGAGAAACTGTTCTGATTTAGAGAGGTTTGGGTGCTCTCACATTTCATGTTACGGAATGTGACCAGTCATCCAGGTGTGCAACACTACTGGGGTGTATTCATTAGTGCACAACGTAGAAAAACATTTTGCAACAAAAATGAGTTTCTTACATTTACATTTAAGTCATTTAGCAGACGCTCTTATCCAGAGCGACTTACAGTTAGTGATTACATATTTTTTTTATACTGGCCCCCCGTGGGAATCGAACCCACAACCCTGGCGTTGCAAACGCCATGCTCTATCAACTGAGCTACATCCCTGCCGGCCATTCCCTCCCCTACCCTAGACGACGCTGGGCCAAATTGTGCGCCGCCCATGAGTCTCCCGGTCGCGGCCGGCTGCGACAGAGCCTGGATTCGAACCAGGATCTCTAGTGGCACAGTTAGCACTGCGATGCAGTGCCTTAGACCACTGCGCCACTCAGGAGTTTTTAAATGGACAAATTCAGGTAGGTCCCTCCCCGTTTAGGGTTGTTTGCTTCAGTTTCATTGCAAGTGCATTTTTTATTTATACAAACAGGGAAATCCCATTGAGACCAAAGCCTCCTTTGCAAGGGAGCCCAACACACAATAATGACAATTCCAACGCAATAAAAACATACAATATTTACAAGCAATTTAAGAAAAGTAATCAAATAGCCGTCTGAACTGCCCTAGCGGCACCAAAACATTCACCTTTAGAGAGTTCTGGACATCATTCCACAAGTAAGATGCAAAAAAACGCAGATCTACCCAACTCAGAAACGACCGAAGGGATTTCCAGAGTTAGCCATCCCGGTGATCGGGTCTGGTGACTCGTATGTCTGTAGTTTGCCTAAAAATCTGAAACTGACACTTGGGAAACCAGGATCCTGTTCAGTAAGGCGCAGTAACGTAAAATAAAAAAAATTATTATCTAACAAGTTCAGGTAGTACCTCCCCATTTCAAAATGTTTCTTACCTACTAGTCACAACCCAGATGTGTGTGTGGACTTGATGGAGGACCTTTGATTCATTGATTGAAGGACCTGTAATTAATTGAGTCACTGACTACCAGGAAGAGGAGAAACCCAGTAGACACTGCACTACCTGAAGTATTAATAGTGTGTAGACAGATCATAGTCTGCCCTACAAACAATCGTTTGACAAATCTTACAGGTTTTGCATACAGCCTTCTCAGAAAAACAAGTTTTTTACATTTTCTATGAACATACCTGGGTCCTGCTCAGTAGGCACACAAAGGCTCAAACTGAGTGAAGCTGAGAGGTACTAAGTTTGCTTCAATAAGAAACACTTGTTTTTGATTGATAAATGAGCCCCTAGACGTTTTCCATTCAAGAACAATTGCTCCATTTATGCAATGACATCCCCTTTACACCAAGTCCTTGAATGCCATACTCCTTGAAGTTTGCAGATGTGTCAAAACACTATTAAGCTCAAAACCTATTTTGTTTCATCCTTTTGTGTGTGTACTTTATTGTATTTATACGTTGGATATCACTTTAAAAAAAAGGAAAAGTTCAAAAATCACTGGAGGACATATTTAACCATTTGGGAAAATGCTACACAGACCCAAGATCAGTGTCTAGGCCAACTTCACCCTATCCCCTCTATTTGTGCAGTATATGGACATGCCCCTATTAGAGAGCAAGAACAACTAGACCACATATGGTAGGGAAAAATCTTATGTGGAACAAAGATGCCTCTCTGACATGTTGTTCCATTTGTGACATGTCTATTTGCAAAGCTCCACACCATTTGCATACTGAAAGTGGATCTGGCTTGCCTCCCAACATGTATACGGGTTGTTTGCACTGCCTTAAATACTCCACTAAATGGATGTCTATCTCAATGACAATGCCACATTGGAACACGAGCCTTCAAGGTTGTGCATTCACACCGGTTGAAGAATCCAGTCTGTATACCCGATTCGGACACACATCACATTTGGAAATGAGTGAGATAAGAGTTACAGATAAAAAAGGGAATGTTAGAAAACAATCCAAATTGTCATCTCTATCAGTCTTCAGTGTAAACAAGGCCCTCGTCTGTGGAAACCAATTAGGCCTACACTTCGAAACAGGGAACATGTGGAGCTCTCAGCTGAACAATAGTGTGCAGGGAAAAAAATGGGAAGACACACAAAAAAAGTACAGCACTGCACAAATCAGCGGAGGATGCAGTGCTGCTGAGCCTTTTTTAAATTTTTATAACTCCCCCAGCTCCAGTCAAGCCTTGGCGGACATAATGGCAACGGTTTTGTCCTAGATAATTACTTAATTTAGGTGGTTAACACTTTAGGTGTTAATGAGTAGATATGGCTTCATTGACACAATCTCAAAATATCCCTTTAATATGGAGGAAATTACAGCCATTGGCGGTAATTACAGGGTTTTTTCTGTGTAGAGAATTCTTAGGCGGGGCGTCTAAGTGGTAATTTTCAGTTTCAGTGTCAACTTAAATGACCCAAACCAGATAGAACGCAATCAGAAGAGATATTGAACACACACAAACAGTCCCAGTCAAAAGTTTGGACACTCCTACTCATTACAGGGTTTTTCTTTATTTTGACTATTTTCTACATTGTAGAATAATAGTGAAGACATCAAAACTATAAAATAACACATATGGAATCATATAGTAACCACCCCCCCCCCCCCAAAAAAAAGTGTTAAATCAAAATAGATTTTAAATTTGAGATTCTTCAAAGTAGCCACCCTTTGCCTTGATGACAGCTTTGCACACTCTTGGCATTCTCTCAACCAGCATCATGAGGTAGTCACGTGGAATGTATTTCAATTAACAGGTGTGCCTTGTTAAAAGTTCATTTGTGGAATGTATTTCCTTCTTAATGCGTTTGAGCCAATCAGTTGTTGTGACAAGGTAGGGGTTGTATACAGAAGATAGCCCTATTTGGTAAAAGACCATGTCCATATTATGGCAAGAACAGCTCAAATAACCAAAGAGAAATGACAGTCCACCATTACTTTAAGACCTGCAGTCACAAAAAACATTAAGCGCTGATGAAACTGGCCCTCATTAGGAACGCCACAGGAAAGGAAGACCCAGCGTTACCTCTGCTGCAGAGGATAAGTTCATTAAAGTTAACTGCACCTCAGATTGCAGCCCAAATAAATTCTTCAAATCAAAATGTTATTTGCCACATGCTCCGACTACAACAGGTGTAGACCTTAACCAACTTACAAGCCCTTAACCAACAATGCAGTTAAGAAAAACTAAAGTAAAAAAATAAAATAAAGCTAATCGTTAAAGAGCAGCAGTAAAATAAAATAACAGTAGGGAGGCTATATACAGGGGGTACCGGTACAGAGTCAATGTGCGGGGGCACCGGTTAGTCAAGGTAATTGAGGTAATATGTACATGTGGGTAGAGTTAAAGTGACTATGCATAGAATATAAACAGAGTAGCAGCAACGTAAAAGTGGGGGTGGGGGGGCAATGCAAATAGTCCGGGTAGCCATGATTAGCTGTTCAGGAGTCTTATGGCTTTGGGGTAGAAGCTGTTATGAAGCCTTTTGGACCTAGACTTGGCGCTCCGGTACCGCTTGCCATGCGGTAGTAGAGAGGACAGTCTATGACTAGGGTGGCTGGAGTCTTTGACAATTTTTAGGGCCTTCCTCTGACACCGCCTGGTATAGAGGTCCTGGATGGCAGGAAGCTTGGCCCCAGTGATGTACTGGGACGTACGCACTACCCTCTGTAGTGCCTTGCGGTCAGAGGCTGAGCAGTTGCCATACCAGGCGGTGATGCAACCAGTCAGGATGCTCTAGATGGTGCAGCTGTAGAACCTTTTGAGGATCCAATTTGTAAGTCGCTCTGGATAAGAGCGTCTGCTAAATGATGTAAATGTAAAATCTGAGGGTAGGGGAGGGAATGGCAAGCAGGGATGTAGCTCAGTTGGTAGAGCATGGCGTTTGCAACGCCAGGGTTGTGGGTTCAATTCTCACAGGGGGGCAGTATGAAAAATAAAATAATGTATGCACTCACTAACTGTAAGTCACTCTGGATAAGAGCATCTGCTAAATGACTAAAATGTAAATGTAATGTCAAAAAAACACATTTACTGGAAGAACTGTGCAGATAGTTTATGCGACCACATTTTCCAAAAACTCTTAAATATCGGCTCCAAATTAAGATTCAAAGTCGTCTGCAGAAGGAATAGGGTGTCAGCTATGACATGACACCTTGAGTTTGATTTTTATTTTATTTTGGTGGATTTACATCCGGTAACGGAATTACATCATGGGTCCCTGATCTGTAGTATACAGAAATGCATAATTATGGATATGAATATCATGGTCTTCATGGTGATGTATCCTGAATAGGTACACAAAAGGTAGAAATAGGCAATATCCTTATTTTGCATATTAGGGTAATATTGTACACACTGGCTACTATTCTAATAAGCTCCGCCCCCAAACAAGACCACATTTGGTTGGTTCAGACCAAATCTGAACCAATCATAGATGTCTATGTTTCACAAGTTGGGACATCACAGTACAGCACAGTAAAGTAGACATGTTCAGTACGGTATATTATACTGTACTCTAGTGTGCTGTACCTTTCTTTACTCTACTGTACTGTCCAAACTTGTGAAACATAGTCGCTATGATTGGTTCAGATTTGGTCTGGCCAGGGCTAACTGACCAAATTTCAACTACTTTTTAACGTCCATGGATGTCCAGTGTCGGTCGGTGAGCATGCTTGTTTCAATAAATGGAAATAGGGTAGGTGGCTGGTCTCAGTAAGAGAGGTGACGTTAACTGGAGAGCGGGAAGAGAAAGCGAGATCGGCAGAGCGAGAGAGAGAAAGGGGTTGTCCAGGCTATTTTCACAGTCTTCCTTTGACCACCAGTCGACAGAGAGAAAGAAAACAGTTATGAGCTGAACATAATAGTATGCCAGTAGAAGGGAGGACAGTAACAGGTAACCCAACTGTGGTTTGTGACTACTATGATTATCCATTGACTTATTATGAGTTGTAATCACTTAATAATTCATAAACAACTTTGATATCAGTAAAAACACTAACAAATTGGTAGGTCTACCTTTACTTGTTACTTATGTGAACTTTCATTATCCTCCCTCATGATGGAGAGACATTTAAAAAAAAGAAATCTTAAAAATGTGGGTTTTTGGTAACGGAATTACATTTCACCAGGCAATGTTTCTTGAGGCAAATAATTTCCCTAAAACGAAATATAAGTGTTGATATTAGTTGGCATTTCTATATGCCTTAATTTCAAAAAAGATATATAGACTCGTAGCTTTCATTTGACATGCTCCTATGAACTTCACATGTTGGTGCTCATGGGTCCTTTTAGATGGAAATGCCCAGCTGCTAATGACATCAGATTTACCATAGGATAATTATATAACAGGCAATGGTAAATTGGGTATCTCTGTGGACAAGAACTGCCTTTGGTGGCAAACAAGAATGTTTCAATAGTTCATTACCAGTTACAGGCAGATTTACTGACATACTTGGAATGCCTGTGCTGGTCCATAATATAAGATGCTGCCCAGTGTGAAATAATGTAGGCTACACAAACAAGTGCTAGGGACAGCATAATAAAGCTTCACAAATATCATAAATGTGCCAAATCAAAATGAAATTAGGCTACAGTAATACATTCTTTAATTATGTAATTTGATTGATTGAATACTATCACCTGTAGCCTATTGTCAATAATGCATCTTAATCAAAAACCATTCCTGGCTCAAAATCGTGAAAATATATGCATGTGTTTTAGATCTCCTCACATGGCTCATGATGAAGCTAACTTAAAGAGTGGTTTACTGACAAGTTAGGGCTCTATTCAATACGTAGCACTGGAGATCCGCTTTATAGAGCAATTGACAATTAAAGGCAATGTTCCCGCTGTTGCGGAAATTACCTTAAAATGTGAACATATTTCAGCTATAGGGCCACACTCTTTTCACGCCACATCGATACAAAGTGATTTTCGTAGCAGTTTAGGAGAGCATTTTCTTTAACCCTAACCGCAGTCTCCTAACCTGCTACATTAATTATCCTAACCTGCTACGAAAAGTCACTTTGGTATCGAAATGGCGTGAAGAGCATTTCCCTTCAGGGATACCGATTGAATCCAGCCCTTAATCTTTGACCTAGACCCAAGAACGTGCAAACACTGCCACTGTCAATCAGAAACCTGGCCTAATTTTGCGCCTAGCGTTTACCTTAAAAAATATAAAAAAAAGAATGTGTCATATTGCCCACAGTCCTAAACGCAGTCTTCAAGTCAGGATACTGACAAATAATTCAAACATCACAATTTAATTTATACAGGGCTAATTCCACCAATGCCTATAGAATCTGTCATATGTCAGTTGAGTGAACACACAATGTTGCAACATACGAACGACGCAACAGAGCGATTTCCTTGTGAACCCAAGAAATGTCTGCACGATTTGAAACATATTGATGGCCCTGATAATTCCCTCAAAACCATGCTTTGAACACCTTTTGATGGGCTAATGACTGATTGTGAAATACGCTATGGGTTGACCATGCGAGCCCCTTCGTCAATTTACCGCTGTTGACAAAAAGTACCAAAACCTTTCAATTCAAAACATTATTCAAAAACAATCACATTGCTTACCCGCTGGCATTCTTCTGCTAATGTACCGCAGTTCCTCTGACGTGGGCAGCGATTGATTTTTTAGTTTTGCTACATGTAGCTTGTATCGTCCGTATTCTCCGAAATCGCTGCTCCGTCACTTCATCAAATTACATTGAAAGAGGGTCGACCAAGGGCACACTGTAACATTAAATCATGAACATGAGTTCAGTCGTAAATGTGTTGGGTAGGCTAAATTCAATGTTTATTCGAAAGAGTCTACGTCTTAACATCACCTACATACATGGCACTATGATAGAATATAACGTAACCTACATTCACCTATGGGGAAAAAAATAAATAAATAATCCTCGGTGGATTCGAATGTCACGAACATTTATATAGATTCTAACGTATGTTGTTCAACCATACAATGTAACAGTCGAAGGCTTTGATGGTTAAATACCTGTAAACTGCGTGGATTAACCCCTAACGATTAGGCTACAGCTTCCTGTAATAGGGCTGCTTTACGTTGAGGGACAACACGGAAGTAGGAGTTGCTCTTGAAGCGAAATGTCACCTCTTCGCTCCTAAACTATAGAAATTATTACATATTTCTCGGTTTAATAGGGGAATATAGGTATATGGCCAGTTAGTTATTCTTAACAGACAATTATTTGAAGGGGACTGTCACGTTTGCTTATTGCAATCAATCAATAAGGAAGTGTGACCTAAATTAGTCCCTCCCACTAGTGCCAAAACTTTCATACAGGATCCATGTTCATGCATGATAAATTGCTTCACACTGAGGGCTTTAGGACTGGAGATCTCTGGAGATATACAAGGGTATATTTTACTTTTAGACAGCTATGTGACAATAACTTACAACCAAGTAGTTATTTGTGGATGTGTCAGGCGTGATACTTCACAGGCAGAGATTCGAAAATATACAGTAGTTCAAACAAATAACTAATTGACAAGAATAATTTGCACTGACTCATGATGCCATTTAAGGTATTGGACAAATGCACATTAGTGACGAAAATAACTCTCCTGGGATTTCAGGTTGAATTAGGTTGGTGTGTGTGTGAGAGAATGTTTGTGGTTGGCTTAAATGGAAATAAGTGTGTGCGTGTACTTGCGCGTGTGTGTGCGTGTGAATCTGCACGCAGAAGTGTTTAGTTGAGGATCGATTGCTTGAGCATTTCATCCCGTGGCCACAGGGGACAAGGGAGTGTTGTAACCCTTTTTAAAGCTGCAGGGCTACTTATGACTTTGCCACATGTGGTTAAAACAATGCCCATAGGAGAGATTGTTAATAAGTGTTTTTGAAGGGATCAGCCTGAGGAAGGCTCTGTGCAGATCTACTCATCTCAATCACAGAATGAGTAGTCATTTGAGTTAGAAGATGATTTGTAGATCAGTGATTCTGCGCAGCCTGACTACAACGTAGTCTCAAGCATACACAACGACTGTCATTTTAGCCTGCCAATGATGGACAAACAATGGTCACTGCTCTTTGGTATTAGTCCAAGTTCATTTTTGTAGGGCCTATCAATTACTTTTACAAAAACGATAGCCTATCGATGTAGAGGTGAAGTCGGAAATCAGCATGGTAAAGCGTGTGAAAGTCTCCTAGAGGGACTGCTTTTTAAGCTGTTAAATGCATTTGCTGCCCAGTCCAATGGACTTATCTGTGATTAAAAGCTTTTATCCCACAGATGGCATCCCTAGCATCTGTTAAAAGAGACTAACTGACATGCCTCAATACCATCGTTGAAGACAAAATGATCCTATTTCTGCATGAATCTACCACATTTTAGAACTTTCCACATACACGTTACTGTAAATGTAAAAAATAAATATAATAAAAACACCATCTAGTGGTCAGAACCTGGTAATATCAGGATGTAGAATGTAAACCTAACAGCTTAAATGGCAAATGTCTCTGAACAGGGGGGAAAAAAACATCACCAAATTCACTGAGAATACATTACATAGGATAAAAAAACAATACTCTGAGCCGCAGCGCCATACTACTTGTCAAACACCTTCCTAATATTGAGTTGCGCCCCCCCTCCTTTTGCCCTCATAACAGCCTCAATTTGTCGGGGCATGGACTCTACAAGGTGTTGAAAGGCAGTTTATGAGGCGTTATGTTGTGGGGGTGCTTTGCTGGTGACACTGTCAGTTATTTATTTAGAATTCAAGGCACACTTAACCAGCATGGGTACCACAGCATTCTGCAGTGATACACCATCCCATCTGGTTTGGGCTTAGTGGGACTATCATTTGTTTTTCAACAGGACAATGTCCCAACACACCTCCAAGCACTGTAAGGGCTATTTTACCAAGAAGGAGAGAGATGGAGTGCTGCATCAGATGACCTGGCCTCCACAATCCCCCAACCTCAACCCAATTGAGATGGTTTGGGATGAGTCGGACGGCAGAGTGAAGGAAAGGCAGCAAACATGTGTTCAGCATGTTCAGCATATGTGGGAACTCCTTCAAGACTGTTGGAAAATCATTCCAGGTGAAGCTGGTTGAGAGAATGCCAAGAGTGTGCAAAGCTGTCATCAAGGCAAAGGGTGGCTACTTTGAAGAATCTCAAATATAACATATATTTTGATTTGTTTATTACCTTTTTTGTGTAGAAAATAGAAAATGTAGAAAATAGTAAAAATAAAGAAAAACCCTTGAATGAGTAGGTGTGTCCAAACTTTTGACTGGTACTGTATTGTTTTTTTTTGTTTTTTTTACCCTCTTTTTCTACCCAATTTTGTGATTACGATCATGTCTCATCGCTGCAACTCCCCAACGAGCTCGGGAGAAGCGAAGGTCGAGTCATGCATCCTCTGAAACATGACTCGCCAAGCAGCGCTTCTTAACACCCGCTTGCTTAACCTGGAAGCCAGCTGCATCAATGTGTCGGAGGAAACACCGTTCAACTGATGACCGAAGTCAGCCTGCAGGCGCCCGGCCCACCACATGGAGTCGCTAAAGCGCGGTGAGCCAAGTAAAGCCCCCCCGGCCAAACCCTCCCCTAACCCGGACGACACTGGGCCAATTGTGCGCCGCCCTATGGGACGCAATCTATATTACAGCAAATAATATGGCTAAACTCCAATGTACTGATATAGGATAAACCAATTATCTTGTAGAGAATGTATTAGAAAGGTATCATGTTTATGAATGACATCATAAACAACTACGATAGAATTATGTCATACAACCAATTAATCCAAGTGTATGGATATACACTGCTCAAAAAAATAAAGGGAACACTTAAACAACACAATGTAACTCCAAGTCAATCACACTTCTGTGAAATCAAACTGTCCACTTAGGAAGCAACACTGATTGACAATACATTTCACATGCTGTTGTGCAAATGGAATAGACAACAGGTGGAAATTATAGGCAATTAGCAAGACACCCCCAATAAAGGAGTGGTTCTGCAGGTGGTGACCACAGACCACTTCTCAGTTCCTATGCTTCCTGGCTGATGTTTTGGTAACTTTTGAATGCTGGCGGTGCTTTCACTCTAGTGGTAGCATGAGACGGAGTATACAACCCACACAAGTGGCTCAGGTAGTGCAGCTCATCCAGGATGGCACATCAATGCGAGCTGTGGCAAGAAGGTTTGCTGTGTCTGTCAGCGTAGTGTCCAGAGCATGGAGGCGCTACCAGGAGACAGGCCAGTACATCAGGAGACGTGGAGGAGACCGTAGGAGGGCAACAACCCAGCAGCAGGACCGCTACCTCCGCCTTTGTGCAAGGAGGAGCAGGAGGAGCACTGCCAGAGCCCTGCAAAATGACCTCCAGCAGGCCACAAATGTGCATGTGTGTGCTCAAATGGTCAGAAACAGACTCCATGAGGGTGGTATGAGGGCCCGACGTCCACAGGTGGGGGTTGTGCTTACAGCCCAACACCGTGCAGGACGTTTGGCATTTGCCAGAGAACACCAAGATTGGCAAATTCGCCACTGGCGCCCTGTGCTCTTCACAGATGAAACCAGGTTCACACTGAGCACATGTGACAGATGTGACAGAGTCTGGAGACGCCGTGGAGAACGTTCTGCTGCCTGCAACATCCTCCAGCATGACCGGTTTGGCGGTGGGTCAGTCATGGTGTGGGGTGGCATTTCTTTGGGGGGCCGCACAGCCCTCCATGTGCTCGCCAGAGGTAGCCTGACTGCAATTAGGTACCGAGATGAGATCCTCAGACCCCTTGTGAGACCATATGCTGGTGCGGTTGGCCCTGGGTTCCTCCTAATGCAAGACAATGCTAGACCTCATGTGGCTGAAGTGTGTCAGCAGTTCCTGCAAGAGGAAGGCATTGATGCTATGGACTGGCCCACCCGTTCCCCAGACCTGAATCCAATTGAGCACATCTGGGACATCATGTCTCGCTCCATCCACCAACGCCACGTTGCACCACAGACTGTCCAGGAGTTGGCGGATGCTTTAGTCCAGGTCTGGAAGGAGAGCCCTCAGGAGACCATCCGCCACCTCATCAGGAGCATGCCCAGGCGTTGTAGGGAGGTCACACAGGCACGTGGAGGCCACACACACTACTGAGCCTCATTTTGACTTGTTTTAAGGACATTACATCAAAGTTGGATCAGCCTGTAGTGTGGTTTTCCACTTTAATTTTGAGTGTGACACCAAATCCAGACCTCCATGGGTTGATACATTTGATTTCCATTGATAATTTTTTTGTGTGATTTTGTTGTCAGCACATTCAACTATGTAAAGAAAAAAGTATTTAATAAGATTATTTCATTCATTCAGATCTAGGATGTGTTATTTTAGTGTTCCCTTTATTTTTTTGAGCAGTGTATATTCCCAATACCAAATTATAACCAACTCATCACAGCTCTGCCACAAAAATGGAAAAGGCAATTACTTAGATGAGAAAGGAATTAATTTGTTTGTCTGCCACCAATTAAGAATCATAAATGGCGTAAAATGACTGATAGAAATCGTAAAATGTCTCAGTTTGACAACTATGCTGCATAAAATTCAAGATAGTTGGGAACAGATTTTCTATACCCCAATACCATGGCATCTGGTTTATGAACTGATATACAAAACAACAATTGATGCATGAATTAGTTCATTTCAATTTAAGCTATTATATACAAATCTCGCTACAAAAAAAAATCTCAGTATATGGGGTATTCAACAGTTAGAACGGTGCAGACTCTGCCATGTGGAAAGAATCAATAGAGCATCTCTTTTGGTACTGTCCATCAGTGGCTTGTTTTTGGAGTCATGTCCAGGAATGGTTGTCATGCCATAATATCAGGGTGCGGTTGGGACCTGCAAATTGTATTGCTGGGGGATTTCAAGTATCACAGTAAGTCAATAGGAAATATCATCGGGGCCATGCCGGCGTCACGGGGCGGGTTTGGGTGAGCGCACCCACTGACCAGAGCACCCACTGATGGGAGCGGCCATTCGTATTGTCAGTGTATTGTATTGCTGTTCTAAAGAAAATACAGTGGGGAAAAAAAGTATTTAGTCAGCCACCAATTGTGCAAGTTCTCCCACTTAAAAAGATGAGAGAGGCCTGTAATTTTCATCATAGGTAAACGTCAACTATGACAGACAAAATGAGGAAAAAAAATCCAGAAAATCACATTGTAGGATTTTTTATGAATTTATTGGCATATGATGGTGGAAAATAAGTATTTGGTCAATGACAAAAGTTTCTCAATACTTTGTTATATACCCTTTGTTGGCAATGACACAGGTCAAACGTTTTCTGTAAGTCTTCACAAGGTTTTCACACACTGTTGCTGGTATTTTGGCCCATTCCTCCATGCAGATCTCCTCTAGAGCAGTGATGTTTTGGGGCTGTCGCTGGGCAACACAGACTTTCAACTCCCTCCAAAGATTTTCTATGGGGTTGAGATCTGGAGACTGGCTAGGCCACTCCAGGACTTTGAAATGCTTCTTACGAAGCCACTCCTTCGTTGCCCGGGCGGTGTGTTTGGGATCATTGTCATGCTGAAAGACCCAGCCACGTTTCATCTTCAATGCCCTTGCTGATGGAAGGAGGGTTTCACTCAAAATCTCACGATACATGGCCCCATTCATTCTTTCCTTTACACGGATCAGTCGTCCTGGTCCCTTTGCAGAAAAACAGCCCCAAAGCATGATGTTTCCAACCCCATGCTTCACAGTAGGTATGGTGTTCTTTGGATGCAACTCAGCATTCTTTGTCCTCCAAACATGACGAGTTGAGTTTTTACCAAAAAGTTATATTTTGGTTTCATCTGACCATATGACATTCTCCCAATCCTCTTCTGGATCATCCAAATGCACTTCAGACGGGCCTGGACATGTACTGGCTTAAGCAGGGGGACACGTCTGGCACTGCAGGATTTGAGTCCCTGGCGGCGTAGTGTGTTACTGATGGTAGGCTTTGTTACTTTGGTCCCAGCTCTCTGCAGGTCATTCACTAGGTCCCCCCCGTGTGGTTCTGGGATTTTTGCTCACCGTTCTTGTGATCATTTTGACCCCACGGGGTGAGATCTTGCGTGGAGCCCCAGATCGAGGGAGATTATCAGTGGTCTTGTATGTCTTCCATTTCCTAATAATTGCTCCCACAGTTGATTTCTTCAAACCAAGCTGCTTACCTATTGCAGATTCAGTCTTCCCAGCCTGGTGCAGGTCTACAATTTTGTTTTTGGTGTCCTTTGACAGCTCTTTGGTCTTGGCCATTGTGGAGTTTGGAGTGTGACTGTTTGAGGTTGTGGACAGGTGTCTTTTATACTGATAACAAGTTCAAACAGGTGCCATTAATACAGGTAACGAGTGGAGGACAGAGGAGCCTCTTAAAGAAGAAGTTACAGGTCTGTGAGAGCCAGAAATCTTGCTTGTTTGTAGGTGACCAAATACTTATTTTCCACCATAATTTGCAAATAAATTCATAAAAAATCCTACAATGGGATTTTCTGGAATTTTTTTTCTCAATTTGTCTGTCATAGTTGACGTGTACCTATGATGAAAATTACAGGCCTCTCTCATCTTTTTAAGTGGGAGAACTTGCACAATTGGTGGCTGACTAAATACTTTTTTTCCCCACTGTATATATATATACACTACATGACCAAAAGTATGTGGACACCTGCTCGTCCAACATCTCATTCCAAAATCATGGCCATTAATATGGAGTTGGTTCCCCCTTTGCTGCTATAACAGCCTCCACTCTTCTGGGAAGGCTTTCCACTAGATGCTGGAACATTGCTGCGGGGACTTGCTTCCATTCAGCCACAAAATCATTAGTGAGGTCGGGCACTGATGTTGGGCGATTAAGCCTGGCTCGCAGTCGGTGTTCCAATTAATCCCAAAGGTGTTCTATGGGGTTTAGGTCAGGGTTCTGTGCAGGCCAGTCAAGTTCTTCCACACTGATCTCGACAAACCATTTCTGTATGGACCTCGCTTTGTGCACGGGGACATTGTCATGCTGAAACAGGAAAGGGCCTTCCCCAAACTGTTGCTACAAAGTTGGAAGCACAGAATTGTCTAGAATGTCATTCTATGCTGTAACATTAATATTTCCCTTCACTGGAACTATGGGGCCTAGCCCGAACCATGAAAAACAGTCCCAGACCATTATTCCTCCTCCACCAAACTTTACAGCTGGCACTATGCATTCGGGCAGGCAGCGTTCTCCTGGAATCCGCCAAACCTAGATTAATCCGTCGGACTGCCAGATGGTGAACCATGATTCTTCACTCCAGAGAACGCGTTTCCACTGCTCCAGAGTCCAATGGCGGCGTGCTTTACACCACTCCAGCTGACGCTTGGCATTGCACATGGTGATCTTAGGCTTGTGTGTGGCTGCTTGGCCATGGAAACCCATTTCATGATGCTCCCGACGAACAGTTCTTGTGCTGACGTTGCTTCCAGACTCAGTTTGGAACTCAGTATTTGAAGGGGTGTCCACTTACTTTTGTGTATATATATAGTGTATGTAGTTATTGTCACTTACTTATCAATGTGTAAGGGTGGTGGTAGCCTTGTGGTTAGAGTAACCAAAAGGTTGCTTGTTCAATTCCAATGGCTGAAGGGAAATATTCGGGCGGGAATGAGCCGGCAACCAGAGGGTAACTGGCATCTGAATTTCAGGTGCCACCTACTGCCATTGTGCCCTTGAGCAAGGTATTCAACTTCTACTTCCAGCCTCTCTTATGTGGTTGTGAAAAAATCACAAGAGAGCAAAAAGACAAGATTCTGTTTCACGATACACAAATACTATATAAATAAATACACTATAATACTATAATACTATAATATACTAATAATACTACAAATAAAGTTGCATTGTAGTGACTCATGAGCAAATAAAGTGATTCGATACCAGATATTCTAGATGTGATCTCCTTTGTGGGCCACAGTATTTTCCTCAACCTCAAAAAACAATAGAGAAATAAGTTACACCGATGTCGTGACGTGACTTCCCTTTAATGTATGACTGTTATTTATCGAATCACCTAACTATGTTTAATTGTCACTCGATTAAATTAATCATGTAACAATTAACTCATTAGGATTTTGGAGCACCACGGAAGAAGCTGTTTAACGAGTTACCATCTCCCGAATTAAACTCTTAGAAGATATATATGTTATATATCGATAACAGTCACTTATTAAATAATGACCTCTTATCCGTCTCATTCTGAACGTCGCATAATCCTTGAACCTGCAAGAACCCTATCCTTATTGATGAATCAGCAATACACAAATTGGCTTAATTATTTATTTACATTTACATTTACATCATTTAGCAGACACTCTTATCCAGAGCGACTTACAAATTGGTGCATTCAACTTATGATAGCCAGTGGGACAACCACTCTTTTAAAATTTAATTTAACTATTATTATTTTTTTATGGGGGCGTGGAGAAGGGAGGGGTAGAAGGATGACTTTTATACTATTCCAGGTATTCCTTAAAGAGGTAGGGTTTCAAGTGTCTCCGGAAGGTGGTCAGTGACTCCGCTGTCCTGGTGTCGTGGGGGAGCTTGTTCCACCATTGGGGTGCCAGAGCAGCGAATAGCTTTGACTGGGCTGAGCGGGAACTGTGCTTCCGTAGAGGTAGTGGGGCTAGCAGGCCAGAGGTGGATGAACGTAGTCCCCTCGTTTGGGTGTAGAGTCTGATCAGAGCCTGAAGCTAAGGAGGTGCCGTTCCCCTCACAGCTCCGTAGGCAAGCACCATGGTCTTGTAGTAGATGCGAGCCTCAACTGGAAGCCAGTGGAGTGTGCGGAGGAGCAGGGTGACATGAGAGAACTTGGGAAGGTTGAACACCACGGTTGTTCACCACGGTTGTCGGAGAGGGATTGTCCTTTCCAACTCGTATCTTAAGTGAAGGTTCTCTAGACGACTATACATGCCAGCTGCAGACTGAAATGATAAGGTCTAGTGCATGGTCTTCTTCTTCACCTCGTGTAGAGGTTGAGAGTTTCAGAGTTTCTCCATTTCAAACGTGTGGTCTAACGTCTCACGTTTTCTGGTCTTTCTGGTCTAACCATTTTGTAACGTGTAGCTTGCTGGTCTGGTAGAAATTCAACCATTTGCAATGTTTAGCTCACGCTTCACGTCTGCTGGTCTGAGGTGAATTTCGTCACGAGGCTTTTTATGCACTCGGGGTAAAAGGGGCATTCCATCATGTTTGTGCTTATCTGGGCGTGGCCACTGACTGAGAACAAATCAATATGAAAAACAATAATCTCATCTAGAATGCTAAAATCATATTGTTATCTTCACAAAATTATTATTATACTTAATCATTCGTTTTATACAACAAATAGATACAAACCTCATAACTGGGAAGTGTACCCCCCCTGCAACATCCTCCAGCATGACCGGTTTGGCGGTGGGTCAGTCATGGTGTGGGGTGGCATTTCTTTGGGGGGCCGCACAGCCCTCCATGTGCTCGCCAGAGGTAGCCTGACTGCAATTAGGTACCGAGATGAGATCCTCAGACCCCTTGTGAGACCATATGCTGGTGCGGTTGGCCCTGGGTTCCTCCTAATGCAAGACAATGCTAGACCTCATGTGGCTGAAGTGTGTCAGCAGTTCCTGCAAGAGGAAGGCATTGATGCTATGGACTGGCCCACCCGTTACCCAGACCTGAATCCAATTGAGCACATCTGGGACATCATGTCTCGCTCCATCCACCAACGCCACGTTGCACCACAGACTGTCCAGGAGTTGGCGGATGCTTTAGTCCAGGTCTGGAAGGAGAGCCCTCAGGAGACCATCCGCCACCTCATCAGGAGCATGCCCAGGCGTTGTAGGGAGGTCACACAGGCACGTGGAGGCCACACACACTACTGAGCCTCATTTTGACTTGTTTTAAGGACATTACATCAAAGTTGGATCAGCCTGTAGTGTGGTTTTCCACTTTAATTTTGAGTGTGACACCAAATCCAGACCTCCATGGGTTGATACATTTGATTTCCATTGATAATTTTTTGTGTGATTTTGTTGTCAGCACATTCAACTATGTAAAGAAAAAAGTATTTAATAAGATTATTTCATTCATTCAGATCTAGGATGTGTTATTTTAGTGTTCCCTTTATTTTTTTGAGCAGTGTATATTCCCAATAC
The DNA here is from genome assembly GCF_020615455.1 of Coregonus clupeaformis. Classification (NCBI taxonomy): domain Eukaryota; kingdom Metazoa; phylum Chordata; class Actinopteri; order Salmoniformes; family Salmonidae; genus Coregonus; species Coregonus clupeaformis. The sequence goes on from NW_025533476.1 coordinate 840,963, forward strand.
CAAATTATAACCAACTCATCACAGCTCTGCCACAAAAATGGAAAAGGCAATTACTTAGATGAGAAAGGAATTAATTTGTTTGTCTGCCACCAATTAAGAATCATAAATGGCGTAAAATGACTGATAGAAATCGTAAAATGTCTCAGTTTGACAACTATGCTGCATAAAATTCAAGATAGTTGGGAACAGATTTTCTATACCCCAATACCATGGCATCTGGTTTATGAACTGATATACAAAACAACAATTGATGCATGAATTAGTTCATTTCAATTTAAGCTATTATATACAAATCTCGCTACAAAAAAAAATCTCAGTATATGGGGGTATTCAACAGTTAGAACGGTGCAGACTCTGCCATGTGGAAAGAATCAATAGAGCATCTCTTTTGGTACTGTCCATCAGTGGCTTGTTTTTGGAGTCATGTCCAGGAATGGTTGTCATGCCATAATATCAGGGTGCGGTTGGGACCTGCAAATTGTATTGCTGGGGGATTTCAAGTATCACAGTAAGTCAATAGGAAATATCATCGGGGGCCATGCCGGCGTCACGGGGCGGGTTTGGGTGAGCGCACCCACTGACCAGAGCACCCACTGATGGGAGCGGCCATTCGTATTGTCAGTGTATTGTATTGCTGTTCTAAAGAAAATACAGTGGGGAAAAAAAGTATTTAGTCAGCCACCAATTGTGCAAGTTCTCCCACTTAAAAAGATGAGAGAGGCCTGTAATTTTCATCATAGGTAAACGTCAACTATGACAGACAAAATGAGGAAAAAAATCCAGAAAATCACATTGTAGGATTTTTTATGAATTTATTGGCATATGATGGTGGAAAATAAGTATTTGGTCAATGACAAAAGTTTCTCAATACTTTGTTATATACCCTTTGTTGGCAATGACACAGGTCAAACGTTTTCTGTAAGTCTTCACAAGGTTTTCACACACTGTTGCTGGTATTTTGGCCCATTCCTCCATGCAGATCTCCTCTAGAGCAGTGATGTTTTGGGGCTGTCGCTGGGCAACACAGACTTTCAACTCCCTCCAAAGATTTTCTATGGGGTTGAGATCTGGAGACTGGCTAGGCCACTCCAGGACTTTGAAATGCTTCTTACGAAGCCACTCCTTCGTTGCCCGGGCGGTGTGTTTGGGATCATTGTCATGCTGAAAGACCCAGCCACGTTTCATCTTCAATGCCCTTGCTGATGGAAGGAGGGTTTCACTCAAAATCTCACGATACATGGCCCCATTCATTCTTTCCTTTACACGGATCAGTCGTCCTGGTCCCTTTGCAGAAAAAACAGCCCCAAAGCATGATGTTTCCAACCCCATGCTTCACAGTAGGTATGGTGTTCTTTGGATGCAACTCAGCATTCTTTGTCCTCCAAACATGACGAGTTGAGTTTTTACCAAAAAGTTATATTTTGGTTTCATCTGACCATATGACATTCTCCCAATCCTCTTCTGGATCATCCAAATGCACTTCAGACGGGCCTGGACATGTACTGGCTTAAGCAGGGGGACACGTCTGGCACTGCAGGATTTGAGTCCCTGGCGGCGTAGTGTGTTACTGATGGTAGGCTTTGTTACTTTGGTCCCAGCTCTCTGCAGGTCATTCACTAGGTCCCCCCGTGTGGTTCTGGGATTTTTGCTCACCGTTCTTGTGATCATTTTGACCCCACGGGGTGAGATCTTGCGTGGAGCCCCAGATCGAGGGAGATTATCAGTGGTCTTGTATGTCTTCCATTTCCTAATAATTGCTCCCACAGTTGATTTCTTCAAACCAAGCTGCTTACCTATTGCAGATTCAGTCTTCCCAGCCTGGTGCAGGTCTACAATTTTGTTTTTGGTGTCCTTTGACAGCTCTTTGGTCTTGGCCATTGTGGAGTTTGGAGTGTGACTGTTTGAGGTTGTGGACAGGTGTCTTTTATACTGATAACAAGTTCAAACAGGTGCCATTAATACAGGTAACGAGTGGAGGACAGAGGAGCCTCTTAAAGAAGAAGTTACAGGTCTGTGAGAGCCAGAAATCTTGCTTGTTTGTAGGTGACCAAATACTTATTTTCCACCATAATTTGCAAATAAATTCATAAAAAATCCTACAATGGGATTTTCTGGAATTTTTTTTCTCAATTTGTCTGTCATAGTTGACGTGTACCTATGATGAAAATTACAGGCCTCTCTCATCTTTTTAAGTGGGAGAACTTGCACAATTGGTGGCTGACTAAATACTTTTTTTCCCCACTGTATATATATATACACTACATGACCAAAAGTATGTGGACACCTGCTCGTCCAACATCTCATTCCAAAATCATGGCCATTAATATGGAGTTGGTTCCCCCTTTGCTGCTATAACAGCCTCCACTCTTCTGGGAAGGCTTTCCACTAGATGCTGGAACATTGCTGCGGGGACTTGCTTCCATTCAGCCACAAAATCATTAGTGAGGTCGGGCACTGATGTTGGGCGATTAAGCCTGGCTCGCAGTCGGTGTTCCAATTAATCCCAAAGGTGTTCTATGGGGTTTAGGTCAGGGTTCTGTGCAGGCCAGTCAAGTTCTTCCACACTGATCTCGACAAACCATTTCTGTATGGACCTCGCTTTGTGCACGGGGACATTGTCATGCTGAAACAGGAAAGGGCCTTCCCCAAACTGTTGCTACAAAGTTGGAAGCACAGAATTGTCTAGAATGTCATTCTATGCTGTAACATTAATATTTCCCTTCACTGGAACTATGGGGCCTAGCCCGAACCATGAAAAACAGTCCCAGACCATTATTCCTCCTCCACCAAACTTTACAGCTGGCACTATGCATTCGGGCAGGCAGCGTTCTCCTGGAATCCGCCAAACCTAGATTAATCCGTCGGACTGCCAGATGGTGAACCATGATTCTTCACTCCAGAGAACGCGTTTCCACTGCTCCAGAGTCCAATGGCGGCGTGCTTTACACCACTCCAGCTGACGCTTGGCATTGCACATGGTGATCTTAGGCTTGTGTGTGGCTGCTTGGCCATGGAAACCCATTTCATGATGCTCCCGACGAACAGTTCTTGTGCTGACGTTGCTTCCAGACTCAGTTTGGAACTCAGTATTTGAAGGGGTGTCCACTTACTTTTGTGTATATATATAGTGTATGTAGTTATTGTCACTTACTTATCAATGTGTAAGGGTGGTGGTAGCCTTGTGGTTAGAGTAACCAAAAGGTTGCTTGTTCAATTCCAATGGCTGAAGGGAAATATTCGGGCGGGAATGAGCCGGCAACCAGAGGGTAACTGGCATCAGAATTTCAGGTGCCACCTACTGCCATTGTGCCCTTGAGCAAGGTATTCAACTTCTACTTCCAGCCTCTCTTATGTGGTTGTGAAAAAATCACAAGAGAGCAAAAAGACAAGATTCTGTTTCACGATACACAAATACTATATAAATAAATACACTATAATACTATAATACTATAATATACTAATAATACTACAAATAAAGTTGCATTGTAGTGACTCATGAGCAAATAAAGTGATTCGATACCAGATATTCTAGATGTGATCTCCTTTGTGGGCCACAGTATTTTCCTCAACCTCAAAAAACAATAGAGAAATAAGTTACACCGATGTCGTGACGTGACTTCCTTTAATGTATGACTGTTATTTATCGAATCACCTAACTATGTTTAATTGTCACTCGATTAAATTAATCATGTAACAATTAACTCATTAGGATTTTGGAGCACCACGGAAGAAGCTGTTTAACGAGTTACCATCTCCCGAATTAAACTCTTAGAAGATATATATGTTATATATCGATAACAGTCACTTATTAAATAATGACCTCTTATCCGTCTCATTCTGAACGTCGCATAATCCTTGAACCTGCAAGAACCCTATCCTTATTGATGAATCAGCAATACACAAATTGGCTTAATTATTTATTTACATTTACATTTACATCATTTAGCAGACACTCTTATCCAGAGCGACTTACAAATTGGTGCATTCAACTTATGATAGCCAGTGGGACAACCACTCTTTTAAAATTTAATTTAACTATTATTATTTTTTTATGGGGGCGTGGAGAAGGGAGGGGTAGAAGGATGACTTTTATACTATTCCAGGTATTCCTTAAAGAGGTAGGGTTTCAAGTGTCTCCGGAAGGTGGTCAGTGACTCCGCTGTCCTGGTGTCGTGGGGAGCTTGTTCCACCATTGGGGTGCCAGAGCAGCGAATAGCTTTGACTGGGCTGAGCGGGAACTGTGCTTCCGTAGAGGTAGTGGGGCTAGCAGGCCAGAGGTGGATGAACGTAGTCCCCTCGTTTGGGTGTAGAGTCTGATCAGAGCCTGAAGCTAAGGAGGTGCCGTTCCCCTCACAGCTCCGTAGGCAAGCACCATGGTCTTGTAGTAGATGCGAGCCTCAACTGGAAGCCAGTGGAGTGTGCGGAGGAGCAGGGTGACATGAGAGAACTTGGGAAGGTTGAACACCACGGTTGTTCACCACGGTTGTCGGAGAGGGATTGTCCTTTCCAACTCGTATCTTAAGTGAAGGTTCTCTAGACGACTATACATGCCAGCTGCAGACTGAAATGATAAGGTCTAGTGCATGGTCTTCTTCTTCACCTCGTGTAGAGGTTGAGAGTTTCAGAGTTTCTCCATTTCAAACGTGTGGTCTAACGTCTCACGTTTTCTGGTCTTTCTGGTCTAACCATTTTGTAACGTGTAGCTTGCTGGTCTGGTAGAAATTCAACCATTTGCAATGTTTAGCTCACGCTTCACGTCTGCTGGTCTGAGGTGAATTTCGTCACGAGGCTTTTTATGCACTCGGGGTAAAAGGGGCATTCCATCATGTTTGTGCTTATCTGGGCGTGGCCACTGACTGAGAACAAATCAATATGAAAAACAATAATCTCATCTAGAATGCTAAAATCATATTGTTATCTTCACAAAATTATTATTATACTTAATCATTCGTTTTATACAACAAATAGATACAAACCTCATAACTGGGAAGTGTACCCCCCCCCTGCAACATCCTCCAGCATGACCGGTTTGGCGGTGGGTCAGTCATGGTGTGGGGTGGCATTTCTTTGGGGGCCGCACAGCCCTCCATGTGCTCGCCAGAGGTAGCCTGACTGCAATTAGGTACCGAGATGAGATCCTCAGACCCCTTGTGAGACCATATGCTGGTGCGGTTGGCCCTGGGTTCCTCCTAATGCAAGACAATGCTAGACCTCATGTGGCTGAAGTGTGTCAGCAGTTCCTGCAAGAGGAAGGCATTGATGCTATGGACTGGCCCACCCGTTACCCAGACCTGAATCCAATTGAGCACATCTGGGACATCATGTCTCGCTCCATCCACCAACGCCACGTTGCACCACAGACTGTCCAGGAGTTGGCGGATGCTTTAGTCCAGGTCTGGAAGGAGAGCCCTCAGGAGACCATCCGCCACCTCATCAGGAGCATGCCCAGGCGTTGTAGGGAGGTCACACAGGCACGTGGAGGCCACACACACTACTGAGCCTCATTTTGACTTGTTTTAAGGACATTACATCAAAGTTGGATCAGCCTGTAGTGTGGTTTTCCACTTTAATTTTGAGTGTGACACCAAATCCAGACCTCCATGGGTTGATACATTTGATTTCCATTGATAATTTTTGTGTGATTTTGTTGTCAGCACATTCAACTATGTAAAGAAAAAAGTATTTAATAAGATTATTTCATTCATTCAGATCTAGGATGTGTTATTTTAGTGTTCCCTTTATTTTTTTGAGCAGTGTATATTCCCAATACCAAATTATAACCAACTCATCACAGCTCTGCCACAAAAATGGAAAAGGCAATTACTTAGATGAGAAAGGAATTAATTTGTTTGTCTGCCACCAATTAAGAATCATAAATGGCGTAAAATGACTGATAGAAATCGTAAAATGTCTCAGTTTGACAACTATGCTGCATAAAATTCAAGATAGTTGGGAACAGATTTTCTATACCCCAATACCATGGCATCTGGTTTATGAACTGATATACAAAACAACAATTGATGCATGAATTAGTTCATTTCAATTTAAGCTATTATATACAAATCTCGCTACAAAAAAAAATCTCAGTATATGGGGTATTCAACAGTTAGAACGGTGCAGACTCTGCCATGTGGAAAGAATCAATAGAGCATCTCTTTTGGTACTGTCCATCAGTGGCTTGTTTTTGGAGTCATGTCCAGGAATGGTTGTCATGCCATAATATCAGGGTGCGGTTGGGACCTGCAAATTGTATTGCTGGGGGATTTCAAGTATCACAGTAAGTCAATAGGAAATATCATCGGGGCCATGCCGGCGTCACGGGGCGGGTTTGGGTGAGCGCACCCACTGACCAGAGCACCCACTGATGGGAGCGGCCATTCGTATTGTCAGTGTATTGTATTGCTGTTCTAAAGAAAATACAGTGGGGAAAAAAGTATTTAGTCAGCCACCAATTGTGCAAGTTCTCCCACTTAAAAAAGATGAGAGAGGCCTGTAATTTTCATCATAGGTAAACGTCAACTATGACAGACAAAATGAGGAAAAAAAATCCAGAAAATCACATTGTAGGATTTTTTATGAATTTATTGGCATATGATGGTGGAAAATAAGTATTTGGTCAATGACAAAAGTTTCTCAATACTTTGTTATATACCCTTTGTTGGCAATGACACAGGTCAAACGTTTTCTGTAAGTCTTCACAAGGTTTTCACACACTGTTGCTGGTATTTTGGCCCATTCCTCCATGCAGATCTCCTCTAGAGCAGTGATGTTTTGGGGCTGTCGCTGGGCAACACAGACTTTCAACTCCCTCCAAAGATTTTCTATGGGGTTGAGATCTGGAGACTGGCTAGGCCACTCCAGGACTTTGAAATGCTTCTTACGAAGCCACTCCTTCGTTGCCGGGCGGTGTGTTTGGGATCATTGTCATGCTGAAAGACCCAGCCACGTTTCATCTTCAATGCCCTTGCTGATGGAAGGAGGGTTTCACTCAAAATCTCACGATACATGGCCCCATTCATTCTTTCCTTTACACGGATCAGTCGTCCTGGTCCCTTTGCAGAAAAACAGCCCCAAAGCATGATGTTTCCAACCCCATGCTTCACAGTAGGTATGGTGTTCTTTGGATGCAACTCAGCATTCTTTGTCCTCCAAACATGACGAGTTGAGTTTTTACCAAAAAGTTATATTTTGGTTTCATCTGACCATATGACATTCTCCCAATCCTCTTCTGGATCATCCAAATGCACTTCAGACGGGCCTGGACATGTACTGGCTTAAGCAGGGGGACACGTCTGGCACTGCAGGATTTGAGTCCCTGGCGGCGTAGTGTGTTACTGATGGTAGGCTTTGTTACTTTGGTCCCAGCTCTCTGCAGGTCATTCACTAGGTCCCCCCGTGTGGTTCTGGGATTTTTGCTCACCGTTCTTGTGATCATTTTGACCCCACGGGGTGAGATCTTGCGTGGAGCCCCAGATCGAGGGAGATTATCAGTGGTCTTGTATGTCTTCCATTTCCTAATAATTGCTCCCACAGTTGATTTCTTCAAACCAAGCTGCTTACCTATTGCAGATTCAGTCTTCCCAGCCTGGTGCAGGTCTACAATTTTGTTTTTGGTGTCCTTTGACAGCTCTTTGGTCTTGGCCATTGTGGAGTTTGGAGTGTGACTGTTTGAGGTTGTGGACAGGTGTCTTTTATACTGATAACAAGTTCAAACAGGTGCCATTAATACAGGTAACGAGTGGAGGACAGAGGAGCCTCTTAAAGAAGAAGTTACAGGTCTGTGAGAGCCAGAAATCTTGCTTGTTTGTAGGTGACCAAATACTTATTTTCCACCATAATTTGCAAATAAATTCATAAAAAATCCTACAATGGGATTTTCTGGAATTTTTTTCTCAATTTGTCTGTCATAGTTGACGTGTACCTATGATGAAAATTACAGGCCTCTCTCATCTTTTTAAGTGGGAGAACTTGCACAATTGGTGGCTGACTAAATACTTTTTTTCCCCACTGTATATATATATACACTACATGACCAAAAGTATGTGGACACCTGCTCGTCCAACATCTCATTCCAAAATCATGGCCATTAATATGGAGTTGGTTCCCCCTTTGCTGCTATAACAGCCTCCACTCTTCTGGGAAGGCTTTCCACTAGATGTTGGAACATTGCTGCGGGGACTTGCTTCCATTCAGCCACAAAATCATTAGTGAGGTCGGGCACTGATGTTGGGCGATTAAGCCTGGCTCGCAGTCGGTGTTCCAATTAATCCCAAAGGTGTTCTATGGGGTTTAGGTCAGGGTTCTGTGCAGGCCAGTCAAGTTCTTCCACACTGATCTCGACAAACCATTTCTGTATGGACCTCGCTTTGTGCACGGGGACATTGTCATGCTGAAACAGGAAAGGGCCTTCCCCAAACTGTTGCTACAAAGTTGGAAGCACAGAATTGTCTAGAATGTCATTCTATGCTGTAACATTAATATTTCCCTTCACTGGAACTATGGGGCCTAGCCCGAACCATGAAAAACAGTCCCAGACCATTATTCCTCCTCCACCAAACTTTACAGCTGGCACTATGCATTCGGGCAGGCAGCGTTCTCCTGGAATCCGCCAAACCTAGATTAATCCGTCGGACTGCCAGATGGTGAACCATGATTCTTCACTCCAGAGAACGCGTTTCCACTGCTCCAGAGTCCAATGGCGGCGTGCTTTACACCACTCCAGCTGACGCTTGGCATTGCACATGGTGATCTTAGGCTTGTGTGTGGCTGCTTGGCCATGGAAACCCATTTCATGATGCTCCCGACGAACAGTTCTTGTGCTGACGTTGCTTCCAGACTCAGTTTGGAACTCAGTATTTGAAGGGGTGTCCACTTACTTTTGTGTATATATATAGTGTATGTAGTTATTGTCACTTACTTATCAATGTGTAAGGGTGGTGGTAGCCTTGTGGTTAGAGTAACCAAAAGGTTGCTTGTTCAATTCCAATGGCTGAAGGGAAATATTCGGGCGGGAATGAGCCGGCAACCAGAGGGTAACTGGCATCAGAATTTCAGGTGCCACCTACTGCCATTGTGCCCTTGAGCAAGGTATTCAACTTCTACTTCCAGCCTCTCTTATGTGGTTGTGAAAAAATCACAAGAGAGCAAAAAGACAAGATTCTGTTTCACGATACACAAATACTATATAAATAAATACACTATAATACTATAATACTATAATATACTAATAATACTACAAATAAAGTTGCATTGTAGTGACTCATGAGCAAATAAAGTGATTCGATACCAGATATTCTAGATGTGATCTCCTTTGTGGGCCACAGTATTTTCCTCAACCTCAAAAAACAATAGAGAAATAAGTTACACCGATGTCGTGACGTGACTTCCTTTAATGTATGACTGTTATTTATCGAATCACCTAACTATGTTTAATTGTCACTCGATTAAATTAATCATGTAACAATTAACTCATTAGGATTTTGGAGCACCACGGAAGAAGCTGTTTAACGAGTTACCATCTCCCGAATTAAACTCTTAGAAGATATATATGTTATATATCGATAACAGTCACTTATTAAATAATGACCTCTTATCCGTCTCATTCTGAACGTCGCATAATCCTTGAACCTGCAAGAACCCTATCCTTATTGATGAATCAGCAATACACAAATTGGCTTAATTATTTATTTACATTTACATTTACATCATTTAGCAGACACTCTTATCCAGAGCGACTTACAAATTGGTGCATTCAACTTATGATAGCCAGTGGGACAACCACTCTTTTAAAATTTAATTTAACTATTATTATTTTTTTATGGGGGCGTGGAGAAGGGAGGGGTAGAAGGATGACTTTTATACTATTCCAGGTATTCCTTAAAGAGGTAGGGTTTCAAGTGTCTCCGGAAGGTGGTCAGTGACTCCGCTGTCCTGGTGTCGTGGGGGAGCTTGTTCCACCATTGGGGTGCCAGAGCAGCGAATAGCTTTGACTGGGCTGAGCGGGAACTGTGCTTCCGTAGAGGTAGTGGGGCTAGCAGGCCAGAGGTGGATGAACGTAGTGCCCTCGTTTGGGTGTAGAGTCTGATCAGAGCCTGAAGCTAAGGAGGTGCCGTTCCCCTCACAGCTCCGTAGGCAAGCACCATGGTCTTGTAGTAGATGCGAGCCTCAACTGGAAGCCAGTGGAGTGTGCGGAGGAGCAGGGTGACATGAGAGAACTTGGGAAGGTTGAACACCACGGTTGTTCACCACGGTTGTCGGAGAGGGATTGTCCTTTCCAACTCGTATCTTAAGTGAAGGTTCTCTAGACGACTATACATGCCAGCTGCAGACTGAAATGATAAGGTCTAGTGCATGGTCTTCTTCTTCACCTCGTGTAGAGGTTGAGAGTTTCAGAGTTTCTCCATTTCAAACGTGTGGTCTAACGTCTCACGTTTTCTGGTCTTTCTGGTCTAACCATTTTGTAACGTGTAGCTTGCTGGTCTGGTAGAAATTCAACCATTTGCAATGTTTAGCTCACGCTTCACGTCTGCTGGTCTGAGGTGAATTTCGTCACGAGGCTTTTTATGCACTCGGGGTAAAAGGGGCATTCCATCATGTTTGTGCTTATCTGGGCGTGGCCACTGACTGAGAACAAATCAATATGAAAAACAATAATCTCATCTAGAATGCTAAAATCATATTGTTATCTTCACAAAATTATTATTATACTTAATCATTCGTTTTATACAACAAATAGATACAAACCTCATAACTGGGAAGTGTACCCCCCCAGAGATACAGTTATGTTGTTCCACTGTCTTTAATGACATCACAACATAGTAACAAATTTGACATGATTGTTCTTTAAGTCCACACCAAAGTATCTGCAAGGATTTTACGACCGGTCATAAAACTGGCCCCCAGGAAAGGGGGTGTTCAAACCTTTGCCTAGCAGGAATCTTTGATCCTCCGCTCATGAGGGCAAGTCATGACACCGAGCTGCAGCATCCCCCAAAGTCTGCTTTTCAATTCCCACTGATTCTCTGAGCATGGCAGGCTTTTGACAGCATGTCAATACCATATATTATTTATGGGTGAGCACTATAGACAGCTTATTGGGGGACATCAGTTTCAGCACTTTTACATGACTCGAGGATTTCAATATATTTTCCGCCCCGGCCCATGCTGCATTGCCAAAACATTGCTTTTTCTCTCTCACTCAGATGCTTTTTCTCTCTCTCTCTCACTCTCATTTCTCATCCTGGAGGTAGTTGACATTTATTTCACAAACACTTGACATTTGGAAATGGCCTCCGCTGCGAGGGGTGTGTATAGTGTTGTACAACTTCCTATGCCAGGCATTGTGAGAAGCTGCTGGATAGGACATTTAGTCTCACTGAAATAAATACAGTTTAAAGTATACCGAGAGTAGAGTACAGGCAGAATGTCCTACCAGCTGGATTTTAAACTCCTTTCTCTCCACAAATAAACAGAAATCAATGGAAAAGCTTCCACACACTTTAACACAAATAATGTCAAATTTCCTCCCCCATCTTAGACTCCCATTAAGAAACAGGATAACACTTGACTAATTGCTAACAGGTATACTACTTTATTACTTGTTATAAGCATGTATGACCCTTTAGTGTCTTATAATTATAGTTCTGCACTTCTGACTTCTAACACCATGTAGTGTTATTGTTGTCAAGATGAGCCCGGAGACAATATCATTTTAATTATCTTTACATATTACTCAAAATTATAAAAGTACAAACATGACTGTAAACAAATTATGCTAGCGTGGCTAACTTGACTGGACTTGGACTTGACGTTAACTGATGCGGACTAACATTGAAAACATGTCACTGCTCTGACATCACTTGTATTCATGCACTTGTGATCAAGGTAAAATAGTTCCATTAGAACACAATAGTACTTATGGGTCATTCCACGAATTGAGTGCCTTTTGGGTAGTGTAATTTGGTTAAAAATAGCTATTTATTTCACAAAATGTTAACATTCTGTCATTAAGAGCACATGTTCAACTTCATAACAAACATGTTTCCCCATCTTCAGAGGTGAAATTAAGAAAAATGACTATAAAAGTTGACAAGTAACAGGGTTGACCATAACAAGGCTGAAGATTTCATCCTTAATGATCCATAACTCCCATTGTGACAGGGGGAATGGAAGCTTGTTGTGTGCAACAGGGACGGGCAATTGAATGCAAGCTTAACAAAACATTTTAACTTGTAAAAACATCTAGCCTGTGAATCTAAGGGTAACAGAGTCGACATGTAATGCTCGACGCACTCAGTTTTGCACCACAAAACACCAGAAAACTGCAAAAAAAGAGTAGAACCAGCTCACCTGATTTTACACTATGATATGACCATCAATGTTTCTTAAAACAAAGAAAAAAAAGAATACTTTTAACATATAAAAACAAAGGTTCAGTTCACGTAACGGCGTTGACAAATGTAAATGAATCACTAATCACATTAAATAATAATCTTCAGAAATGACTTCGTCAAAGCAACAAAATAACTAGGGCTTTACAATGATGGCGAAAACATTGGGAAATGTTGGAGTTAAGTGGGTTAAAATCATTCTAAATGAAAGAGCGTGACCCGGCTCTATGCATTTTACTGGGAATAAAGCAGCCCAACAGTTAACACACACAGGATGTTTATTTTTATTTTTTTGACAATACAAAAACATACATCGACAAAAACAATAGACAACTTAACATTTACATACATACATACATACATTTCAACAAACATTAATGAGATCACACTTGCTCAGACCCATATTGTTCCCATTGTATTCACACCCATCCTGCCCGTCTCACAATTACATTTTCTCTCATTTCTCATCCTTTGGATATCTCCAGTGCTTGTAATACTTTTATCACGTTTCAGGAGAAGACCCAGATGCAGACAGTGTCAAAGTAACAAAAGTTTACTACAAAAACAGGGGGCAGGCAAACGAAAGGTCACAGGAGACAAAGGGCTGTGAGACATGGGTTTGATCCTAGACACATGAAAAGTGGGATGTATACGGAGGGTACAGGACAACAGAAGACGAACAGCAGAGGGGCTAATGATCTTGGAGTTGGAGAAAGGGGAAAGGGCCGATAAACCGGGGGGAAAGTTTGTGGGACTCCACCCGGAGGGGCAGCTCTCGGGTGGACAGCCATACCTTAGGCCCGAGAAGATACCGGGGAGCCGGGGTCTGGTGGCGGTCCGCTTGTCGTAAATACCTGGAGGTGGTCTTGAGAAGAGCCGAAAGGGCATCTGGGCCGAGGGTATGCCGACCACTTCCTGGTCGGAGACCATGTCCACTGGGAGTCCATGGATCCGGAAGATGTGCTGCACCTTGAGCTGGGCCGTCTTTTTGGCGGAGGGTAGCTTGGGGAGAGGAATGAAGTGGGCGGCTTTGGACAACCGGTCCACAACTGTCAGGATGGCGGTGTTGCCATCAGACGGGGGAAGACCCGTGACAAAGTCCAGGGATATGTGAGACCAGGGATGGTGAGGAACAGGCAGAGGTTGGAGTAGACCAGCCGGAGCTTGCCGAGGAGTCTTGTTCTGCGCACATATCGTGCACGCGGCGACGAACGCGGAGACGTCAGGAACCATGGTAGGCCACCAAAAGCGTTGTTGCACAAAGGCCAGGGTCCAACGGGAGCCCGGGTAGCAGGCAAGCCTGGAGGAGTGGGCCCACTCCAGGACCGAGGAGCGGACAGCATCAGGAACAAACATCCGGTTATCTGGCCCCCCCCCCACCCCCGGGGTTCGGCTGGGAACGCTGCGCCTCCCAGACCTTCTTCCCTATTCCCCAACTGAGTGCCGTCGCCAAGCACGAGGTGGGAAGGATTGTCTCGGATTCTGGGGGTGTAGCCGCGGGGCTACAGTGGCTTGACAGCGCATCTGGGTTGACATTCTTGGATCCCAGTCAGTATGAGAGGGAGAAGTTGAACTGGGTGAAAAGCAGGGCCCACCTAGCGTGCCTGGAATTGAGACGCTTGGTGGTGCAGAAATATTCCAAGTTCTTGTGGTCTGTCCACACAATGAATGGATGTTTCGCCCCCTCCAGCCAGTGCCTCCATTCCTCCAACGCCATCTTAACTGCGAGAAGCTCACGATTCTCCACATCGTATCTCCTCTCTGTGGTGTTGATGCGATGGGAGAAGGTGCAGGGATGTAACTTGAGGTCCAGGGCCGAACGCTGGGACAGGACTGCTGCCACTCCGACATCCGAAGCATCGGCCTCCACCACAAACTGGGGGGACGGGTCAAGATGAACCAAGATGGGAGCAGTGGTGAAACGGTGTTTGAGGTCCCGGAACGCCCGGTCAGCAGCTGGGGACCATGTGAACGGAACCTTGGGAGAGGTGAGTGCAGACAGGGGGGAAGCCAGGGTGCTGTAACCCCGGATAAAGCGGCAATAAAAGCTGGTGAATTCCAGGAAACATTGCAGCTGCACTCTGGACGTAGGCTGGGGCCAATCCACCACTGCTCTCACCTTCCCGGGATCCATCTGTACACTCCCTGCAGTGATGATGTAACCCAGGAAGGGGATGGTGGAGCGATAGAATTCGTATTTCTCCGCTTTCACAAAAAGCTGATTCTCCAGGAGGCGTTGGAGGACCTGTCGGACGTGTAGCACGTGTTCTTGGGCGGAGCAGGAGAAAAAGAGAATGTTGTCAAGGTAGATGAAGATGAACCGGTTCAACATGTCGCGGAGAACATCATTAACCAGGGCCTGGAACACAGCTGGAGCATTGGTAAGGCCAAATGGTATGACCAGATACTCGTAATGACCGCTGGCCGTGTTGAAGGCAGTCTTCCATTTGTACCCCTCCCGTATCCGCACCAGGTGGTAGGTGTTCCGTAGATCCAACTTGGAGAACACGTTGGCCCCCTGGAGCGTCTCGAAGGCCGAGGAGATGAGTGGTAGCTGGTAGCGGTTCTTCACCGTGATGTCGTTGAGGCCCCGGTAGTCGATGAACAGGCGCAGGGTTTTGTCCTTCTCCACAAAGAAGAACCCTGTGGTGGAGGTAGAAGGACGGATGAACCCGGCAGATAGGAAATTCTCAATGTAGGCCTCCATAGCCTTGGTCTCCGGAGCCGACAGCAAGTACAGTCATCCCCGGGGCGGAGTGGTGCCTGGGAGAAGATTGATTCCACAGTCATAGGGTCGGTGCGGCGGAAGCGAAGTGGCCTGGGCCTTACTGAACACCTCCCAGAGGTCCTGGTACTCCGTGGTAATGGTGGAGAGGTCCGAGGCAACTTCTGAGCCCCCAGGAAGTGGGGATGCCCAGCTCCGGCCCCAGAGTCGATGAGTACCTGGAGAGATTTCGACTGGTTCCCCCACAGCAAGATGGCATGAAAGGGAGTGCGAGTAACGGGAGAGGAAAAGTTATCCGTATGGCCCACCAGAGTACTCGCTCCTACCGGTGAGCCTCGTCTTTTAGTGGACAGGTGGACACAAAATGACCAGTAGTCCCGCAATACAGGCAACTCTTCGTGTGAAGCCTGTATTGCCGTTCGGCTGGAGACAGCCTAGCTCTGCCTAGTTGCACCGACTC
The DNA here is from genome assembly GCF_020615455.1 of Coregonus clupeaformis. NCBI lineage: Eukaryota > Metazoa > Chordata > Actinopteri > Salmoniformes > Salmonidae > Coregonus > Coregonus clupeaformis. The sequence continues at coordinate 856,537 of NW_025533476.1, forward strand.
GGAAGAGGTGAATCGGCAGACTTCGGAGACTCTCGGGGGAACTTGGGTAGCCTCGGGTTCTCTCGACAACGGAGCCGTCGGGGACATCCGGGATGCCTCGGAGGCAAGGTGGAATCCTTGGGCAGGCGAGTGGAATTGGACTTCCTCTCCTTCCTTCGTTTCCGTAGTTGCTTATTGATCCGAATGGTCAAGGCGATGAGTGAGTCAATGCAATGTCGATATCCGTCAGTAGTTCCAGGTATGCATGCTCGTCCTTGACTCCCTCCGATACTCCGTGCAGGAATGTGTCGAACAGCGCTTCCGGATTCCAGGCACACTCAGCTGCCAACGTGCGGAAATCCACTGCATAGTTTGCCACGCTACAGGATTCTTGCCGAAACTGGAGTAACTACCGGGGAGCCTCTCTCCCAGACAATGGAGCATCGAAAACCTTCTTTACCTCCTGCATGAACTCCTCCAGACTGAAGCATACGGCCGACTGTTGTTCCCACAATGCCATAGCCCAGGTAAGAGCCCTCCCAGACATCAGCGTGATGAGGTACACTATCTTAGAGCGGTCCAATGGGAAGGAGGAGGGCTGCAACTCGATGATGAGCGAACACTGAGCGAGAAATGCCCGACAGGTTCCCGACTCTCCAGCAAAGCGTTCCGGGGGAGGTAAGCGGGGTTCTCGGGAAACCGGGGTTGCCGGGGAGGCCGCGCTGCTAACAGCTGGGTTACTGAGGGGCTGGGAGGTTACCGTTGTGGTAGGCTGCCTAACAGACAACCTGCGGAATTGCTCCAGGAATGTGTTAAACGCTCGGTCATGGCGTTCGGCCAAGGTCGAAGAGACCACGAGCAATGGTGGCTCCTTGGGAGGAGATGGTGTAGCGAAGCTGGTCCAAGTCTGCTGGGTCAGTCATGGCCAGTTCGTACTATCACATTTCAGGAGAAGACCCAGACGCAGACAGTGTCGAAGTAACAAAAGTTTATTACAAAAACAGGGGCCAGGCAAACGACAGGTCAAGGGCAGGCAGAGGTCAGTAATCCAGATCAGAGTCCAAAAGGTACAGTACGGCAGGCAGCCTCAGGGTCAGGTCAGGCAGAGGTCAATAATCCAGGGTGGTGTGACAAGGTACAGAACGGCAGGCAGGCTCAGGGTCAGGGTCAGGGCAGGCAGAATGGTCAAAACAAGGAAAACTAGAAAACAGGAACTTGAGAAAGACAGGAGCAAGGGGGAAAACGCTGGTAGGCTTGACGAAACAAAAAGAACTGGCAACAGACAAACAGAGGACACAGGTATAAATACACTGGGGATAATGGGGAAGATGGGTGACACCTGGAGGAGGGTGGAGACAATCACAAAGACCGGTGAAACAGATCAGGGTGTGACAACTTTATGCCATATGGCTTCAAATTGTACTATTTAGTTTTCGCTCTTTTTTGTGCACATGCACTCTATTTTCTGCTCATGCGCGTACCAATAGGACACATGGGGTGTGAGTAGCTCCGTTTTTTACCGACAAAACTGTGGTTATACTTAGAAACCAGACAACAATATTTAAATCAAGCCTATAATCTTGGTAAATCAACATATCCCCAAGCAACTGGGAGAGTGTGAGCAATTAATTTTGTACAACAGCGAACCAATCAGTTTGTAAAATAGCGCAGCGTCATGAATCCAACAGACCATGGCCTCTTACAAAGGAAGGGACAAAGGGCAACTTGGAGACGCAAACAAAAGTAATATACAGTTAAATGCTATCCAGGAAAACATAGCTACAATACTCTCAATGCACACCAAAACCAACAAATTGCTATTGCATTATTATCCTCTGCATAGTTGTTGATGAAGTTCACAACTCGCTGCAAGTCCTCATGCTTCAGATGTAACCTGTGCTTGCTTGGGCCGGCTCTCTTTTTGATGGGAGGCATTAGACCATTCTCCTTGTATGACTGGTGGAGGAGAGTCAGGCGTGTTCTACTGATTCTGAAAGACAAATTCCAGATACAAATATTTGAGCATTATTATACAATGGCCGTAATCACCACCAGACACACCTGGCTAACTTGATGGGTTATGTAATCACCTGGTGAAATTGAGTCTTTTGTTTAGACATGTAGCTAGCTAGCTAAACAATTAACCATAATCCCAACCCATCGAGTACTAGCATTACAAACCGATTGTCATAGCTAGCTAAAGCTAACCAACTAGGTTCAATGTTAGTTAGCTAGCTAACATTAGGCTATAACTAGCAATGCAATGGATTTCTGAGATAATATTACTACACAGATCATACATATTATGTTAGGTAGCGAGCCAGCCAGCTAACTTTAGCTAGCTAGCTAACAGTACGCTTTAACTTGCAATGAAAATGACTTTCTGACAAAATTAGAAATGTGTAATATGGATGAACACTTCACGGCAGACTGCAAACTCTTTCATTAAATAAGACATCCTGTGTTGTTTCCGTTTTGTATGTAAAGCTTGCTTGGTCCGTTGTATCAATTCACTTTGGTTCACACTGACCGTGTGCAATGCTATAAGATTCATCAGATCTTTCTCCCTCTCTGTCACAGATGCCATGGTTGCCTTTAGTTTGAACAAATAATCCGTAGACAGGTGTTTTATACAACAGCCTTATGTGTTCTCTTTTCGACTCCCTCCGCATTTACAATCAAACGGCAAAATTGTATTAATCTCCTTATCATATTCTGCTTCCACCAGGCATTCTACTGATTTCAAAACTCTGTCAACATCTTCCATGACAACAACACTGTTGATCGCCGTTTCTTCCCCATCACTGTCATCAGAATACTCTACCATGTCTAATTCAATGAAAATGTTTTTACCTAAATCAGGGATTTCCTCATCGTCTGATTCATTTTCAGAGTCAGAGAGAGTCCGCATGGCACGATCGTCCTCCAGAAAGTAGTCCATCACAACTTTTCCTCACTGACCTTTGTCGATAGCGCCTGATAAATTCAGGGCAGCAATGTTATTGAGAGCAGTAACAACACTTTTGCAGTTCTCCATGATATCTTTCAAAAAAGCTGCGGTAGAAAGGATTATCTATACATACCGAGCAGCTCATGTTATAGACAGAAGGTGCTACATGGCAGACCAATATGAACTAATCTCTCGGCATTACCAATTGTATTCATATTTACAGATGGCATACAAGTTTGTTACTAAGGCACATGAAAGTTCACATGTTCCAGAAGGCATTTATGCCGAAAAAAGCATTTTAATTAAAAGAAAAACACGTTCAAATACCTCGCCTGTGAAGTAGTGACGTGCGACATACGCCTATTTTCCTGAAACTAGTCACATATAAATTTAGTTAAACGCACTAAAGAGGAACAATGGATACATATTAATGATGCGTATGCTCATCCCCAGAATATTTTTACGTGTATATTTTTCAAAGGATAAAGCTAAGAACATGAACAACTTTATAGTTAAACACTGTCTCTCCAGACTCGGCCACGCCATGGACAGCGTGCTGGCAACCATCCTGCAGTTGGAGGGGAAAGTGCAGTCCCTCCAGGCTCCAGCACCGGTTCAGGCACCAGCCCCCACACCACCGCTACCTGCCTCCGTCTCATCTGAGCCGGTCAGCGGAATACTCCTGTCCTTCCCGGAGTACTTTGACGGCGCACCAGCGAGGCTGTCTCCGGGAGAGAAAGGGTTGCCACAGTCATCTCGGCACTGACCGGACGGGCCCTGGACTGGGGTGCCGCGGTCTGGGAGACGGGCGGACCCGAAGTCGAGTCCTAGGAGCGCTTCACCCTCCTCTTCCGCTCGGTGTTTGATCATCCTGTGGAGGGCCGTGAGGGGGGGGGAGAGTCTACTCCAACTACACCAGCGATCTAGGAGCGCCTCGGATTTCGCCCGGGAGTTCCTGACCATCACGGACTCCACCGGATGGAACGAGTCGGCTCTGGTCACTGTTTTTCCCAGCGGACTGCAGGAGGAGGTGCAGATGGAGTTGGCTTACCGTGATGACAACCTTTCACTCGACCAGCTCATCAACATGGCGATCTGGTTGGACAACCTCCTGCGGTCCCGACGAAGACCTGTGCGGAATCCGGAACCCATGGCTACACCTGCTCCGTGGCCAGAGCCGATGGAGGTGGGATCTGAACGTTTGCCCGAGGCAGAGCGCAGGAGAAGGAGGAATCTGGGCCTCTGCTCCTATGGTGGAGAAAGGGGTCAATTATCCCCGACCTGCCCTCTATCCACTAATAGGCGAGGAGGTGACAAGCCAGGGAATTCCCCTGCTCCAACCCAGGGAGGATGCAAGATCTCCTCTCCTTTTCTGTCAACTCAACCACGGTCCGAGTCCTTCTTGGGCTACCTCATATCCATGGAGGGAGTGGAGATGGAGGAGCAACATGTCAGCACAGTCAGGTCATGGCCCATCCCCAACTCTGTGAAAGCAGTCCAGCGATTCCTTGGGTTCCCCAACTATTTCCGGAGGTTCATCCGGGGCTTCAGCACGGTGTTCGCGCCTCTTACCTCCCTGCTGAGAGGAGGTCCCCAGCGGCTTCGTTGGACGGCAGAGGCGGAGAGGGCGTTCGTGACGCTAAAGGCGCGCTTCACCACTGCTCCCGTGCTGGCACATCCCGACCCCTCACTCCCCTTCATCGTCGAGGTGGATGCCTCCAAATTAGGACTCGGGGCAGTCCCAGCCCTCCAAAACTGCGGCCCTGCGCCTTCTACTCCAAGCAGCTGAGCCCCGCCCAGAGGAACTACGACGTAGGGGACCGGGAACTCTTGGCGATCAAGAAGGCTCTGAAGGCGTGGAGGCACTGGCTGGAGGGGTCCAAACACCCTTTCATGGTGTGGACGGATCACCGCAACCTGGAGTACATCAGGGCAGCGAAGAGGCTAAACCCGAGACAGGCCAGGTGGGCTCTATTCTCTGCCAGGTTCCAATTCACGCTTTCCTATAGGACAGGCTCGAGGAACGTGAAGGCGGACACCCAGTCTCGCCTCTATGATGCAGAGAGAGGCAGGGAAAGGAGACCCCCATCATCCCTCTGTTCGGTATCATCGCGCCAGTGGTGTGGGATGTGGATGCCAACATACGGCAGGCCCTGCGTACGGAACCCGCACCTGCATAGTGTCCGGAGAACCGCGCCTATGTGCCCACAGGTGTGCGGGACCGCCTCCTTTCCTGGGCGCCCACGCCGCCTGTGTCGGGTCATCCTGGGATAGGCCGTACCATCGCCAGTCTGACTGAGAAGTACTGATGGCCCACCTTGGCTAGGGACATCCGGGTTTACGTCTCTTCCTGCTCCATCTGTGCCCATTCTAAGACACCCAGACACCTCCCTTATGGAAAGCTCCTTCCCCTGCCGGTTCCACAACAACCCTGGTCTCACCTCTTGGTGGACTTTGTCACTGACCTTCCCCCCTCCCAGGGGAACACCACCGTTCTCGTTGTTGTGGACTAGTTTTTCCAAAACTTGTCGCCTCCTTCCTCTGCCTGGGCTGCCGTCGGCCATGCAAACCGCGGAGGCTCTTTATACGCACGTCTTCCGGCACTACGGGATCCCGGAGGACATTGTGTCAGACCGTGGTCCTCAGTTCAGCTCACGCGAATGGAAAGCATTCATGGAACGCCTGGGGCTCACGGTCAGTCTCACCTCCGGGTACTGTCCTCAAGCTAATGGGCAGGTGGAGAGGGTCAATCAGGAAATAGGCAGGTTCCTGAGGTGTTACTGTCAGGACCGGCCGTGGGAAGTGGGCGGATTTTCTACCTTGGGCTGAGTATGTGCAGAATTCTCTCCACCACTCCTCCACCAACGTCACTCCTTTCCAGTGCGTGTTGGGGTATCAGCTAGTCGGCGCCCTGACCGACCCACACCGCAGTCCTGTGGTCGTCACCGAGGCTGATGCAGCGCGTCAGGGGGTACTGTCACGGATCCCCCCGGTACTGCTGCTCATTCCATTCACCAGCTCCGGAGGTCTACGTCACAGGCCTTCTATGCGTCACTGACCTGGTTCATTACCACCAACCCCAGATTGTCTTGTCTCGTTACGCAAACCCGGTTCCTATTCCCTCTGATTAGTATGTATATATATGTGCCCACTGTTCCCCATTGTCCTTGTCCCATGTCTGTTGGTAATGTGAGTACCGTGTATTGTGCTCTTGTTATTACGGGTCTCGTCCCGTGTATTGTTTGGAGGTTTACACCTCGCTCTTATGTTTGGGTTACATCCCTGTGGTATATATATACACGTGTTTGTTTTGGGCTTCGTCCCCATCGTTTTTCATGACGTACCTTGTGTTGGGTGGAGTAATAAAAAACCCTAATACATATTCCGGCCCCTTTCTTCTAATCATTATACAACGTGACACTTCTGAGTCACGGCTTTGCACAGGCACTTTGTTGTGTTTTTATGGGACTACAAAATAATTCCTGGAATGTAAAATAATATTATTAACCATTTACCATGCTTTTAAAATAACGGTTCTGTTCCTGAACAGTATGGATCACTTTTGTTCCCGGTTCCGTTTCTGTTCCTTGAAAATGTTCATTATTTTCTCGTTTTCGACTTCTTTCCCCTGAACCGGTTCTAACCCCTGGTTACCATGCTTGCTACAAATGGGCAAGTTTCCACTAAAATCACCAATTTAGTATTTTGTTTATTTTCAGCTGCATCCGATAAAATTGTATTTGTCACATGCTTCGTAAACAACAGGTGTAGACTAATAGTGAAATGCTTAGTTATGGTCCCTTCCCAACAATGCAGAGAAAGAAAATAGATAAATAATAGAAAAGTGAAACACTTAATAATAAAAGTAATAATAAACAATGAGTAACGATAACGGGTACCAGTTAAGTAATGATAAGGGTACCAGTACCGAGTCAATGTGCTGTGGACGAGGTTATTGAGATAGATACTGTATGTACATATAATGAGGAATAAAGTGAGAGAAAAACAGCATCAGCAGCATATGTGATGAGTCAAAAAAGTTTGTGCAAAGAGGGTCTATGTCCAGGTAGCTATTTGGTTAACTAGATAACTAACTATTTAGCAGTCTTATGGTTTGGGGGTAGAAGCTGTTCAGGGTCCTATTGGCTGCAGACTTAGTGCATCGATACCGCTTGCCATTCGGTAGCAGACAGAACAGTCTATGACTTGGGTGGCTGGAGTCTTTGACAATTTTTAGCGCCTTCCTCTGACACTGCCTGGTATAGAGGCCCTGGATGGCAGGGAGCTTGGCCGCAGTGATGTAATGGGCCGTACGCACTACCCTCTGTAGCGCCTTGCGGTTGGATGCCAAGCAGTTGCCAGACCAAGTGGTGATGCAGTCTGTCAAGATGCTCTCAATGGTGCAGGTGTGTAGAACTTTGAGGATCTTAGGGCCCATGTCAAATCTTTTCAGCCTCCTGAGGGGGAAGAGGCTTTGTCATGCCCTCTTCACGACTGTGTTGGTGTGTGTGCACCATGATCGATTCTTAGTGATTTGGAAACCGAGGAACTTGAAGCTCTCGACCCGCTCCATGATGTGAACGGGGGCATGCTCAGCCCTCCGTTTCCTGTAGTCTACGATCAGCTCCTTTGTCTTGCGGACGTTGAGGGAGAGGTTGTTGTCTGGCACCACACTGTCAGGTCTCTGAATTCCTCCCTATAGGCTATCTCATCATCGTCGGTGATCAGGCCTACCACTGTCGTGTCGTCGGCAAACTTAATGAAGGCCATGCAGTCGTGGGTGAACAGGGAGTACAGGAGGGAACTAAGCATGCACCCCTGAGGGGCCCCCGTGTTGAGGGTCAGCATGGCGGATGTGTTGTTGCCTACCATCACCACCTGGGGGAGGCCCGTCAGGAAGTCCAGGATCCAGCTGCAGAAAGAGGTGTTCAGTCCCAGGGTCTTTAGCTTAGTGATGAGCTTGGAGGGCACTGTGGTGTTGAACGCTGAGCTGTAGTCAATGAACAGCATTCTCAAATATGGGTTCCTCTTGTCCAGGTGGGAAAAGGCAGTGTGGAGTGCAATAGAGATCATCTGTGGATCTGTTGGGGCGGTATGTGAATTGGAGTGGGTCCTGGGTCTGGGATGAGCCATGACCAGCCTTTCAAAGTATTTCATGGCTACATATGTGAGTGCTATGGGGCGATAGTCCTTTAGACAGGTTACCTTGGCGTTCTTGGGCACAGAGACTATAGTGGTCTGCTTGAAACATGAAGGTATTACGGATTGGGTCAGGGAGAGGTTGAAAATATCAGTGAAGATACTTGCCAGTTGGTCAGCGCATCCTGGCAATCCGTCTGATCCGTGAATGTTAACCTGTTTATAGGTCTTACTCACATCGGCTACGGACAGCGTGATCACACAGTCTTCCAGAACAGCTGGTGCTCTCATGCATGGTTCAGTTTTGCTTTCCTTGAAGCTTGCATAGAAGGCATTTAGCTCGTCTGGTAGGCTCACGTCACTGGTCGTTTTGAAGTCCTGGCACATTCAATGAGCTTCAGAGCTGGTGTAGTAGGATTCGATCTTGGTCTTGTATTGACGCTTTCCCTGTTTGATGGTTCACCGGAGGGTGTAGCGGGATTTCTTAGAAGCGTCCGGAATTGTGTCCTGCTCCTTGAAAGCAGCATATAATGTTGCCTATAATCCATGGCTTCTGGTTGGGATATGTACATATGGTCACTGTGGGGATGACGTCGTCAATGCACTTATTAATGAAGCCGGTGACTGATTTGGTTAACTCCTCAATGGCATCGGATGAATCCTGGAACATATTCCAGTCTGTGTTAGCGAAACAGTCCTGTAGCTTAGCATCTGCTTCATTGGAGCACTCCTGTATTGAGCGTGTCACTGATACTTCCTGTTTGAGTTTTTGCTTGTAATCAGGAATCAGGAGGATAAAGTTATGGTCAGATTTGCCAAATGGAGGTTGTGTGGAGTAAAGGTGATGTCACGAACGTTGAAGAACGGGTCAGACCAAGGTGCAGCGTGGTATGCGAACATGTTTATTTAAACTGGATAAACACTCGACTAAAACAACAAAAGGCAACGTAATGTGACACTCACTATGGCTAAAACACATACAAGCCAAACCAGAGTACGAACAAGACTGGCTGCCTAAGTATGATCCCCAATCAGAGACAACGAGCGACAGCTGCCTCTGATTGGGAATCATACCCGGCCAAACATAGACGTATAACAACTAGACTCTAAACATAGATATACAACAACATAGAACTAAACATGCACACCCTGACCAAACTAACTAGAGTTCTAGAGGTCAGGACGTGACAGGTGATCTAGATTTTTTTCGCCTCTAGTTTCATAGGTGACATGCTGGTAGAAATGAGGTAAGACGGATTTCAGTTTTCCCTCATTAAAATCACTGGCCACTAAGAGCGACGCTTCTGGATGAGCATGTTCTTGTTTGCTTATGGCCCTATACAGCTTGTTGAGTGCGGTCTTCGTGTCAGCATCAGTTTGTGGTGGTAAATAGACAGCTACAAGATTGTAATCTCTTGTGGACAAAGGTTGGAGACTCAATAGGCTCTAATAACCTACCCGTGAATGCGCACCCTCAAAATGTGTACCATCTGGGTTAACCTGGATGAGTTTACAAAAACAGATCAGATATAGGTCAACCTCACTGACTAGGGTCTACCATACGGGTGTCATCCCAGATTCAATACAAAAAAATATATATAACATAATGTGTACGTTACCCATTTATTTTTTATTTTTATTTAAACTTTATTTAACTAGGCAAGTCAGTTAAGAACAAATTCTTATTTACAATGATGGCCTACCAAAAGGCAAAAGGACTCCTGCGGGGACGGGGGATAAAAATAATATATATATATATATATATATATATATATATAAATATAGGACCAAACACACATCACAACAAGAGAGACAACACAACACTACATAAAGAGAGACCTAAGACAACAACATAGCATGGCAGCAACACACGACAACACAGCAATCTACCAACCCAACATGAAAACAACATGGTAGCAACACAACATGGCAGCAGCAAAACATGGATAAGAGGGTCATCAACATGATTACGTCTCCGTTATCTAGCATGGGTAAGAGGGTCATCTGAATCAGGGTTAGTTTGGCAGCTGGGGTGAAAGAGGAGCGATTACGATAGAGGAAACCAAGTCTAGATTTAACCTTAGCCTGCCGCTTTGATATGTGCTGAGAGAAGGACAGTGTCATACTCCATTCACTATCTAGCCATACTCCAAAGTACTTGTATGAGGTGACTACCTCAAGCTCTAAACCCTCAGACGTAGTAATCAATCAATCAATCAATCAATCAATTTTATTTTATATAGCCCTTCTTACATCAGCTAATATCTCGAAGTGCTGTACAGAAACCCAGCCTAAAACCCCAAACAGCTAGTAATGCAGGTGTAGAAGCACGGTGGCTAGGAAAAACTCCCTAGAAAGGCGAAAGCCTAGGAAGAAACCTAGAGAGGAACCAGGCTATGAGGGGTGGCCAGTCCTCTTCTGGCTGTGCCGGGTGGAGATTATAACAGAACCATGCCAAGATGTTCAAAAATGTTCATAAGTGACAAGCATGGTCAAATAATAATCAGGAATAAATCTCAGTTGGCTTTTCATAGCCGATCATTAAGAGTTGAAAACAGCAGGTCTGGGACAGGTAGGGGTTCCATAACCGCAGGCAGAACAGTTGAAACTGGAATAGCAGCAAGGCCAGGCGGACTGGGGACAGCAAGGAGTCACCACGGCCGGTAGTCCCGACGTATGGTCCTAGGGCTCAGGTCTCTCAGTTGGCTTTTCATAGCCGATCATTAAAGAGTTGAAAACAGCAGGTCTGGGACAGGTAGGGGTTTCGTAGCCGCAGGCAGAACAGTTGAAACTGGAATAGCAGCAAGGCCAGGCGGACTGGGGACAGCAAGGTGTCATCATGCCCGGTAGTCCTGACGTATGGTCCTAGGGCTCAGGTTCTCAGAGAGAAAGAGAGAACGAGAGAATTAGAGAGAGCATACTTAAATTCACACAGGACACTGGATAAGACAGGAGAAGTACTCCAGGTATAACCAACTAACCCCAGCCCCCCGACACATAAACTACTGCAGCATAAATACTGGAGGCTGAGACAGGAGCGGTCCGGAGACACTGTGGCCCCATCCGAAGAAACCCCGGACAGGGCCAAACAGGAAGGATATAACCCCACCCACTCCGCCAAAGCACAGCCCCCCGCACCACTAGAGGGATATCCCCAACCACCAACTTACAATCCTGAGACAAGGCCGAGTATAGCCCACAGAGGTCTCCACCACAGCACAAACCAAGGGGGGGCGCCAACCCAGACAGGAAGATCACGTCAGTAACTCAACCCACTCAAGTGACGCACCCCTCCCAGGGACGGCATGAAAGAGCACCAGCAAGCCAGTGACTCAGCCCCTGCAACAGGGTTAGAGGCAGAGAACCCCAGTGGAGAGGGGAACCGGCCCGGCAGAGACAGCAAGGGCTGTTCGTTGCTCCAGCCTTTCCGTTCACCTTCACACTCCTGGGCCAGACTACACTCAATCATATGACCTACTGAAGAGATAAGTCTTCAGTAAAGACTTAAAGGTTGAGACCGAGTCTGCGTCTCTCACATGGGTAGGCAGACTGTTCCATAAAAATGGAGATCTATAGGAGAAAGCCCTGCCTCCCGCTGTTTGCTTAGAAATTCTAGGGACAATTAGGAGGCCTGCGTCTTGTGACCGTAGCGTACGTATTGGTATGTACGGCAGGACCAACTCGGAAAGATAGGTAGGAGCAAGCCCATGTAACGCTTTATAGGTTAACAGTAAAACCTTGAAATCAGCCCTTGCCTTAACAGGAAGCCAGTGTAGGGAAGCTAGCACTGGAGTAATATGATCAAATTTCTTGGTTCTAGTCAGGATTCTAGCAGCCGTATTTAGCACTAACTGAAGTTTATTTAGTGCTTTATCCGGGTAGCCGGAAAATAGAGCATTGCAGTAGTCTAACCTAGAAGTAACAAATGCATGGATTAATTTTTCTGCATCATTTTTGGACAGAAAATTTCTGATTTTTGCAATGTTACGTAGATGGAAAAAAGCTGTCCTTGAAACAGTCTTGATATGTTCGTCAAAAGAGAGATCAGGGTCAAGAGTAACACCGAGGTCCTTCACAGTTTTATTTGAGACGACTTTACAACCATCTAGATGAATTGTCAGATTTAACAGAAGATCTCTTTGTTTCTTGGGACCTAGAACAAGCATCTCTGTTTTGTCCGAGTTTAAAAGTAAAAAGTTTTCAGCCATCCACTTCCTTATGTCTGAAACACAGGCTTCTAGCGAGGGCAATTTTGGGGCTTCACCATGTTTCATTGAAATGTACAGCTGTGTGTCATCCGCATAGCAGTGAAAGTTAACATTATGTTTTCGAATAACATCCCCAAGAGGTAAAATATATAGTGAAAACAATAGTGGTCCTAAAACGGAACCTTGAGGAACACCGAAATGTACAGTTGATTTGTCGGAGGACAGACCATTCACAGAGACAAACTGATATCTTTCCGACAGGTAGGATCTAAACCAGGCCAGAACTTGTCCGTGTAGACCAATTTGGGTTTCCAGTCTCTCCAAAAGAATGTGGTGATCGATGGTGTCAAAGGCAGCACTAAGGTCTAGTAGCACGAGGACAGATGCAGAGCCTCGGTCTGACGCCATTAAAAGGTCATTTACCACCTTCACAAGTGCAGTCTCAGTGCTATGATGGGGTCTAAAACCAGACTGAAGCATTTCGTATACATTGTTTGTCTTCAGAAAGGCAGTGAGTTGCTGCGCAACAGCTTTTTCTAAAATTTTTGAGAGGAATGGAAGATTCGATATAGGCCGATAGTTTTTTATATTTTCCGGGTCAAGGTTTGGCTTTTTCAAGAGAGGCTTTATCACTGCCACTTTTAGTGAGTTTGGTACACATCCGGTGGATAGAGAGCTGTTTATTATGTTCAACATAGGAGGGCCAAGCACAGGAAGCAGCTCCTTCAGCAGTTTAGTAGGAATAGGATCCAGTATGCAGCTTGAAGGTTTAGAGGCCATGATTATTTTCATCATTGTGTCAAGAGATATAGTACTAAAACACTTAAGTGTCTCTCCCGATCCCAGGCCCTCGCAGAGCTGTGCAGATCCAGGACAGCTAAGCCCTGGAGGAATACGCAGATTCAAAGAGGAGTCCGTAATTTGCTTTCTAATGGTCATGATCTTTTCCTCAAAGAAGTTCATGAATTTATCACTGCTGAAGTGAAAGCCATCCTCTCTTGGGGAATGCTGCTTTTTAGTTAGCTTTGCAACAGTATCAAAAAGAAATTTTGGATTGTTCTTATTTTCCTCAATTAAGTTGGAAAAGTAGGATGATCGAGCAGCAGTGAGGGCTCTTCGGTACTGCACGGTACTGTCTTTCCAAGCTAGTCGGAAGACTTCCAGTTTGGTGTGGCGCCATTTCCGTTCCAATTTCCTGGAAGCTTGCTTCAAAGCTCGGGTATTTTCTGTATACCAGGGAGCTAGTTTCTTATGACAAATGTTTTTCGTTTTTAGGGGTGCAACTGCATCTAGGGTATTGCGCAAGGTTAAATTGAGTTCCTCAGTTAAGTGGTTAACTGATTTTTGTCCTCTGACGTCCTTGGGTAGGCAGAAGGAGTCTGGAAGGGCATCAATGAATTTTTGTGTTGTTTGAGAATTTATAGCACGACTTTTGATGCTCCTTGGTTGGGGTCTGAGCAGATTATTTGTTGCGATTGCAAATGTAATAAAATGGTGGTCCGATAGTCCAGGATTTTGTGGAAAAACATTAAGATCTACAACATTTATTCCATGGGACAAAACTAGGTCCAGAGTATGACTGTGGCAGTGAGTAGGTCCAGAGACATGTTGGACAAAACCCACTGAGTCGATAATGGCTCCGAAAGACTTTTGGAGTGGGTCTGTGGACTTCTCCATGTGAATATTAAAATCACCAAAAATTAGAATATGATCTGCTATGACTACAAGGTCTGATAGGAATTCAGGAAACTCAGAGAGGAACGCTGTATATGGCCCAGGAGGCCTGTAAACAGTAGCTATAAAAAGTGATTGAGTAGGCTGCATAGATTTCATGACTAGAAGCTCAAAAGATGAAAACGCCATATTTTTTTTTGTAAATTGAAATTTGCTATCGTAAATGTTAGCAACACCTCCGCCTTTGCGGGATGCACGGGGAATATGGTCACTAGTGTAACCAGGAGGTGAGGCCTCATTTAACACAGCAAATTCATCAGGCTTAAGCCATGTTTCAGTCAGGCCAATCACATCGAGATTATGATCAGTGATTAGTTCATTGACTATGACTGCCTTTGAAGTGAGGGATCTAACATTAAGTAACCCTATTTTGAGATGTGAGGTATCACGATCTCTTTCAATAATGGCAGGAATGGAGGAGGTCTTTATCCTAATAAGATTGCTAGGGTGAACACCGCCATGTTTAGTTTTGCCCAACCTAGGTCGAGGCACAGACACAGTCTCAATGGGTATGGCTGAGCTGACTACACTGACTGTGCTATTGGCAGACTCCACTAAGCTGGCAGGTTGGCTAACAGCCTGCTGCCTGGCCTGCACCCTATTTCACTGTGGGGCTAGAGGAGTTAGAGCCCTATCTATGTTGGTAGATAAGAGGAGAGCACCCCTCCAGCTAGGATGGAGTCCGTCACTCCTCAGCAGGTCAGGCTTGGTCCTGTTTGTGGGTGAGTCCCAGAAAGAGGGCCAATTATCCACAAATGTTATCTTTTGGGAGGGGCAGAAAACAGTTTTCAACCAGCGATTAAGTGCTGAGACTCTGCTGTAGAGCTCGTCACTTCCCCTAACTGGGAGGGGGCCAGAGACAATTACTCGATGCCGACACATCTTTCTAGCTGATTTACAAGCTGAAGCTATGTTGCACTTGGTGACCTCTGACTGTTTCATCCTAACATCGTTGGTGCCGACGTGGATAACAATATCTCTATACTCTCTACACTCGCCAGTTTTAGCTTTAGCCAGCACCATCTTTAGATTAGCCTTAACGTCGGTAGCCCTGCCCCCTGGTAAACAGTGTATGATCGCTGGGTGATTCGTTTTAAGTCTAATACTGCGGGTAATGGAGTCGCCAATGACTAGGGTTTTCAATTTGTCAGAGCTAATGGTGGGAGCCTTCGGCGTCTCAGACCCCGTAACGGGAGGAGTAGAGACTAGAGAAGACTCAGACTCAGACTCCGACTCGCTACATAATGGGGAAAACCGGTTGAAGGTTTCTGTCGGCTGAATGAGCGACACCGGTTGAGCATTCCAACAGTATTTCCCTCCAGAAGCCATGAGAAAGTTGTCCGGCTGCGGGGACTGTGCGGGGGGATTTATACTAACGTTACTGTCTGTACTTACTGGTGGCACAGACGCTGTTTCTTCCTTTCCTACACTGAGATTACCCTTGCCTAACGATTGCGTCTGAAGCTGGGCTTGTAGCACAGCTATTTTCGCCGTAAGGCGATCGTTCTCCTGTATATTATGAGTACAGCGACTGCAATTAGAAGACATCATGTTAATGTTACTACTTAGCTTCGGCTGTTGAAGATGTTGATGAACCATGTCCAGATAAAGCGTCCGGAGTGAAAAAGTTGAATAAGGGAAAAAAGTTGCGATGGAAAAAAGGAAAATAACGTAAAGTTGGCAGCTAAAACGCACAGGAAAATGACTCTTCTGTCTCGGGATAAACGTCCGGGGTGAAAAAGTTTAACGAAAAAAGATGAGTGAGGACAAAACTAAAAAGTTGGTAAATTTGTTGAACACAAAGATTGATTAAACGTTTATTAAAAGTAAAACGTGAATAGTTTGGCAGGTAGCCAAGTAGCAACAAACAGCACAGCAGTACGGAGACAATGCGGAAGCGAGACGGAAGTCACGTCAAATCTCGTCAAATCTCGTCAAGTCACGATCTAGAACATGAACAACAATCACACCGGTGGGGAGAGGGGCATTCTTCTTACCAAACCACATGACCTTTGTTTTGGAGGAATGAATTCAGAACAAGGTTAAGGGCATAGAAAGCTTGTTGGACACTGAGAAAGCTTTGTTGTAGAGCGTTTAACACAAAATCCAGGGAGGGGCCAGCTGAGTATAAGACTAAATCATCTGTATATAAATGGATGAGAAAGCTTCCTACTGCCTGAGCTATGTTGTTGATGTAAATTGAGAAGAGCGTGGGGCCTAGGATCGAGCCTTGGGGTACTCCCTTGGTGACAGGAAGTGGCTGAGATGGCAGACGTTCTGACTTTATACACTGCACTCTTTGAGAGAGATAGTTAGCAAACCAGGCCAAAGACCCCTCAGAGACACCAATACTCCTTAGCCGGCCGACAAGGATGGAATGGTCTACCGTATCAAAAGCTTTGGCCAAGTCAATAAAAATAGCAGCACAACATTGCTTAGAATCAAGGGCAATGGTGACATCATTTAGGACCTTTAAGGTTGCAGTGACACATCCATAACCTGAGCGGAAACCAGATTGCATACCAGAGAGAATACTATGGACATCAAGAAGCCAGTCAGCTGAATATTGACAAGTTTTTCCAACACTTTTGATAAACTGGGCAAAAAAGATATTGGCCTATAAAAGTTAGAATCAGCTTGATATGGGATATGGGCAGCTGTGAGGAGGAGGGTTTATTCTCTAGGTCTTTAACCGTTTTCCATAACTTCTTGGGGTTAGACCCACAGAGAGAGAACTGCTCCTTAATGTAACTAGCTTTAGCCTTCCGGATAGCCTGAGTGCATTTATTTATGATTTTTCCGATTGCCAGTCAGCCTGAGTAAGCGTGTGCCGAGCCTTTCGCCAAATGGAATTCTTGAGGTGGAGTAACTCTGCCAGATCACGGTCGAACCAGGGGCTGAACCTGTTTTTAATTCTCACTTTCTTTATGGGGGCGTATTTGTTAACAATACCACTGAAAATATAAAAAAATAAGGTCCAAGCGTCTTCGACAGAGGGGATCAAGCTGATTCTATACCAATTTACAGAGGCCAGGTCATGAAGAAAGGCATGCTCATGAAAGTTTTTTAGCAAATGTCTATGACAAATCAGGACAGGTCGTTTCACTGAGTAGCCATTACGAACACAGGCTGTAAAACAGTGATCACTAAGGTCATTACAGAAAACACCAGACTGAGTGAGAGGATAAAACCACAGAGTACATGTTATATATGTATAAGTACAATGTAATTACTAGGTGTTACACAGGATTTAGCTAGTGAAAATGAAGTGTATCTTGAGGGGTACTTACTTGTAATTAATGTGTACTTATATAGTATTTTACCCATCCTAAAAACCTGGCCCTCATTTTAAGGCTTCTGGAAGCGCCATCCAAGTGAGAGGATAAACACACTAGTACACCACAGAGTACATGTAATATCTGCATAAGTACAATGTAATTACTAGATTTAGCTAGTTAAAATTAAGTGTATGTTAAGTTGATTAGTGCCAGAGGTGTGACCAAGTAACTATTATTCGAGTCACAACACCATTGTGTTCAACCAAGCTCATCACTAAGCTAAGGAACCTGGGATTTAACACCTCCCTCTGCATCTGGATCTTGACTTCATGATGGGCCACCCCTAAGTGGTGAGGGTCGGCAACAACACATCCACCACGCTGACCCTCAACACGGGGGCCCCTCAGGGGTGCGTGCTTAGTCCCCTCCTGTACTCCCTGTTCACCCACGACTGTTTGGCCGCGCATGACTCCAACACCATCATTAAGTTAGCTGACAACACGACGATGCTAGGCCTGATCACCGACGACGATGAGACAGCCTACAAGGAGGAGGTCAGAGACGTGGCAGTGTGATGCCAGGACAACAACCTCTCACTCAACGTCAGCAACAACCTCTCCCTCAACGATAGTTAGTTAAATAGTGAACCAATAGCTACCCAGAATATCTGCACTGACCCTTTTTGCACTAATCTATTTTGACTCATCACAATCGCTGCTGTTATTGTTTATTATCTATCCCATTGCCTAGTCACTTTATACCTACGTATACGTCCATACAGTGCCTATTCACACCCCTTGACATTTTCCACATTTTGTTATGTTACTACATGAACTTAACATGACAAAACAAAAGCCTCCAAACACAAGAGGAGAAATGTACGCGGAGTGCGTAATAAACAAGATGGTCAATGCCGAACATACATACAAGAGACGCGGACAATAACACACAAAGGCAAACATAAAACAAGGGAACTTATATGGTACATAATCAATACAGAATACGAAACAGGTGTACCAACTAGACAATACAAGACAAACATCGAAACATCGAGCGGCAGTAGCTAGTACTCCGGGGATGACGAACGTCGAATTCTGCCCGAGCAAGGAGGAGGAGCAGCCTTGGCGGCATCCATGACAACTCTGTGTATATAGCCAAGTTATCGTTACTCATTGTGTATTTATTATTACTTATTCCTTTTGTTATTATTTTTCAAAATGTTCTACTATTTCTCGTTTTTTTCGGCACTTTTGGAAACGGCCCATAAATAAGCATTTCACTATTAGTCTACACCCGTTGTTTACGAAGCATGTGAGAAATAAAATCTGATTTGATTTGATATAGACAGCATGTCATCGTCAGCTTCAAAAAGTGCATTGTGAGAAAATAAACACACTAATACCCTACATGTCTCTGATCACTCATTTCTCCCTCTCCTCCAACCCTAGCCTTTACCCAGATGGTCATGGCAAGTTATTTTACATTTTAGTAATTTAGTGGACGCTCTTATCCAGAGCGACTTATAGGTAGTGCATTCATCTTAACATAGCTAGGTGGGACAGCCACAGTAAGTACATTTTTCCTCAAAGTAGCTATAAGCAAAATCAGAGTTAGTTAAAAAGTGTGAGTGTTACTTCATGAAAGCGCTCTGGAGCAGGTTTTCATCAAGGATCTCTCTGTACTTTGCTCCGTTCATCTTTCACTCGATCCTGACCAGTCTCCCAGTCCCTGCCTCTGAAAACATCCCCACAGCATGATGCTGCCACCACCATGCTTCACCGTAGGGATCGTGCCAGGTTTCTTCCAGACGTGACGCTTAGCATTCAGACCAAAGAGTTCAATCTTGGTTTCATCAGACCAGAGAATCTTGTTTCTCATGGTCTTAGAGTCTTTAGGTGCCTTTTGGCAAACTCCAAGCTGGCTGTCATATGCCTTTTACTGAGGAGTGGATTCCGTCTGGCCACTCTACCATAAAGGCCTGATTGGTGGAGTGCTGCAGTAGATGGTTGTTCTTCTGGAAGGTTCTCCAATCTCCACAGAGGAACTCTGCAGCTCTGTCAGAGCGACCATCGGGTTCTTGGTCACATACCTGACCAAGGCCCTTCTCCCCCGATTTCTCAGTTTTGACCGGCGGCCAGCTCTAGGAAGAGTCTTGGTGGTTCCAAACTTCTTCCGTTTAAGAATGATGGAGGCCACTGTGTTCTTGGGGACTTTCAATGTTGCAGACATTTTTCTGGTACCATTCCCCAGATCTGTGCCTCGACACAATCCTGTCACGGATCACTGGACAATTCCTTCGACCTCATGGCTTGGTTTTTGTTCTGACATGCACTGTCAACTGTGGGACCGGTGTGTGCCTTTCCAAATCATGTCCAATCAATTGAATTCACCACAGGTTGACTCCAATCAAGTTGTAGAAACATCTCAAGGATGATCAATGGAAACAGGATCCACCTGAGCTCAATTTTGAGTCTCATAGCAAAGGGTCTGAATACTTATGTAAATAATATATTTCTGTTTTACAAAAATTTATAAAAAACAGTTTTCACTTTGCAGCTTGGTGAGAAGGTGACAACAGTTGGTGCGATTATTCGCAAATGGAAGAAACACAAAATAACTGTCAATCTCCCTCAGCCTGGGGCTCCATGCAAGATCTCACCTCGTGGAGTTGCAATGATCATGAGAACGGTGAGGAATCAGCCCAGAACTACACGGGAGGATCTTGTCAATGATCTCAAGGAAGCTGGGACCATAGTCACCAAGAAAACAATTGGTAACACACTACGCCGTGAAGGACTGAGATCCTGCAGCGCCCGCAAGGTCCCCCTGCTCAAGAAAGCACATATACATGCCCGTCTGAAGTTTGCCAATGAACATCTGAATGATTCAGAGGAGAACTGGGTGAAAGTGTTGTGGTCAGATCAGACCAAAATCGAGCTCTTTGGCATCAACTCAACTCGCCGTGTTTGGAGGAGGAGGAATGCTGCCTATGACCCCAAGAACAACATCCCCACCGTCAAACATGGAGGTGGAAACATTATGCTTTGGGGGTGTTTTTCTGCTAAGGAGACAGGACAACTTCACCACATCAAAGGGACGATGGACGGGGCCATGTACCGTCAAATCTTGAATTAGAACCTCATTCCCTCAGCCAGGGCATTGAAAATTGGTCGTGGATGGGTATTCCAGCATGACAATGACCCAAAACACACAGCCAAGGCAACAAAGGAGTGGCTCAAGAAGAAGCACATTAAGGTCCTGGAGTGGCCTAGCCAGTCTCCAGACCTTAATCCCATAGAAAATCTGTGGAGGGAGCTGAAGGTTCGAGTTGCCAAACGTCATCCTCGAAACCTTAATGACTTGGAGAAGATCTGCAAAGAGGAGTGGAACAAAATCCCTCCTGAGATGTGTGCAAACCTGGTGGCCAACTACAAGAAACGTCTGACCTCTGTGATTGCCAACAAGGGTTTTGCCATCAAGTACTAAGTCATGTTTTGCAAAAGGGTCAAATACTTACTTCCCTCATTAAAATGAAAATCAATTTATAACATTTTTGACATGCGTTTTTCTGGATTTTTTTGTTGTTATTCTGTCTCTCACTGTTCAAATAAACCTACCATTAAAATTATAGATTGATCATTTAATTGTCAATGGGCAAACGTACAAATTCAGCTGGGGATCAAATACTTTTTTCCCTCACTGTATGTACAGTGGGGAAAAAAAGTATTTAGTCAGCCACCAATTGTGCAAGTTCTCCCACTTAAAAAGATGAGAGAGGCCTGTAATTTTCATCATAGGTACACGTCAACTATGACAGACAAATTGAGGAAAAAAATCCAGAAAATCACATTGTAGGATTTTTTATGAATTTATTTGCAAATGATGGTGGAAAATAAGTATTTGGTCACCTACAAACAAGCAAGATTTCTGGCTCTCACAGACCTGTAACTTCTTCTTTAAGAGGCTCCTCTGTCCTCCACTCATTACCTGTATTAATGGCACCTGTTTGAACTTGTTATCAGTATAAAAGACACCTGTCCACAACCTCAAACAGTCACACTCCAAACTCCACTATGGCCAAGACCAAAGAGCTGTCAAAGGACACCAGAAACAAAATTGTAGACCTGCACCAGGCTGGGAAGACTGAATCTGCAATAGGTAAGCAGCTTGGTTTGAAGAAATCAACTGTGGGAGCAATTATTAGGAAATGGAAGACATACAAGACCACTGATAATCTCCCTCGATCTGGGGCTCCACGCAAGTTCTCACCCCATGGGGTCAAAATGATCACAAGAACGGTGAGCAAAAATCCCAGAACCACACGGGGGGGACCTAGTGAATGACCAGCAGAGAGCTGGGACCAAAGTAACAAAGCCTACCATCAGTAACACACTACGCCGCCAGGGACTCAAATCCTGCAGTGCCAGACGTGTCCCCCTGCTTAAGCCAGTACATGTCCAGGCCCGTCTGAAGTTTGCTAGAGTGCATTTGGATGATCCAGAAGAGGATTGGGAGAATGTCATATGGTCAGATGAAACCAAAATATAACTTTTTGGTAAAAACTCAACTTGTCGTGTTTGGAGGACAAAGAATGCTGAGTTGCACCATACCTACTGTGAAGCATGGGGGTGGAAACGTCATGCTTTGGGGCTGTTTTTCTGCAAAGGGACCAGGGACGACTGATCCGTGTAAAGGAAATAATGAATGGGGCCATGTATCGTGAGATTTTGAGTGAAAACCTCCTTCCATCAGCAAGGGCATTGAAGATGAAACGTGGCTGGGTCTTTCAGCATGACAATGTTCCCAAACACACCGCCCGGGCAACAAAGGAGTGGCTTCGTAAGAAGCATTTCAAGGTCCTGGAGTGGCCTAGCCAGTCTCCAGATCTCAACCCCATAGAAAATCTTTGGAGGGGAGTTGAAAGTCCGTGTTGCCCAGCGACAGCCCCAAAACATCACTGCTCTAGAGGAGATCTGCATGGAGGAATGGGCCAAAATACCAGCAACAGTGTGTGAAAACCTTGTGAAGACTTACAGAAAACGTTTGACCTGTGTCATTGCCAACAAAGGGTATATAACAAAGTATTGAGAAACTTTTGTTATTGACCAAATACTTATTTTCCACCATAATTTGCAAATAAATTCATTAAAAATCCTACTATGTGATTTTCTGGAATTTTATTTCTCATTTTGTCTGTCATAGTTGACGTGTACCTATGATGAAAATTACAGGCCTCTCTCATCTTTTTAAGTGGGAGAACTTGCACAATTGGTGGCTGACTAAATACTTTTTTCCCCCACTGTATGCCAGTTAGGCTCTACTGCCGTTGTGAAGCGGATTAATATGTTTCATTTGAAGAAGTTATTTGGCCACTGTCACGCCAGCCTTCGCTTTGGCTCCCCATCCAGTCCAGCTCAGGCGTTAGCATCACCAGCCTTCTAGCTGCTGCCGAACCTGCTGCTGGCAAACGCCACTCACTCATCAACCCCGGACTTGTCTCATCATCATTACACACACACCTGGTTCCAATCCCCACTCTATCACTGTATATGTACTCCCTCTGTCATTTGTCTTTGTCGGTCATTGTATATGTTGCTTGTTTTCCTGAGAGGAATCTCTCCTACTACTTGCTGAGTACTTTATATTTTGCACTGTGGGTTTCATCTCGCTTTAAGCTATAATTCTTTAATAAATTCAGTAGTTCTAAACCTGCGACTGCCTCCTGCCTACTCCTCTCTACACTTGTGACACCCACTTTAGTTGTGATACAAACCTTACCAAAATACAGTGCCTTCAGAAAGTATTCAGCCCCCTTGACTTTTTCCACATTTTGTTATGTTACAGCCTTATTTTAAAATGGATGAAATACAATTTTTCCCCTCAGCAATCAACACACAATACCTCATAATGACAAAGCGAAAACAGGTTTTTAGAAACTTTTGCAAATGTATTAAAATAAAAAAACAGAAATACCTTATTTACAAAAGTATTCAGACCCTTTGCTATGAGACTCGAAATTGAGCACAGAGTTATTCTGTTTCCATTGATCATCCTTGAGATGTTTCTACAACTTGATTGGGGTCCACATGTGGTAAATTCAATTGATTGGACATGATTTGGAAAGGCACACACCTGTCTATATAAGGTCCCACAGTAGACAGTGCATGTCAGAACAAAAACCAAGCCATGAGGTCGAAGGAATTGTCTGTAGAGCTCCGAGACAGGATTGTGTCAAGGCGCAGATCTGGGGAAGGGTACAAAAACATTTCTGCAGCATTGAAGGTCCCCAAGAACACAGTGGCCTCCATCATTCTCAAATGGAAGAAATTTGGAAACAGCAAGACTCTTCCTTTGGCCGCCCGGCCAAACTGAGCAATCGGGGGAGAAGGGTCTTGGTCAGGGAGGGGAGGGGAACAAGAAGCCGATAGTAACTCTAACAGAGCTCTAGAGTTCCTCTGTGTAGATGGCAGAACCTTCCAGAAGGACAACCATCTCTGCAGCACTCCACCAATCATTTATGGTAGAGTGGCCAGACGGAAGCCACTCCACAGCCATTTGGAGTTTGCCAAAAGGCACCTAAAGACTCTCAGACCATGAGAAACAAGATTATCTGGTCTGATGAAACCAAGATTTAACTATTTGGCCTGAATGCCAAGTGCCACATCTGGAGGAAACCTGGCAC
This sequence comes from Coregonus clupeaformis, assembly GCF_020615455.1. NCBI lineage: Eukaryota > Metazoa > Chordata > Actinopteri > Salmoniformes > Salmonidae > Coregonus > Coregonus clupeaformis. The sequence goes on from NW_025533476.1 coordinate 880,507, forward strand.
CATCCCTACGGTGAAGCATGGTGGTGGCAGCGTCATGCTGTGGGGATGTTTTTTAGCGGCAGGGACTGGGAGACAAAGATTGTGGCAAAGATGAACGGAGCAAAGTATAGAGAGATCATTGATAAAAACCTGCTCCAGAGCACTCAGGACCTCAGACTGTTGTGAAGGTTCACCTTCCAACAGGACAACGACCCTAAGCACACTGCCAAGACAACGCATGAGTGGATTCGGGACAAGTCTCTGAATGTCCTTGAGCGGCCCAGCCAGGGCAACGCTCCCCATCCAACCTGACAGAGCTTGAGAGGATCTGTAGATAAGAATGGGAGTAACTCCCAATATACAGGTGTGCCATGCTTGTAGCGTCATACCCAAGAAGACTCGAGGCTGTCATCGCTGCCAAAGGTGCTTGAATAGGTACTAAGTAAAGGCCTGAATACTTATGTAAATGTGACATTTCCGTTTTTTTTTTTTTAATAAATTTGAAAAAAATTCTAAAAACCTGTTTTTGCTTAGTCATTATGGGTATTGTGTGTAGATTAATGAGGAAAAAAACACATTTATTCAATTTTAGAGTAAGGGTGTAACGTAACAAAATGTGGAAAAAGTAAAGGGGTCTGAATACTTTCCGAATGCACTATGAGCTAGGTTACATGAGGTGCGTGATTATGATTTGAAAAGTCGAAAGAAAAAGCATGCTCTGTTTCTTGCCTTAAGCTGGGCATCATTCACAAGTGATAATATATAATTCACAAGTGATAGGCTAATGTTGTCACCTATCAGACTATTCTTGATTTAATATTGTCTTTACAAATACTAAATAATATATATGTGAAATTTGTTTTGATTTAGAATGGACCATTATCGTGCACCTGTCTCCAAACAGGGGCAGGGGAAAAAATACATGTCATCTCTGCACTTAAATAGCGAATGGAGGACGCTTTTCCCATGGTTCGTTTTCATGCTAGCCAGATAGGCTATGATCCTGTGGTAAAGAGAAGCAATGTGCTTAATATTAGGAAAGTTGAGAAAGAAATATAGTAAGCCTATAGAAAGCTGATGGGATCCTCCTCTTTTTAATAGATGCTATCACTCTGTTTTCTCACGCAATTTCATAGCCTATAGAAATGTTGCTCAACATGAGCTCATGGGCTCTCATGACGTGTTTGATTAGATTTTCGATTGCATTTGCATTTATGTCAGACTGGTTAGAGGGACAATAGAATGCTGAATACCAGGCAGTTAGCAAGTTTGGTAGGCTACTAATGACCACTAGCAGCATCAGAGCTAGGAGAAGCCTAATTACCGTGACTAAATGGTCTACTGCCCAGATGTGTGGTCATGTGCGGCAAAGAAGGACATAGTTAAATTGCGGTTAGTTCAGAACATGCATGTCAGTCTCTCCTGGTTCAAAGTTGAGGAGAGATTGACTGCATCACTATTGGTCTTTGTGCAAGGTATTGATGTGTTGAAGGTAGCCAGCTTTAGGTAGCTAGATAGCTAGTCAAGGTTACAAAACTAGATAGCTAGCTAGCTGGCATGCTAGCTAATAAGAAAACTCAACAGATTGCATGGAAAGTCTATTCTGTAGATGGTAACTAGCTAGCTAGCCTAGTTGATAGGCCCAACAAAAATGCCAGCTAACATTTGCTAGATAGCCAACACACTAGGCTAGCTAGCATAAGCTAGCTAGCTAACTACCTATGCTAAATCATCCAGCAGAATTCATGTATCCAAAAAAGCAAAACAAATTGCATGGAAAAATGACTTTTTCTCTCATATGTTGATTTTGCACAATGACCTTCTTCTCAACCCCATTCTTTGCGCACTGTCACATGACGTCAATGTCAACTCAAATGATGTATATAAACCCTGGATTGCTGATGCTATGTATTGGCCATTGAGAGGCTTTGAAGCCACCGGTCAGACATATTTCCACTCTCCAGTAGGAGCAGTCCTCCATAGGAATTAATGGAATTCCACAGTATTTCAATTAAATGTTTCAAAGACAAAATTACATGTATTTAAGTTTTTGTTGTTGTAGTGGGGACTGTAACATTAGTAATCTCAAAAAATTATACTTAAGGAAAATGTTTTTATATGTTTTATTTGTGTGTTTAGCTCACATAATATAATTTAAAGTATGCATTAAAGGTGTCTGTAATAGAATACATGTTGCAAAAATGAATGTAGATATTAATAAATGCATTTCTATAGCTTCCAAAATATTTTTTACAATGGTGGAGGCACAGTGGCTTCAACACAGCGCCCCCTAATAGTCATCTAGTGAATATACAAATCATTGGTCAAAACATGGGAACATGCGAGGACGTCGTTATTTCGAGCGTGTTGCGCAGATGGACAGATCTTGACATGATGCCTTAATTCCTGGGATAAATAAATAATTGTGCCGATGCATCCCATCCAAAAGTGAGAATGTTCCACAACAGTGAAACCCTTGCACGTTTACATGATGGAATAAGAGTTTGTCTTATGACAATTTTTTAGTGAATGTATAAACCATTATACAACCAAGTTTAATAGGCTTACAATTTGGCAAGCACAAATGACTCTGACTATATCTCACAATTTTAACCATAACTGTTTATCAATGTCTAAAATGTTTGTATTGATAATTAAACTAAGTGACCCATTGCCAAATGCACCGTTAATTGATTTAACAATAAAAAATAAAAAAGGTTTTTATATTAACTGTTTTTGAACTCGTTTTTTCCCATTGGGCCTGGGCATCAGACTCCAGAGCCCTTTATTGCAGAGTTGTTTCAATGAGTTCATCGGTTTTCAATTGGCTAACACTTATCATGTGGTTTGTGCAGGCTGAATATGTTGCATTTGGATGCAATTAGAAAGTTCAACATTTGTAACAACCATGGTAGCAAGCATTCATTAGTACACCTCTCTAATTACAGACTGCAATTACCACCAGTTTCATGTTATTACAGTGTAACTATGAATTATTACAGTTAATCACAATACTTGTTATAGTGTAATTACATATTTAACTACACTGTAATAAGGTCCCCTTTGAAATGAAGAATTACGTAAATCATTTTCATTTCACTCAAGTGCACCCTGAAAATGTATTGTATATCATACTGCTGCACACTCTCCTGTTAGTAAATCAGCATTGTTATGTAGTGTAGTCAGATAGTTATGTGTAGAAAGGATGTGAGAGAAACAGAGGGGAGAAATTAACACTTGGGGAGGTGTTACTCTATAAACACGCACATTGTCATGTGGAGTTAGCCTCAGACAGTGAGCTGTATAATGCTTTTCGAGAGCATGGATGTGATACCTTGAGGTGGCTGGCGTTCCACAACTTTGAGACAAAGAACTGCTGCAAGAGACTGTGGGTGTCATTTTGTTAGGTAGCAAAAAGAGAGACAGTATTACTCCCAACACTTGAAACTGAACGTGTCTCTAAACTCTTCCTCTCAATGGAGTTAATTATGTATTTAGATATTTTTTTCAGTGTGGTTACACGATTCAATCCCATGTCTGTTGCATTCTGAAAATATCCAATTCAGAATATTTGAAGTGATGGTGTTTGTTTTTACAACAGCCCCACTGTTTTGCATTTCCATGTCCCCGATTACATCAGATGGATAACTTGTTGCCATGGAAGTCATTACTGCAGTCATAGGGTTTCGATTAACAGGTTAAATGTTCAGGTTTATAGTTTGGCTGTGTGGACTTTTGTGTTGATCTTTGTAGTCTGCAATTCCCTAGAATATGTGCTAAATATGTTGGAAGGGTGCATATGGATTTTCATAAAGTTCTAGTAAATGCCTTATCAGTGTCAGAGCAAGAGCTGAAATGCACCATGATGCATTTTAGATCTAAATTACATTTTGTCCGATTTTCTATCACTAACCAGGTTTCCATGCAACCATTTCATGTGGATGAATTTCCTTGAGACAAAAAAAAAAACTCATGACAGGCCTGATGGAAAAAGCAGATTTGTCCGTAAAATCTCCCAATGTCGACAAAACAAAATACGCTAGAAGGGTGGATAATTTTTTGGTCAGTGAAATAGATTATGCGACAATTGCGGTGGAAAAGCATTTTTGCACACATAATCGATATAATAACCATCAGTGATGTACACTCTTAGATGTACACTCTTAGAAAAAAAAAGTGCTATCTAGAACCTAAAAAGGGTTCTTCAGTGTTCTCCGTAGGAGAACCCTTTGAATAACTATTTTTTTGGTTCCAGGTACGTAGAACCCTTTTCAGTTCCCTTTCCACAGAGGGTTCTACATGGAACCCAAAAGGGTTCTACCTGTAACCAAAAATGATTCTACCTGGAACCAAAAGGGGTTCTCCTATGTGACAGCTGAAGAACTCTTTTGGAACCCTTTCTTCTAAGAGTGTAGTGGTAAAAATAAAAGTGGGTAAACTATAAAATCCAGTGGGCGATCAAGATAAAATGAACAGCCACTGATATAATCCAAAACATATTACATTTTTAGAACTGTATTCTCTTTTTAAAGTGTAGGTGTTCCAAATGCTTGGAAAGCCTCTCTGTCTCTAGCTCTGTCTCATCACCACTGTCTGCCTCATCACTGTCTGTCTCACTACTCTTCCCCGAGTGGCGCAGCGGTCTAAGGCACTGCATATCAGTGCTTGAGGCGTCTCTACAGACCCCCTGGTTCGATTCCAGGCTGTATCGCAACCGGCCGTGATTGGGAGTCCCATAGGGCTGCGCACAATTGGCCCAGCGTCGTCCGGGTTTGGCCGGTGTAGGCCGTCATTGTAAATAAGAATTTGTTCTTAACTGACTTGCCTAGTTAAATAAAGAAAAAATGAAGCGCTGCACTGCCTTAACAAAGCAGGTCCTTGTTTTGTCACACCTGGACTAGTGCTAAATGACAAAAAATGTAAAATGTCCAGTCGTGTGGTCAGGTGCCACAAAGAGGGACTTAGGAAATTACAATTGGCCCAGAACAGGGTAGCATGGCTGGCCCTTAAATGTACATGGGGAGCTAAGTAGAGGAGAGATTGACTTCATCACTACTTGTTTTTGTGAGAGGTATTGACATGTTGAATGCACCGGGCTGTCTGTTTGAACTACTGGCACACAGCTCAGACACCCATGCATACCCCACAAGACATGCCACCAGAGGTCTCTTCACAGTCCCCAAGTCCAAAACAGACTATGGGAGGCGCACAGTACTACTGTACATAGAGCCATGACTACATGGAACTCTATTCCACATCAAGTAACTCATGCAAGCAGTAAAATTAGAGGTAAAAAAATTACAGATAAATAAACACCTTATGGAACAGCAGGGACTGTGAAGCAACACAAACATAGGCACAGACATATGTATACAAACACACAATAACATATGCACTATACACACACATTCACATGGATTTTGTGTTGTAGATATTTGGTATTATAGTAGGGGCCTGAGGGCACACACTTAATGTGTTGTGAAATCTGTTGTGAATGTACTGTAATGTTTATAAAATTGTATAACTGCCTTAATTTTGCTGGACCCCAGGAAGAGTCGCTGTTGCCTTGGCAGCAGCTAATGGGGATCCATAATAAATGCAATACGATACACTGTAAAACAGGATCTGAACACATACACTACCGGTCAAAAGTTTTAGAACACCTACTCATTCAAGGATTTTTCTTTATTTTTTACTATTTTCTACATTGTAGAATAATAGTGAAGACATCAAAACTATGAAATAACACATATGGAATCATGTAGTAACCAAAGAAGTGTTAAACAAATATATTTTAGATTTGAGATTCTTCAAATAGCCACCCTTTGCCTTGATGACAGCTTTGCACACGCTTGGCATTCTCTCAACCAGTTTCATGAGGTAGTCACCTGGAAAGCATTTCAATTAACAGGTGTGCCTTCTTAAAAGTTCATTTGTGGAATTTCTTTCCTTTTTAATGCGTTTCAGCCAATCAGTTGTGTTGTGACAAGGTAGGTGTGGTATACAGAAGATAGCCCTATTTGGTAAAAGACCAAGTCCATATTATGGCAATAACAGCTCAAATAAGCAAAGAGAAACGACAGTCTACCATCACTTTAAGACATGAAGGTCAGTCAATCTGGAAAATGTTAGGAACTATGAAAGTTTCTTCAAGAGCAGTCGCAAAAACCATCAAGCGCTATAATGAAACTGGCTCTCATGAGGACCGCCACAGGAATGGAAGACCCAGAGTTACATCTGCTGCAGAGGATAAGTTCATTAGAGTTAACTGAACCTCAGAAATTGCAGCCCAAATAAATGCTTCACAGAGTTCAAGTAACAGACACATCTCATCATCAACTGTTCAGCGGAGACTGTGTGAATCAGGTCTTCATGGTCAAATTGCTGCAAAGAAACCACTACTAAAGGCCATTAATCAACAGGAAAACGCTCATCCAGATGCAGCGCTCCTAGTAGCCGGGGACTTTAATGCAGGGAAACTTAAATCCGTTCTACCTAATTTCTACCAGCATGTTAAATGTGCAACCAGAGGGAAAAAAACTCTAGACCACCTTTACTCCACACACAGAGACGCATACAAAGCTCTCCCTCGCCCTCCATTTGGCAAATCTGACCATAACTCTATCCTCCTGATTCCTGCTTATAAGCAAAAACTGAAGCAGGAAGCACCAGTGATTCGGTTAATAAAAAAGTGGTCAGATGACGCAGATGCTAAGCTACAGGACTGTTTTGCTAGCACAGACTGGAACATGTTCCGGGATTCTTCAGACAGCATTGAGGAGTACACCACATCAGTCACTGGCTTCATCAATAAGTGCATCGATGATGTCGTCCCCACAGTGACCGTACGTACATACCCCAACCAGAAGCCATGGATTACAGGAAACATCCGCACTGAGCTAAAGGGTAGAGCTGCCGCTTTCAAGGAACGGGACTCTAACCCGGACGCTTATAAGAAATCCCGCTATGACCTCCGACGAACCATCAAACAGGCAAAGAGTCAATACAGGTCTAAGATTGAATCATACTACACTGGCTCTGACGCTCGTCGGATGTGGCAGGGCTTGAAAACTATTACAGACTACAAAGGGAAGCACAGCCACGAGCTGCCCAGTGACACAAGCCTACCAGACGAGCTAAACCACTTCTATGCTCGCCGAGGCAAGCAACACTGAAGCATGCATGAGAGCACCAGCTGTTCCGGACGACTATGTGATCACGCTCTCCGTAGCCGATGTGAGTAAGACTTTTAAGCAGGTCAACATTCACAAGGCCGCAGGGCCAGACGGATTACCAGGACGTGTACTCCGAGCATGTGCTGACCAACTGGCAAGTGTCTTCACTGACATTTTCAACATGTCCCTGACTGAGTCTGTAATACCAACATGTTTCAAGCAGACCACCATAGTCCCCGTGCCCAAAAACTCTAAGATAACCTGCCTAAATGACTACCGACCCGTAGCACTGACGTCTGTAGCCATGAAGTGCTTTGAAAGACTGGTCATGGCTCACATCAACAGCATAATCCCAGAAACCCTAGACCCACTCCAATTTGCATACCGCCCCAACAGATCCACAGATGATGCAATCTCTATCGCACTCCACACTGCCCTTTCCCACCTGGACAAGAGGAACACCTACGTGAGAATGCTATTCATTGACTACAGCTCAGCATTCAACACCATAGTGCCCTCTAAGCTCATCACTAAGCTAAGGATCCTGGGACTAAACACCTCCCTCTGCAACTGGATCCTGGACTTCCTGACGGGCCGCCCCCAGGTGGTAAGGGTAGGTAACAACACATCTGCCACACTGATCCTCAACACGGGGGCCCCTCAGGGGTGCGTGCTCAGTCCCCTCCTGTACTCTCTGTTCACCCATGACTGCATGGCCAGGCACGACTCCAACACCATCATTAAGTTTGCCGACGACACAACAGTGGTAGGCCTGATCACCGACAACGATGAGACAGCCTCTCGGGAGGAGGTCAGAGATCTGGCCGTGTGGTGCCAGGACAACAACCTCTCCCTCAACGTGACCAAGACAAAGGAGATGATTGTGGACTACAGGAAAAAAAAGAGGACTGAGCACGCCCCCATTCTCATCGACGGGGCTGTAGTGGAACAGGTTGAGAGCTTCAAGTTCCTTGGTGTCCACATCACCAACAAACTATCATGGTCCAAACACACCAAGACAGTCGTGAAGAGGGCACGACAAAGCCTATTCCCCCTCAGGAGACTAAAAAGATTTGGCATGGGTCCTCAGATCCTCAAAAAATTCTACAGCTGCACCATCGAGAGCATCCTGACTGGTTGCATCACCGCCTGGTATGGCAACTGCTTGGCCTCTGACCGCAAGGCACTACAGAGGGTAGTGCGTACGGCCCAGTACATCACTGGGGCAAAGCTCCCTGCCATCCAGGACCTCTATACCAGGCGGTGTCAGAGGAAGGCCCTCAAAATTGTCAAAGACTCCAGCCACCCTAGTCATAGACTGTTCTCTCTGCTACCGCACGGCAAGCGGTACCGGAGTGCCAAGTCTAGGTCCAAAGACTTCTCAACAGCTTCTACCCCCAAGCCATAAGACTCCTGAACAGCTAATCATGGCTACCCGGACTATTTGCACTGCCCCCCACCCCATCCTTTTTACGCTGCTGCTACTCTGTTAAGTATTTATGCATAGTCACTTTAACTCTACCCACATGTACATATTACCTCAACTACCTCAACTAGCCGGTGCCCCCGCACATTGACTCTGCAACGGTACCCCCTGTATATATAGCCTCCCTACTGTCACTTTATTTTACTGTATATATAGCCTCCCTACTGTCACTTTATTTTACTTCTGCTCTTTTTTTCTCAACACTTTTTTGTTGTTGTTGTTTTATTCTTACTTTTTTTATTTAAAATAAATGCACTGTTGGTTAAGGGCTGTAAGTAAGCATTTCACTGCAATGTCTGCACCTGTTGTATTCGGCGCATGTGACCAATAAAATTTGATTTGATTTGATTTGATTTGACACTAATAAGAAAAAGAGACTTGCTTGGGCCAAGAAACACGAGCAATGGACATTAGACCGGTGGAAATGTGTCCTTTGGTCTGGAGTCCAAATTTGAGATTTTTGGTTCCAACCGCTGTCTCTTTGTGAGACGCGGTGTGGGTGAACAGATGATCTCTGCATGTGTAGTTCCCACCGTAAAGCATGGAGGAGGAGGTGTTATGGTGTGGGGGGTGCTTTGCTGGTGACACTGTCCGTGATTTATTTAGAATTCAAGGCACACTTAACCAGCATGGCTAACACAGCATTCTGCAGCGATACGCCATCCAATCTGGTTTGGGCTTAGTGGGACTATCATTTGTTTTTCAACAGGACAATGACCCAACACACCTCCAGGCTGTGTAAGGGCTATTTTACCAAGAAGGAGAGTGATGGAGTGCTGCATCAGATGACCTGGCCTCCACAATCCCCCGACCTTAACCAAATTGAGATGGTTTGGGATGAGTCGGACCGCAGAGTGAAGGAAAAGCAGCCAACAAGTGCTCAGCATATGTGGGAACTCCTTCAAGACTGTTGGAAAAGCATTCCAGGTGAAGCTGGTTGAGAGAATGCCAAGAGTGTGCAAAGCAGTCATCAAGGCCAAGGGTGGCTATTCAAAGAATCTCAAATCTAAAATATATTTAGATTTGTTTAACACTTCTTTGGTTACTACATGATTCCATATGTGTTATTTCATAGCTTTGATGTCTTCACTATTTTTTTATAATGTAGAAAATATTAAAAATAAAGAAAAACCCTTGAATGAGTAGGTGTTCTAAAACGTTTGACCGGTAGTGTAACTAAACACCTTTTGTAAAACTTTTTAAACATGTCAAGGCATTTCGAATTTAAATGAAAACGTGTCACAGTGTTTAGGATGTAAACACCAGAACATGTTTATTCGCTGTAACACTTTTTAAACACATGAACACATTTATTCAGCACAAGGTGTTTAGGTTTCAAACACTGGGGTGTTATTTTAACACTGTATGGTATAAATATGTAGTTGCATATTTCCCAGCATGCCTTTCGAGTGAATGTGAGTGATACCCACCCATGACTGTGTTAGTTAGTGACAGAGATCTGGTTGCATTCAAGATTTCACCAAGTGATTGCCAAAGTGAATGTCTTTCAATGAAAAGTCAACACTTTATCCTGGCTCATGGGCCATATAAGACCTGCGAGTCACACTGGTTTGTGAAGTGATTAGTAAGTCGCAGGGCCGGCTCTAGGTATAATGGACATAAGCGGTCGTTTAGGACCCCCGGCCGTTATGGGTCTCAACTTAATGTTGAAAGTTAGAATAGTAGAATACATAAGGTGCAAGTTCAAAGTTTGGTTTTGTATCAGCATTTTTTCTCTTGTTTTGTCAGTCACTGACAGTCACTCAATTAGCCATGTCAGCTGACAATTTTTTTATTGGTAAGTTAGTCTAGGCAGTTACCTAAACTTGTAGTAATCATGGCCAAATATCACTTTCACTCATATATCATTAACATGGCACAAGTCATGGCAAAATGTGTAGAATTGCAGGAAATTCACTTTAAAACTGCAAAATATTATCTCTGTCCCCATGGCAAAATGAAAAGAATTGCATGAAATGTGTTGTGAAATTGCAAAAGTGTCTCTCCACCCATGGCAAAATGTGTAGAACTGCAGAAAACAATTCTCTCTCCCGGTCAAGAGGGGGGCCACAAAAAAAAAGACCCGCTTGGTGGGGGAGCCCCCCAACCAAATTTCACTTAGAGCCCTTAAAAGGCTGGAGCCAGCCCTGATAATCCTATCAGAATCCAGCCAGAGGGAGGATATCCAACAATTGTAATATTTTATCACCCACAACCTGCATTTAGAATGACTGCTATGGTGAAGGACCTAAAAATATGACTACTTAAACCATCTAAACTGGAACAACCATCTCAGTAGAGGGTGAAATAAATAACTTACATTTTTGGGTTTAGAATATTTTTGTTATTTATCTTTGTGTAGTATAAGATTAATTAATCAATAAATGTGCATGAGGAAACAGATATTAAAACAAATTATAATAAAAAATCTACCTGCAACAAATCATGCTAGGAAATATGATAATGAGGCGCCTCCCACATCTTTTTCACTCAGAGAGCGTTAACGGACATGAACTCAACACAGTCGAGTAACAACAACACCACGTGATTTAAAAGATTTCTTGAATCAAATGTCTTGTTCAGTTAACCTGAAATGTAGGTAAGGTGACAGACATTCCTAAGGCTGATCTGAATAAAAGCTATGGAAAGTCACATCAATTTCGAATGACTAAATGCACTCTAAACAGGATGATGGGAAAGTAAACACTAGTGTTTAAAATCTGAACACTTAGGAGATATATAGTGCCTTCAGAAAGTATTCATACCCCTTGACTTATTCCACATTTTGTTGTGTTACAGCCTGAATTCAAACTTGATTAAATATATTTTTTTCTCACCAATGTACACACAATACTCCACAATTATGAAGTGAAACATGTTTTTCGCAAATGTATTGAAAATGAAATACAGAAATATGTCATTTACACAAGTATTCACACCCCTGAATCAATACATGTTAGAATCAGCTTTGGCAGTGATTACAGCTGTGAGTCTTCCTGGGTAAGTCTCTAAGAGTTTAGCACAATATTAGCAAATTATTATTAAAAACATTCTTCAAGCTCTGTCAAGTTGGTTGTTGATCATTGATAGACAGCCATTTTCAAGTCTTGCCATAGATTTTCAAGCAGATTTAAGTCAAAACTGTAACTAGACCAGTCAGGAACATTCAATGTTGTCTTGGTAAGCAACTCCAGTGTATATTTGGCCTTGTGTTTTGGGTTATTGTCCTGCTGAAAGGTGAATTTGTTTCCCATTGTCTGTTGGAAAGCAGACTGAAACAGGTTTTCCTCCTGGATTTTGCCTGTGCTTAGCTCTATTCCGTTTCTTTTAATCCTAAAAAACTCCATAGTCCTTGCCGATGACAAGCATACCCATAACATGATGCAGCCCCCACCATGCTTGAAAATATGAATGGAGGGTGCCATGAAAAATGGCATCCAAGGGTTTAAGAGTAGAGGCAGCTGCACTTTGATAAATAGTATCACCATAATCAAGAACAGGTAGAAAGCTTGACTGCACAATCTGCTTCCTGCTGACTAGAGAGAGACAAGATCTGTTTCTGTAAAAAAAAAAAAGTTTAAATCTTAATTTCTTAACAAGGTCAGTCATATGTTTTTAAAATGATAAATCATTGTCAATCCAAATACCAAGGTATTTGTATGCAGGGACTTGTTCGATTATAGAACCATCTGATCAGTAAAGATGTAATCCATCTGAGATAATCTTATGAGAACTTGAAAACAACTTGCATTTAGTTTTGCCTGTATTAATTACAAGTTTTAAATCAATAATGTTACTGGAGGGGGTTGCAGTTCCGGAGCGATCCACTAGGTGTCCTCCTCCGACAACCTTAGGCACCTCCTCACTCACAGTCTGGACTAATCATGATCCTATTGGTGTCACCTGTGTCTACCTGTTCACTTATGTATTTATGCCCTCACTTCCCTGTGTTCCCTTGCTCAGTTTTATCTGCTAGTTTCCCTATGACTAATCAGTGTCTGATCGCGAAACGTATGTACAGGTACTTGAGAAGTGTTTTCCCTGTTTCTTTATTGTTTCAGTCATAGTTAGTATTTCGTATTTTGGCTGTCAGCCTGTTTTTGGAGACTTATTTACTCCGCCTTTCTTTTATCGTTATAATTCCGTTATTTTGTATCCTGGCTTCGGGACCACCATCCTTGTTTCACCATCTCTGCCTACTGCCTACTGTCTATCCTGCACCGCATCTGGGTCACACCTCACACCAACCCTTGCAGACAACTGAGCCAATATGGACCCAGCGGAGGCAGCACAGTATCGGAGTGCATTGGCAAAGCAGGGACCTATGCTGAACCAACACGACCGAAGCCTGCAGCAGATCACCGAGAATCTCAGCCAGCTGACGATCGCCGTGCAGAGCTGGGTGGACACCCGACCAGCCCCGGCAGCCGGCGGAGCGGAAGCCCCGGCAGCCGGCGGAGCGGAAGCCGCGGCAGCGGCGTCTCCAGTCTCGCCTGCAACATCGCGGGAACCCCGCCTACCACCTCCGGAGAGGTATGATGGACGTCCAGAGGGCTGCAGGGAATTCCTCACCCAGCGTTCCCTGGTATTCAGCCTACAACCCTCCTCCTTCCCGACAGAGCAGGGCCGGGTGGCCTACATCATGACTCTGTTTACGGATCGGGCCCTTTCCTGGGCTACCGCGGAGTGGGAGAGCCAAACTCCGGCGTGCTCCGACTCCTAACAATTCATCCGGGAGGCATCTTACGGCTTGTCAGCAGGGTGACCATTCGGTGGCGGACTACTCCGTGGAGTTCTGGACCCGGGCTCGAGAGGCAGGATGGGAGGAGGACGCCATGGTCGTCTTTTACGCGCAAGGGCTATCGGCTATCTGCCTGAGCGACTGGAAGGCCTCGTCGACCTCTCGGTGCGGGTAGACAATCGGTGTCGTGAGAGGGCGCACGAGAGAGGGATGGCGCAAGGTGCGCCTCCGCGTCCCCCTATCAGCCCAGAGGCTTTCCGCAGATTCAGGGAGGAGTTGCCTAAGGAGGAGGCTAAGCAGCTGGGTGCGGCGCGCTTGTCCAGGATGGAGAGGCAGAGGCGTCTGCGCCAGGGACGTTGCCTGTACTACGACCAGGCAGGTCACCACTGCCATGCTGGTTAAGTGTGCCTTGAATTCTAAATATATCACTGACAGTGTTGCCAGCAAAGCACCCCCACACACCTGCTCCTCCATGCTTTACGGTGTGAACCAGACATCTCACAAAGACACAGCGGTTGGAACCATAAATCTCCAATTTGGACTCCAGACCAAAGGCCAGATTCCCACCGGTCTAATGTCTATTGCTCGTGTTTCTTGGCCCAAGCAGGTCTCTTCTTCTTATTGGTGTCCTTTAATAGTGGTTTATTTGCAGCAATTCGACCATGAAGGCCTGATTCACACAGTCCCCTCTGAACAGTTGATGTTGAGATGTGTCTGTGACTTGAACTCTGTGAAGCATTTATTTGGGCTGCAATTTCTGAGGTGCAGTTAACTGTAATGAACTTATCCTCTGCAGCAGATGTAACTCTGGGTCTTCCATTCCTGTGGCGGTTATTGAAATGTTCCATAATGACTGACCTTCATGTCTCTGCCTCTCCATCCTGGACAAGCGCACCGCACCCAGACTGTTGTTTCTCTTTGCTTATTTGAGCTGATCTTGCCATAATATGGACTTGTTCTTTTACCAAATAGGGCTATCTTCTGTATACCCCCCCTATCTTGTCACAACACAACTGATTGGCTAAAACGCATTAAGAAGGAAATAAATTCCACAAATGAACTTTTAAGAAGGCACACCTGTTAATTGAAATGCATTCCAGGTGACTACCTCATGAAGCTTGTTGAGAAAGCTGTCATCAAGACAAAGGGTGGCTATTTGAAGAATCTAAAATATATTTTGATTTGTTTAACACTTTTCTGGTTACTACATGATTCCAAATGTGTTATTTCATAGTTTTGATGTCTTCACTATATAAACTAAAGAAAAACCCTGCAATGAGTAGGTGTATCCAAACTTTTGACTGGTACTATATATATATTAGTGCATTCGGGAAGTATTGAGATTCCTTTAATAATTCCACATTTTGTTACGTTACAACCTTATTCTAAAAGCGATTAAATTAATTTTTTCCTCATTATTCTACACACAATACCCCATAATGACAAAGCGAAAACAGGTTTTTAGAAATTAAAATACATATGTATTCAATAGGGCGACAGGTAGCTTATTGGTTAAGAGCGTTGTGCCAGTAACCGAAAGGTCGCTGGTAAAAATCCCCGAGCCGACTAGGTGAAAAATCTGTCGATGTGCCCTTGAGCAAGGCACTTAACCCTAATTGCTCCTGTAAGTCGCTCTGGATAAGAGCGTCTGCTAAATGACTAAAATCTAAATGTATTCAGTTTATTATGAGACTTGAAATTTAGCTCTGGTGCATCCTGTTTCCATTGAGTGGCGCAGTGGTCTAAGGCACTGCATCGCAGTGCTAGCTGTGCCACTAGAGATCCTGGTTCGAGTCCAGGCTCTGTCGCAGCCAGCCGCGACCAGGAGGCCCATGGGCGGCGCACAATTGGTCCAGCGTCGTCCAAGGTAGGGGAGGGTTTGGCCGGCAGGGATGTGGGTTCGTTTACCACGGGGGGCCAGTATAAAAAAATTATAATTCACTAACTGTAAGTCGCTCTGGATAAGAGCGTCTGCTAAATGACTAAAATGTAAATGTAAAATCATCCTTGAGATGTTTCTACAACTTGATTGGAGTCCACCTGTGGTAAATTCAATTGATTGGACAAGATTTGGAAAGACACACACCTGTCTATATAAGTCCCACAGTTGACAGTGCATGTCAGTGCATGACAACCAGGCCATGAGGTCGAAGGAATTGTCCATAGAGCACCGAGACAGGATTGTGTCGATGCACAGATCTGGGGCAGGGTACCAAAACATTTCTGCAGCATTGAAGGTCCCCAAGAACACAGTGGCCTCCATCATTCTTATGTTGAAGAAGTTTGGAACCACCAAGACTCTTCCTAGGCCTGGCCGTCTGGCCATACTGAGCAATCGGGGGAGAAGGGCTTTGGTCAGGGAGGTGACCAAGATCCCGATGGTCACTCTGACAGAGCTCCAGAGTTCCTCTGTGGAGATGGGAGAACCTTCCAGAAGGACAACCATCTCTGCAGTACTCCACCAATCAGGCCTTTATGGTAGAGTGTCCAGACGGAAGCCACTCCTCAGTAAAAGGCACATGACTCCAACCACCCAAGTCATCGGCTGTTCTCTCTGCTACCGCACGGCAAACGATACCGGTGCACCAAGTCTGGAACCAACAGTACCCTGAACAGCTTCAACCCCCAAGCCATAAAACTACTAAATAGTTACCCAAATAGTTAACCAGACTATCTGCATTGACCCTTTTTGCACTAACTTTGACTCATCACATACGCTACTGCTGCTGTTTATTGTCTATCCTGTTGCCTAGTCACTTTACCCCCTCCTATACAGATTTAGGATCTTAATTTGAGACAGTTTTCTAAAGCAGGAAAAGATTCCTGCAGCAACAGGAAATATGAATTATGTGGATTATAATTAATGGACATTTTTCATTAGGGAATTTCAAAGTGGAAATTACAAACTTTAGAAGCTTTTAAAACCACAAATACACTACAAATTGAACATTTCCTGCATTGCAGTTAAGATCCTACATCTGTATGTACATATCTACCTCAATTTCCTCGTACCCCTGCATATCGACTCAGTACTGGTACCCTGTGTATATAGCCAAGTTATCGTTATTGATTGTGTATTTACTCCTTGTGTTTTTAATTTTCTATATTTTTCTCTGCATTGTTGGGAAGGGCCCGTAAGTAAGCATTTCACTGATAGTCTACACCTGTTGTTTACGAAGCATGTGACAAATAAGATTTAATTTGAAGATAGAATGTGTACATCCAATTCATCATCAAAGTGATAGGAGTCATTTGGTGTATGTTAAACCATTAAAACACAAGTACAAGTATAGTTTCAATAATGATGACAAAACATAGGAACATGTAACGTTCTGCAGTGTTGGGCTCAATAAAAAAATATATTTTTTCTATCAGGAAACAGTATTTTCCAGTCATATATTGAACTTCAAGTTATTCCCTGAACTTCCCTGAAAATGAATTGTGCCAAGCCCTATATGCACAACAATTGACCCTAACAGTGGGTTACACAATTATGACAGCAATGACTTTAACGGTACAATATCATAAAGGTTATTATGTTTCCCAGCAGGTCTTCTGCCTCATCTTGATTCACTCGTGCAATTTGTGATCCATTCCCTCTTGAAAAAACTAAAAATCCTTAGACCTCAATCACTAATCCCAAGCTGTTGTGACACTATCTATATGAAAGAGCATAATTTAGCCTATAAGTCCAACCAGAGAGAAGTCTCAGTGCACACAAGCCCAGGAACCGAGCTTGTATATCTGAAGCTGGGGTATACAGTGCCTTCAGAAAGTTTTCATACCCCTTGACTCATTCCACATTTTGTTGTGTTGCAGCCTGAATTCAAAATGCATTACATTCTACATACAATACCCCATAATGACAAAGTGAAAACATGTCTTTGGAAGTTTTTGCACATTTATTGAAAATGAAATACAGAAATATCGAATTTACACAAGTATTCACACCCCTGAGTCAATACTTTGTAGAAGTAGCTTTGTATCAGCTTTGCACATCTGGATTTGGGGATTTTCTCCCATTCTTCCTTGCAGACTTTCTCAAGCTCTGTTACGTTAGATCGGGAGCGTAGGTGAACAGCAATCTTCAAGTCTTTCCACAGATTTTCAATGGGATTCAAGACTTGGCTTTGGCTGGGCCACTCAAGGACTTTCACATTCTTGTTCTGAAGCCATTCAAGCGTTGCTTTGGCTGTATGCTTGGGGTCATTGTCCTGTTGGAACGTAAATCTTCACCCCAGTCTAAGGTCATTTGCACTCTGAAGCAGGTTCTCATCAAGGATTTGCCTGTATTTAGCTCCGTTCATTGTTCCCTCTATCCTTACCAGTCTCCCAGTCCCTTCCACTGAAAAGTATCCCCATAGCATGATTCTGCCACCACCATGCTTCACAGTAGAGATGGTGTTCGACAGGTGATAAGCTGTGCCTGGTTTTCTCCAGACAGGGGTGGTGGGCCGAAAAACTTGAAGTTGATTGATCCCTGTCGAGGGAGGAGCCAATTTTTTGTATATGACAGTAAATCATTTCTACAAGACCTGCACAATTTGTTGGCACGTCTTTTTCTAAAAACGTATCTTATAATTATCTGTCTTGTCAGGAAAATCCCGGTACTGCTAAATGCCACCGCTAGTCGATGATCCAGTCAGAACTCTAGTACACCACGTCATGGAAAAGGCAACCAATAGCGTATTCCCTAACCAGGAAGGCAAAACATTTAAACATTCACATTACTGTTGCATTTTACCGGAGCCGATCGATAGTCCTGTACAGTAGCTACAAAAAGTTGGGTGAGAATAGAACATAATCATGTAATAAATCTAAGATATATAAAGAACACAATGATTTTCATTTATTTATTACTGTTGCACTTTGTAAAAAACGATGTTGGGTAATGTCCTCAAAAAGGAGAAATAATAATGATATTGATATATAGCTGTTATGTTTTCCACTTTGACAAGTTTCTAAGTTACCAATGCATAATTTTGACCTGTTCAGAAGAATGCTCAAATGAACTACTTGACCTTATTATTTGTGTGTCTCTTATGTCTTTTGATAAGATAGCTGATCACCTAATTTGCATAGAAACCTAAATAAACACACGTGCATAGCTGGTAGTCTGGTTGCAGACATGTCGTGCAAACATTGAGTGTTGCATGCATGTAGCTAACACTACAACAAGTTTTAGCGTTTTTCTAAGTTGGGCAAAATGTGTTCAATGTGCACTGGTGTGGGTGAACCTTCAAAGTAAAGAGAGTGATATTGCAGAGGAAGCTTGTCATCAACCCAAGATCCAGATGTGCCTGGTGATTCTGTTGGATACCACCGAGAATGCTACATGCAATTCACTAACAGAACTAATATTGAAAGAGCCCGCAAAAGGATAGAAAATGCCTTTCAGGAGAATTAAGGTATGTATTTTGGGGCGGCAAGTAGCCTAGTGGTTAAAGGCTTTTGGGCCAGTAACCAAAAGGTCGCTGGTTTGAATCCTGGAGCCAATTAGGTGGAACATCTGTTGAGGTGCACTTCAACAAAGCACTTAACACTAATTGCTCCTGTAAATATTGCTGCAAAAAAGCATCTGCTAAATTACTAAAATGTAAATGTATCAAGCATTAAATGCAATAAAAAACATGCCTCTGACTTCATTGCCATAGTGTAAATAAATGTAGACAGTATCACAAAATGGTCAATCCATTATTAAACAAAAAAGAGCACATTCATTGTTTCTACATTCCTAATTTATTAAGAGCAGGGACCAATAGCATCCGTGTCTCAGGAAGTATGTGTAAGCAGACCAGGGCCTGTATGTACAGTGCATTCGGAAAGTATTCAGACCCTCTGAATTGTTCCACATTTTGTTACATTACAGACTTATTCTAAAATTGATTAAATAGGTTTTTTTCATCTCATCCATATACACACAATACCCCATAATAACAAAGCAAAAACAGTTTATTTAAATTTTTTGCACATTTAGAAAAAACGGAAATATCACATTTACATAAGTATTCAGATCCTTTACTCAGCACTTTGTTGAAGACCTTTGGCAGCGATTACAGCCTCGAGTCTTCTTGGGTATGACGCTACGAGCTTGGCACACCTGTATTTGGGGAGTTTCTCCCATTCTTCTCTGCAGATCCTCTCGAGCTCTGTCAGGTTGGATGGGGAGTGTCGCTGCACAACTATTTTCAGGTCTCTCCAGAGATGTTCGTTCGGGTTCAAGTCCAGGCTCTGGCAGGGCCACTCAAGGATATTCAGAGACTTGTCCCGAAACCACTCCTGCATTGTCTTGGCTGTGGGCTTAGGGTCGGTGTCCTGTTGGAAGGTGAACCTTCGCCCCAGTCTGAGGTCCTGCATGCTCTGGAGCAGGTTTTCATCAAGAATATCTCTGTACTTTGCTCCATTCATCTTTCCCTTGATCCTGACTAGTCTACAGTCCCTGACGCTGAAAAACATCCCCACAACATGATGCTGCCACCACCATGCTTCACCTTAGGAATGGTGCCAGGTTTCCTCCAGACGTGACGCTTGGCATTCAGGCCAAAGAGTTCAATCTTGATTTCATCAGACCAGAGAATCTTCTTTCTCATTGTCTGAGAGTCCTTTAGGTGCCTTTTGGCAAACTCCAAGCAGGCTGTCATGTGCCTTTTACTGAGGAATGACTTCCGTCTGGCCACTCTACCATAAAGGCCTGATTGGTGGAGTGCTGCAGAGATGGTTGTCCTTCTGCAATGTTCTCCCATCTCCACAGAGGAACTCTGGAGCTCTGTCAGAGTGACCATTGGGTTCTTGGTCACCTCCCTGACCAAGGCCCTTCTACCCTGATTGCTCAATTTGGCCGGGCGGCCAGCTCTAGGAAGAGTCTTGGTGGTTCCAAACTTCTTCCATTTAAGCATGATGGAGGCCACTGTGTTCTTGGGGACCTTCAATGCTGCAGACAGTTTTTGGTACCCTTCCCCAGATATGTGCCTCGACACAATCCTGTCTCAGATAAGAAAGGAAAATATATTTAAAAAATAAGGACAAATACAGTGGGGAAAAAAAGTATTTAGTCAGCCACCAATTGTGCAAGTTCTCCCACTTAAAAAGATGAGAGAGGCCTGTAATTTTCATCATAGGTACACGTCAACTATGACAGACAAATTGAGCATTTTTTTCTCCAGAAAATCACATTGTAGGATTTTTTATGAATTTATTTGCAAATTATGGTGGAAAATAAGTATTTGGTCACCTACAAACAAGCAAGATTTCTGGTTCTCACAGACCTGTAACTTCTTCTTTAAGGAGCTCCTCTGTCCTCCACTCGTTACCTGTATTAATGGCACCTGTTTGAACTTGTTATCAGTATAAAAGACACCTGTCCACAACCTCAAACAGTCACACTCCAAACTCCACTATGGCCAAGACCAAAGAGCTGTCAAAGGACACCAGCAACAAAATTGTAGACCTACACCAGGCTGGGAAGTCTG
This sequence comes from Coregonus clupeaformis, assembly GCF_020615455.1. NCBI lineage: Eukaryota > Metazoa > Chordata > Actinopteri > Salmoniformes > Salmonidae > Coregonus > Coregonus clupeaformis. The sequence goes on from NW_025533476.1 coordinate 901,357, forward strand.
CATCTGCAATAGGTAAGCAGCTTGGTTTGAAGAAATCAACTGTGGGAGCAATTATTAGGAAATGGAAGACATACAAGACCACTGATAATCTCCCTCGATCTGGGGCTCCACGCAAGATCTCACCCCGTGGGGTCAAAATGATCAAAAGAACGGTGAGCAAAAATCCCAGAACCACACGGGGGGACCTAGTGAATGACCTGCAGAGAGCTGGGACCAAAATAACAAAGCCTACCATCAGTAACACACTACACCGCCAGGGACTCAAATCCTGCAGTGCCAGACGTGTCACCCTGCTTAAGCCAGTACATGTCCAGGCCCGTCTGAAGTTTGCTAGAGTGCATTTGGATGATCCAGAAGAGGATTGGGAGAATGTCATATGGTCAGATGAAACCAAAATATAACTTTTTGGTAAAAACTCAACTCATCGTGTTTGGAGGACAAAGAATGCTGAGTTGCATCCAAAGAACACCATACCTACTGTGAAGCATGGGGGTGGAAACATCATGCTTTGGGGCTGTTTTTCTGCAAAGGGACCAGGACGACTGATCCATGTAAAGGAAAGAATGAATGGGGCCATGTATCGTGAGATTTTGAGTGAAAACCTTCCATCAGCAAGGGCATTGAAGATGAAACGTGGCTGGGTCTTTCAGCATGACAATGATCCCAAACACACCGCCCGGGCAACGAAGGAGTGGCTTCGTAAGAAGCATTTCAAGGTCCTGGAGTGGCCTAGCCAGTCTCCAGTTCTCAACCCCATAGAAAATCTTTGGAGGGAGTTGAAAGTCCGTGTTGCCCAGCGACAGCCCCAAAACATCACTGCTCTAGAGGAGATCTGCATGAAGGAATGGGCCAAAATACCAGCAACAGTGTGTGAAAACCTTGTGAAGACTTACAGAAAACGTTTGACCTGTGTCATTGCCAACAAAGGGTATATAACAAAGTATTGAGAAACTTTTGTTATTGACCAAATACTTATTTTCCACCATAATTTGCAAATAAATTCATAGAAAAAATCCTACAATGTGATTTTCTGGATTTTTTTCCCTCATTTTGTCTGTCATAGTTGACGTGTACCTATGATGAAAATTACAGGCCTCTCTCATCTTTTTAAGTGGGAGAACTTGCACAATTGGTGGCTGACTAAATACTTTTTTCCCCCACTGTATATATATACTGTATATGGGGGATTGGAAATGATGCAAACAATTACATTGATAGAACCCACAGTCTCTCTGCAATATTAAAGCTGATCTACCCCCTGTATCTTGGCCACACTCTTGAATACGCTGCATTTAACGGCTTGCTTAAATAGACTGTAAACAAATAACTTGCAATATGCAATATGATCATAAAACGCCTTACATGAAGGTACTTCAAGTGTCCATTCCTTCATCTCTGAGTTTTGACAAATACCCTTGGCAGACTCCACACTTACAGAAAATAATTTGTTGCGGTAAACTTCCCGCAAGTTTATGTCAAATTTGCTGCAAACTAAATAGTGTGCAACAAAATGTTTCCAGAAGTTCTGTTGGCAACAATAATATGTATTGCCACTAGTGCCAAACAGTTCACCAAAGGTTTTTTTCTGGCAGACAATTCTCTCAAGATTCTATTTGAATCTGTGGAAAACCTGTGGCAACAACATTTATTGCTTCTAGTGGCAAACAGTTTACCAGAAGCCATTTATGGTGAACACTTGAGTTCCAAGACCAGTAACCGTTGATGACCAATCAGGGGGTTTAGAAAAATCTGTTGGAAAATGGAAACCAAGCTTGCTACCTACCAAAGTTGTCCAGTGAGTGTCTAACGTTGGAAAATGGAAACCAAGCTTGCTACCTACCAAAGTTGTCCAGTGAGTGTCTAACTTATTTATATTATTATATTATATTATTATTATATTTTATATTTATTATTATTATTTATATGTTAAACTTCTTAACAAACTTTAACATTTTATTAGCTAAATGATGACCAGTTAGCAATGTCATGTTTTATGGGATAGAGTGAAACACATTATTTTGATACCAGTTTGAATCTTTCAGTACCACTGACTGGCTAGCGCTTAGCTAGCTAATGTTAGCTATAATATTTTTACACAATTAATGTGATAGGTACCTAGCTAACAAATTATTTACCTAAACACATATTTTTAGGTGAATACGTTGCTGTCTTTTAATACCAATATGCATGTCAATATGCTGGTGTCACGGATCAGTAATACAGTTGAAGACGGAAGTTTACATAAACTTAGGTTGGAGTCATTAAAACTTGTTTTTCAACCACTCAAACAAACTGTAGTTTTGGCAAGTCACAAGTAATTTTTCCAACAATTGTTTACAGACAGATTATTTCACTTATAATTCACTGTATCACAATTCCAGTGGGTCAGATGTTTACATACACGAAGTTGACTGTGCCTTTAAACAGCTTGGAAAATTCCATAAAATGATGTCATGGCTTTAGAAGCTTCTGATATGCTAATTGACATCATTTGAGTCAATTGGAGGTGTACCTGTGGATGTATTTCAAGGCCTACCTTCAAACTCAGTGCCTCTTTGCTTGACATCATGGGAAAATCAAAAGAAATCAGCCAAGACATCTGAAAAAAAATTGTAGACCTCCACAAGTCTGGTTCATCGTTGGGAGCAATTTCCAGATGCCTGAAGGTACCACGTTCATCTGTACAAACAATAGTACGCAAGTATAAACACCATGGGAACACGCAGCCGTCATACCGCTCAGGAAGGAGACACGTTCTGTCTCCTAGAGATGAACGTACTTTGGTGCGAAAAGTACAAATCAATCCCAGAACAACAGCAAAGGACCTTGTGAAGATGCTGGAGGAAACAGGTACAAAAGTATCTATATCCACAGTAAAACGAGTCCTATATCGACATAACCTGAAAGGCCGCTCAGCAAGGAAGAATTCACTGCTCCAAAACCGCCATAAAAAAGCCAGACTACGGTTTGCAACTGCACATGGGGACAGAGATCATACTTTTTGGAGAAATGTCCTCTGGTCTGATGAAACAAAAATAGAACTGTTTGGCCATAATGACCATCGTTATGTTTGGAGGAAAAAGGGGGTAACTTGCAGGCTGAAGAACACTCCCAACCGTGAAGCACGGGAGTGGCCGCATCATGCTGTGGGGGTGCTTTGCTGCAGGAGGGACTGGTGCACTTCACAAAATAGATGGCATCATGAGGAAGGAAAATTATGTGGAGATATTGAAGCAACATCTCAAGACATCAGACAGGAAGATAAAGCTTGGTCACAAATGGGTCTTCCAAATGGACAATGACCCCAAGCATACTTCCAAAGTTGTGGCAAAATGGCTTAAGGACAACAAATTCAAGGTATTGGAGTGGCCATCACAAAGCCCTGACCTCAATCCTATAGAACATTTGTGGGCAGAACTGAAAAAGCGTGTGCGAGCAAGGAGGCCTACAAACCTGACTCAGTTACTCCAGCTCTGTTAGGAGGAATGGGCCAAAATTCACCCAACTTATTGTGGGAAGCTTGTGGAAGGCTACCCGACACGTTTGACCCAAGTTAAACAATTTAAAGGCAATGCTACCTAATACTAATTGAGTGTATGTAAACTTCTGACCCACTGGGAATGTGATGAAAGAAATAAAAGCTGAAATAAATTATTCTCTCTACTATTATTCTGACATTTCACATTCTTAAAATAAAGTGGTGATCCTAACTGACCTAAGACAGGGAATTTTTACTAGGATTAAATGTAAGGAATTGTGAAAAACTGAGTTTAAATGTATTTGGCTAGGTGTATGTAAACTTCCGACTTCAACTGTATGTTAGATAGTACAACGACTAAGGTAGCTAGCAACAATATGAGATGATTTGACATCAAAACAAAACTTCACTTTTACAGATGGATACCCTTCCCAAACCCGTGGTGTTGGAAGAGGCTGGGAGGAGGATGCAGCAACACCCTGGAATATGTTTGTGGTGTAATCACTCACAACACTTTTCTTTTGCTAAATGAGTGTATCGTCTTCAACATTGATAAGGTAAGCAATTGCATGTATTATTCTCATAAATGTAGCCCATACATTCATTCTTTGTAACAACTAGATATTTAATTGCTTTAAACTAGGAGCTAGCTCATTTTGATCATGTGTTGTTCCTTCTCTCTTTCTAGAAGCAATCAGTTACAAGCTGAAAATACAGATTGAGGCCTTCAATACGACTGAGGACAGAGAAATATATGTGCACCAGACAGGCCAAGGCTTCTTGCATGCATGGCTTTGAGATGTAAGTTACACTCAAAAAAATGCTGGGTTAATTGGAAGACCCAATTGCTTGGTTGCAGGCATTGGGTCAATAGTTGGATTGTTTTCTGTAAAAACAGCAAGGTTGGGTTGTTGATGCTGGGTTATTAAGGTTGGGTTATGGATATTTGACCCAGCCAGTGGGTTAATTCTCCCGCAACCAGCGCGTGAAGTCCAACAGAACGTGAGCAAGTGTCGAGATGTGGAAACTTGCAAGTCTTCTAGTTCTAGTGCGACTGAGTGGAAAATGGCTAATGTTATTTCGACAGACCAAGGGTGTTTTGGCTGACTGAAAATGGTAAGTAACAAACGCTATGAATTATGAATTTGATGGTCATTCAGGTTAAATAGGTTGTTCTATCATAATTAGGTAGCTATTAACATTAGCTAGCCATTTTCTGTGCTAACATCTCTGGCTGTGGTAACGTTAGCTAGCTAGCGTTAGCCTCGCGACCAAGCTTGCGACGCTTGCATACTGAAGTGTAGTCGCGGAATATAGCTAAATGTAAGTTTTTTTACTTTGGGGGGAAAAACACTGATTTTAATTGACCCTGTGTAAATCAGCATCTACGTCTTCCACATTGTCATCGATAACCAATAGTATAACCTTAATGGAAAATTTAAAAAAGAAATTCCTCAGAGCCTCTTAGAACCATGCAGCCACTTTGGGTGTCACGACTTCCACCGAGGCTGCCTCCCCTCCTTGTTCGGGCAGGTTTCGGCGTTCGTCGTCACCAGCTTACTAGCTGCTGCCGATCCATTTATCATCATTGTCTAATTAATCACGCACACCTGGTCCTTATCCCCAATTAGTCATTGTATAAGTGTTTCCTCTGCTTCCTTGTCTGTGTGGGTGATTGTTTGTAGTGAACTGTGTGTAGCTCGGTTGAGCTACCCTTACCTTATTGTTGCCAGGGTAGATTTTCCCCTGTGCCTGAGTTTTGTTGTTGCATGCTTGCGCAACTGTTTATCGACGGAATAAACTCTTTGGATGCGTATTACTCTCCTGCGCCTGACTCCTTCTATCACACGCATCACATTGGGACTAGATACATTATATGCACAGCTACCATAGATAGTCTGGCCTTATTTCTACCATACTTGCTTTTTTGGTCATTTGCACAGATATTCTGTCACAGTGACCAACCTGACACACAACACACACATCAAAGGCTGGGAGCAGCTCATGGGCACATTGGGGTAAAGTGCCTTGCTCAAGGGCACAACAGCAGTAGGTAGTATACAGAGATATTGTAGCTGGTAACCCTCTGGCTGCCGGATTTGTGATGTTTTACTTGTGCTTCCCATGACTGGTAAAAGACTTGCTGGCACAAAAATAGGCATGAATGATCAGTTCCCGAGGGAGACTGCAGAACTGCGCAAAGATAAAAGGGAAGCGTGTTGCTCTCGTAGTCGATAAACTGTAAATGTTCCGCGACACAAAGACTACTCCATGGCTATTCTGAAAGTTCTATTAGAGGAGTCGAATAATGGAATACCCAATACTAGCCATGGCAGGGATTGTAATAATAAAACACATTTATAGTATTTATAGTATTTTTATAAAGGAATAAGACAGTATTACAAGAAAGGATAACAAGCAAAATAATACATCTTCAAATATAATTAATTAGAACACAAGTACTCAATCAACATAGTGGAGATAAAAACATAGCAAACAGAAGACATAGAAGGCACAGTATGTGGGTAATTGTGGATGTATTGTGATGGAAGGTGTGGTGTGCATTTTTGTGTTTGGAAAAGTGTGGCGTTAAGTGAGTGAGAAAGGAAATGGTTGCATATCCCAGAACCAACGTGTGTCTGTGAGCAGGGGTTGTGAGAGCTTTCAATTTTGTGCAGTTGAGGGATATACATTTTAAAATAAAGTATACATCTAATCTATTTATTTATTGTCCTATCATGATGGAACGGTCCCCAACCCTATATCCTAGACACCCACCTGAGCGACCCATACACCAAAGAGAAGTCCCCATCTGTTTTATGGCCCTGCTGTAAGTTGCCTATATGCAGCCAAAACAGAAAAATAAATGTGATCAGAGACCTACTAGAGCAGCACCGCCCCCCTAAATATTCTGAGCCTGCCTGGCAGGGTTGGTCCTACAAAACCAGAGCCCCCTGATGGGAGAGCATAATATACAAGGACATTCTCAAAGCTACTAATGAGAACCTTGACGACCTTGTACCTAGCCGGTGGGAATTCCAGTGGGGTACCCCCACCCAGGTAGTGGCAGTGCTGGCAACACTGGCTGAAGTAACCCATGGGGAGGGGGTCACACTCTGACAATCAGAGAGGGGGCATATTATTGTGGCCCTGGTGGCACAAAATAATCAAAGGTCTGACTACACGGAGATGCTTGGGGAAATGGTTACAACGGGGGACCAGAGTGTTTGTGTCTCAGGGGAAGAGGGTGGATCTGATCTCCATCACCTAGGACTTGACATAGGTTAATCAAATCTCAAATTTTTGTCAATTTATGCTCAATCTTGCATGCTTTCTCAAACAGCTGTAACTCTATATGCATTCGTAAATCAGGTCCTTTCTTGAGTTGGGCTCTGGGATGTAACAACCGTTGAGCATCTGAGCTTATGGTTGATTGTGGAGGAAAGGGGTTGAGTGTGTTTGAGTAGGTGCGTGTGTGTGTGTGTGTGTGTGTGTGTTTGTATCCCACATCTGTTGCAAGGGGGTAAGGATATTAGGGAGAATATAGGATGAACAACAATAATTGTTTGCTAAAATAATAATTGCTTGACAAAAATGTAATGTAATACAATGGCAATCCGGGTTATAGGTACAATCCTTCGCATGAACTGCCGTCATTATTACGCATATTAATTGATAATGATGTAAATTAAGATATGCAAGATATTTGAATATATATATATATATATATATATATATATATTTAATAGCTATATATATATATATATATATATATATATATATATATATATATATATATTGAGGTGAGAGCATTGGAAATGCTTTTGGCGGTTGACCTGCTTCTGTGTTGTGGGTGGCACTGTGTACTGTTTTCGAAGGATGGGTCCTGGCCTCTCGGGGGGCCTAGGGATCTGGCTGGATGGGGGTGGTATGCCGATCACTAGGATGACAACCTAACTTGGGATGGGCAGGGGCTTTAGCGGGGGGAATAGTGGAGAACAATTGGAGGGTTACTTGGTAGCAATGCAAATATCGTGGTACAACTATATGGACACTCAATCACTATGGTAATTTTTATTGGTAAATTTACAAACAGAGAGTGAAAAAAATGTTATAAATTGATTTGCATTTTAATGAGGGAAATAAGTATTTGACCCCTCTGCAAAACATGACTTAGTACTTGGTGGCAAAACCCTTGTTGGCAATCACAGAAGCAATAAAACTGGTCTTCTTGAGACTAGTTGAGTATCTGGAGCATCAGCAATTGTGGGTTCGAATACAGGCTCAAAATGGCTAGAAACAAATAACTTTCTTCTGAAACTTGTCAGTCTAGTCTTGTTCTGAGAAATGAAGGCTAATCCATGCGAGGAATTGCCAAGAAACTGAAGATCTCGTACAACGCTGTGTACTACTCCCTTCACAGAACAGCGCAAACTGGCTCTAACCAGAATAGAAAGAGGAGTGGGAGGCCCCGGTGCACAACTGAGCAAGAGGACAAATACATTAGTGTCTAGTTTGAGAAACAGGTGCCTCACAGGTCCTCAACTGGCAGCTTCATTAAATAGTACCCGCAAAACACCAGCTCAACGTCAAAAGTGAAGAGGCGACTCCGGGATGCTTTGTGTCTGAACAGCGCCGGAAGAAGATGGCTGCCGTTTTACAGCCCTCTAACCAATTGTACTATTATGTGTGTTTTTCCGCGTTATTTGTAATTTATTTTGTACATAATGTTTCTGCCATCGTCTCTTATAACCAAAGAGAGCTTCTGGATATCAGGACAGCGATTACTCACCTCGCGTTGGACGAACACTTTTTCTTCAACGAGGCGTTCGCGAAGGATATTCTACAGACTCCCGACAAGGCCCAGATCCCCGTCATTCGCGTGAGGAAGAGACGGAGATATCGTGGGCGCAGATCCGGGTGCCTTGTAAGGATACGACGGCGAACGAGTAAACTGCCTCTCCCATCAATCCTATTAGCCAACGTTCAAGCTTTGGAGAATAAAATGGACGATTTAAGATTACGGTTATCCTACCAACGGGACATTAAAAACTGTAATATCTTATGTTTCACGGAGTCGTGGCTGAACGACGACAATGATAACATTCAGCTAGCAGGCTATACGCTACATCGGCAGGACAGAACGGCAGACTCGGGTAAGACGAGGGGTGGCGGTCTCTGTATATTTGTAAACAACAGCTGGTGCACAAAATCAAATACTAAGGAAGTCTCAAGGTTTTGCTCGCCTGAGGTAGAGTATCTTATGATAAGCTGTAGACCACACTATTTACCAAGAGAGTTTTCATCTATATTTTTCATAGCTGTCTATTTACCACCACAAACCAATGCTGGCATTAAGATTGCACTGAATGAGTTGTACAAGGCCATTAATCAACAGGAAAACGCTCATCCAGATGCAGCGCTCCTAGTAGCAGGGGACTTTAATGCAGGGAAACTTAAATCCGTTCTACCTAATTTCTACCAGCATGTTAAATGTGCAACCAGAGGGGAAAAAACTCTAGACCACCTTTACTCCACACACAGAGACGCATACAAAGCTCTCCCTCGCCCTCCATTTGGCAAATCTGACCATAACTCTATCCTCCTGATTCCTGCTTATAAGCAAAAACTGAAGCAGGAAGCACCAGTGATTCGGCTAATAAAAAAGTGGTCAGATGACGCAGATGCTAAGCTACAGGACTGTTTTGCTAGCACAGACTGGAACATGTTCCGGGATTCTTCAGACAGCATTGAGGAGTACACCACATCAGTCACTGGCTTCATCAATAAGTGCATCGATGATGTCGTCCCCACAGTGACCGTACGTACATACCCCAACCAGAAGCCATGGATTACAGGAAACATCCGCACTGAGCTAAAGGGTAGAGCTGCCGCTTTCAAGGAACGGGACTCTAACCCGGACGCTTATAAGAAATCCCGCTATGACCTCCGACGAACCATCAAACAGGCAAAGAGTCAATACAGGTCTAAGATTGAATCATACTACACTGGCTCTGACGCTCGTCGGATGTGGCAGGGCTTGAAAACTATTACAGACTACAAAGGGAAGCACAGCCGCGAGCTGCCCAGTGACACAAGCCTACCAGACGAGCTAAACCACTTCTATGCTCGCTTCGAGGCAAGCAACACTGAAGCATGCATGAGAGCACCAGCTGTTCCGGACGACTATGTGATCACGCTCTCCGTAGCCGATGTGAGTAAGACTTTTAAGCAGGTCAACATTCACAAGGCCGCAGGGCCAGACGGATTACCAGGACGTGTACTCCGAGCATGTGCTGACCAACTGGCAAGTGTCTTCACTGACATTTTCAACATGTCCCTGACTGAGTCTGTAATACCAACATGTTTCAAGCAGACCACCATAGTCCCCGTGCCCAAAAACTCTAAGATAACCTGCCTAAATGACTACCGACCCGTAGCACTGACGTCTGTAGCCATGAAGTGCTTTGAAAGACTGGTCATGGCTCACATCAACAGCATAATCCCAGAAACCCTAGACCCACTCCAATTTGCATACCGCCCCAACAGATCCACAGATGATGCAATCTCTATCGCACTCCACACTGCCCTTTCCCACCTGGACAAGAGGAACACCTACGTGAGAATGCTATTCATTGACTACAGCTCAGCATTCAACACCATAGTGCCCTCAAAGCTCATCACTAAGCTAAGGATCCTGGGACTAAACACCTCCCTCTGCAACTGGATCCTGGACTTCCTGACGGGCCGCCCCCAGGTGGTAAGGGTAGGTAACAACACATCTGCCACACTGATCCTCAACACGGGGGCCCCTCAGGGGTGCGTGCTCAGTCCCCTCCTGTACTCTCTGTTCACCCATGACTGCATGGCCAGGCACGACTCCAACACCATCATTAAGTTTGCCGACGACACAACAGTGGTAGGCCTGATCACCGACAACGATGAGACAGCCTATAGGGGAGGAGGTCAGAGATCTGGCCGTGTGGTGCCAGGACAACAACCTCTCCCTCAACGTGACCAAGACAAAGGAGATGATTGTGGACTACAGGAAAAAAAAGAGGACTGAGCACGCCCCCATTCTCATCGACGGGGCTGTAGTGGAACAGGTTGAGAGCTTCAAGTTCCTTGGTGTCCACATCACCAAACGAACTATCATGGTCCAAACACACCAAGACAGTCGTGAAGAGGGCACGACAAAGCCTATTCCCCCTCAGGAGACTAAAAAGATTTGGCATGGGTCCTCAGATCCTCAAAAATTCTACAGCTGCACCATCGAGAGCATCCTGACTGGTTGCATCACCGCCTGGTATGGCAACTGCTTGGCCTCTGACCGCAAGGCACTACAGAGGGTAGTGCGTACGGCCCAGTACATCACAGGGGCAAAGCTCCCTGCCATCCAGGACCTCTATACCAGGCGGTGTCAGAGGAAGGCCCTCAAAATTGTCAAAGACTCCAGTCACCCTAGTCATAGACTGTTCTCTCTGCTACCGCACGGCAAGCGGTACCGGAGTGCCAAGTCTAGGTCCCAAAAGACTTCTCAACAGCTTCTACCCCCAAGCCATAAGACTCCTGAACAGCTAATCATGGCTACCCGGACTATTTGCACTGCCCCCCACCCCATACTTTTACGCTGCTGCTACTCTGTTAAGTATTTATGCATAGTCACTTTAACTCTACCCACATGTACATATTACCTCAACTACCTCAACTAGCCGGTGCCCCGCACATTGACTATGCAACGGTACCCCCCCTGTATATATAGCCTCCCTACTGTCACTTTATTCTATTGTATATATAGCCTCCCTACTGTCACTTTATTTTTACTTCTGCTCTTTTTTTCTCAACACTTTTTTGTTGTTGTTTTATTCTTACTTTTTTGTTTAAAATAAATGCACTGTTGGTTAAGGGCTGTAAGTAAGCATTTCACTGTAATGTCTGCACCTGTTGTATTCGGCGCATGTGACCAATAAAATTTGATTTGATTTGATTTGACCTTCTAGGCAGAGTTGCAAAGAAAAAGCCATATCTCAGACTGGCCAATAAAAAGAAAATATTAAGATGAGATTAAATGCTAGGATTAAATGTCAGGAATTGTGAAACACAGAGTTTAAATGTATTTGGCTAAGGCGTATGTAATCTTCTGACTTCAACTGTATGGTCCCGTTTGTAAATGTACATTCTAACCGTGTCGATAAATGCAAAGTTGAGGGTCTTGAATTTGAGTGATAGACTCAACGTCGATCACTGAAGTTTGTCTTTCTAAATTTGGGTTGTATAACATTGATAGTAGGGGTTTCGTTTTACTGTGTTATCAGAATTCTAATGTTAAAGCGCATCAATACAAATGGCTTTCTGGATGATACAGTACAATTGACTTGAGCATGTTTTAGTATGTTTGTAACTATATAAGTGGACTAGCAGTAGTGACTAACGTGTTATGGGTTAGATGGAATGATTTCTGTGCAAATGTACACTACCAGTCAAAGGTTTGGACACACCTACTCATTCAAGGGTTTTTCTTTATTTTAAAAATGTTTAACATTGTAGAATAATAGTGAAGACATCAAAACTATGAAATAACACATATGGAATGATGTAGTAACCAAAAAAGTGTTAAACAAATCAAAATATATTTTATATTTGAGATTCTTCAAATAGCCACCCTTTGCCTTGATGACAGCTTTGCACACGCCTGGCATTGTCTCAACCAGCTTCATGAGGTACAGTAGCAGATGTGCAGAAACAGGGCTGGGGAACAGAGTTGTAAAAAGTTATTTACCTAATCTGTGCAGATCAAGATAGCTGATATCGCCACCATTCTCTGTTCCTCCCTGCAATTCCCACATAGCTAAATTCCTGCCGATTGCAAACACAGGAGGTCACATACTGTGGTTGCACCCAAACGGGTCATAAATCTGTAAAGGTTCATGAATAAGTCACACAAGACAAGTTTGTATCAGTAAAAATACTAGCATATAACAATGGACAATTCTTTAAGTAACAAACAGCATAGTATGTCTAATTAAACAGCATAGTATCTAATTAATTAATTTCCTCCACACAGGTTGGCACCAACATGGTTGAGTACCTGCGCCAGGCGGAGGTGACCAGACCCTATCCATTTGTGTTGGCTCTTTGGGACTGCTCACAGTTGTTTACAGTCATTAGTGGACAGGCATTGGAGCAAGGTACGTTGCTTGGGACACTGGATGTGAGCTTCAAGTGCTATAAAGTGTTTGATATTAACTTTCCCAGACTGTGTGCCCCAGCATGGTAATTCCTACAGACCACAGTGTATACCATTTCCTCTTCTCCTTAATAGTCCAATATGATTAATATATAATGACATTTTTTATTCAAGCTGGGCTGAAGTGCATTCTGGTAGGCTTTCATTATATCGCAACAATTTATTTTAAATACAAATGTTACATTTTGGGGATTGTGAAAAGTGCTTTATGAATGAAATAAAGTTATTAAGTAATGACAGTCATTAGTCCATGTCCTTAGTAGAGTGACCTTCAGACTTCATATTTTACACTTGTTCTCTGTATAAAAATGTTTTGACTAGACCCAAATGTAGACATTATTGATGGCAAAACAGCATGATATATGTTTGTGCTGTCACCTAACACAGCCTAAGATAGCTGAAGTGTGTCAGCGAATGTGCTAATCAATTGATTAGCTCTGGCACTGTCTAATAGACAGATTTGTGTTAAAACCATCTCAGACAGACTGTCTGATTGCAATCTGAGTGTGCACATCAAGTTCAGCTGAGGCTTTAGTCTGATGTTTTGGACTGTTTGGTTCATGAAATATTATAAATAAATGTTAATATAAATCAATTTTAATCATAAATCCTATCTTATGAAATCTTATCTTATGAAATAATATACTTAGACAACCACCACATTTAACCACGGCAAGGTGACTGGGAATATGGTTGAATACAAACAGTGTAGTTATGCCCTCAGTAAAGACAAACAGGCAAAACGTCAGTGCAGAAAAAGTGAAGTCGCAATTCAACGGCTCAGACACAAGATATATGTGGCAGGGACTCCAGACAATCACGGATCACAAAGGGAAAACCAGCCGTGTGGCGGACACCGACATCTTGCTCCCGGACAACCTAAACACCATCTTCGCCTGCTGACGCGGTGCCACCGACGCGGGCCACTCCGGAGGACTGTCGGCTTTCGTTCTCCGTGGCCGATGTGAGTGTCATTTAAGCGTGTTAACCATCGCAAGGCTGCCGGCTCAGACGGTATCCCTAGCTGCTTCCTCAGAGCATGCGCAGACCAGCTGGCTGGAGTGTTTACGGACATATTCAATCTCTCCCTATCCCAGTCTGCTGTCCCCAATTGCGTCAATATTCCACCACTGTTCCTGTATCCAAGAAAGCAAAGATAACTGAACTAAATTACTATAAATGATGTCATCATTAAGTGCTTTGAGAGGCTAGTTAAGGATCATATCACCTCCACCTTACCTGACACCCTAGACCCACTTCAATTTGCATACCGCCCCAATAAATCCACAGACGATGCAATCGCCATCGCACTGACCACTGCCCTATCCCATCTGGACAAGAGGAATACTATGTAAGAATATGATTAATTGACTACAGCTCAGCCTTCAACACCATAGTACCCTCCAAGCTCATCATTAAGCTCGGGGCCCTGGGTCTGAACCTCGCCGTGTGCAACTGGGTCCTGGACTTCCTGACGGGCCGCCCCCAGGTGGTGAACGTAGGAAACAACACCTCCACTACGCTGATCCTCAATACAGGGGCCCCACAAGGGTGCGTGCTCAACCCCCTCCTGTACTTCCTGTTCACCCATGACTGCGTGGCCACGCGCACCTCCAACACAATCATCAAATTTGCAGACAACACAATAGTGGTAGGCCTGATTACCAACAATGACGAGATAGCCTACAGGGAGGAGGTGAGGGGCCCTGGCGGAGTGGTGCCATGAAATAACCTCTCCCTCAACGTCAACAAAACGAAGGAGCTGATCATAGACTTCAGGAGACAGCAGAGGGAGCACGCCCCCATCCACATCGACAGGGCTGCAGTAGTGAAGGCGAAAAGCTTCAAGTTCCTCAGCGTACACATCACTGACAATCTGAAATGGTCCACCCACACAGAGGCTGAATAAATTTGGCCCCTAAGACCCTCACAAACTTTTACAGATGCACAATTGACAGCATCCTGTCGGTCTGTATCACCGCCTGGTATGGCAACTGCACCGCCCTCAACCGCAGGGCTCTCCAGAGGGTGGTGCGGTCTGCCCAACGCATCACCGATGGCACACTGCCTGCCCTCCAGGACACCTACAGCACCCGATGTCACAGGAAGGCCAAAAATATCATCAAGGACATCAACCACCAAGCCACGGCCTGTTCACCCCGCTCTCATCCAGAAGGCGAGGTCAGTACAGCTGCATAAAAGCTGGGACCGAGAGAATGAAAAACAGCTTCTATCTGAAGGCCATCAGACTGTTAAATAGCCATCACTGGCCGGCCTCCACCCAGTACCCTGCCCTGTGTCATGTACAAATATTCCCAGCGTGAAATAGTTCCAAATCGTTGTGATTGTGACGTCATGTTGTAAAATGTCTCACAGTGTGAAAATGTTCCCAGCTCAATAATTGCACGTGTGGATGGCTGAGCTTGTGCGGATGTCCCTCACACCCTCGAAAAACTGATCTGTGGGCTCGTACATTTTGTCATGACTCTCTCTCCTTGTCAGTGGCCACGCCCAGATGAGCACAAACATGATGAAACGCCCCCTTTTCTACTCAAGTATAAAACCCCTCATGACAAAATTCACACCAGACCAGGAAGCTACACGGCTTGAAATGGTTAGACCAGAAATACCAGAAAACGTGAGATGTTAGTCCACACGTTTGAAATGGTGAGAAACTCTGAAACTCTCAATCTCTACACAACAAGAAGAAACTCACTAGACCGTAGCATTACCAGTCTGCAACTGGCATGTAAAGCAGTCTAGAACATTTGACTAAAGACACGAGGTGGGAAGGACAATCCCTCTCAGACAACCGTTGGTATATCTGAAGTATCTATTCTAACAAATACTCCATTCGAAGACATGCCGAGTTTCACCGAAGTGGGATAGGACACAAACCCTTTTTGAGAAAGTGGTTCAAAAGAGAGACGACGATCAAGGACAGCTACGCGTAAATATATACATTGCATTTCTTATCCGAATGAGCGGTGGTTAGGGTGCTAAGTATTATGATTACTGAGAGCGTAGTTTCCAAATGTAACAATGATAGTTTGAATCTCTGTCTCTCCCTTTCACTCTCTTTCTATGACCCCTCCTTCGCCTAACCTAGCAGTCATTCTATTGTTAGTCCAGTCCACTAGGGACCTGTTTTCATTGTATTACGCTAGTAATCAATAACCTATACCGTGTGTGTGTGTGTGTGTGTGTGTGTGTGTTTGTATTCTGTGTTAATATTTAGTTAGTTAATAAATAAATAATTAAGCCAATTTGGGTATTGCTGATTCATCAATAAGGTTAGGGTTCTTGCAGGTTCAAGGATTATGCGACGTTCAGAATGAGACTGATAAGAGGTAATTATTTAATAAGTGACTGTTATCGATATAACATATATATCTTCTAAGAGTTTAATTCGGGAGATGGTAACTCGTTAAACAACTTCTTCCGTGGTGCCCCAAATTCCTAATGAGTTAATTGTTACATGATTAATTGAATCGAGTGACAATTAAACATAGTTAGTTGATTCGATGAATAACAGTCATCACATTAATGTAAGTCACAACAATTTGCTACCTCTGCCAATTCCGACATGCGCGTCAAAGTGCTGAGGGTTGATGTGAGGAGATGTTTTGCGATTGCTACTTTTTCGATTGATAGTGCATATATTTGTTCAAGACGGCTATCTCAAAACAGTACCTGGGAATATCTGCTGAAGGAAACTATCTACTAGGTAAGTACTAACTTTCTATCTTTCTCATTCACAAGTAATCACAAGCTAACATTACTTCTCCTTTGCTAGCTAGCCAATTCAATCCGTATCGCGGGAATTCAGCATTACAGCGTAACACAATCACATCAAGCAGCTGAAATGACAGCATACTATATGCATTTTCATTTGTTTTACGAAAGTTTCTATCAGAGATATCCATTACAATAATGATCCTGATAAATTAATTTGCCTGGACCAGAGCAGCTGTCAGTCTTGTCACGTTCCTATGCATGGAACGGTGGAGATGACAAACACAAACAAAAAAACTGCACCATGTTGCATAGGTCTGATAGGCACACAGCAAGGCTTATATTAACCCTGCTGTACCAAACCAAATGCTACGCTAGTAGCATGGGGAATAAATATTGTCTAGATGCTTTTTTCCAGGAGAGATTAAGTTTATAAATTGACTGGCTGGGCTGTGGGACAGTGGATGCGCATTGATAAATCAACTGAACTGTAAACAGGCATTAACCATGGTCAGCCTCCAGGATCCAAACAACCCGTTTTATAACTGTGCTATTGCTGTTATAATAAATTAAGATGAAAGAGTGTTTGCCTTTGTTCTTTCTAATGTACTATGTTTTCACATTCTATAAGGTTGAGGAGTGCAGAGTGTCAACTCTACTGTTGAATGAAAACGTGTGTCCCTGTGATGCATCCTATCGAAGTTAGACAGGCATGGTCTATCCTGGGGATCTATCTCATAGGCTCTTTTGAGAAGAGAACCGTGGCTGGTAACCAGTATGCCCTAACCATGACTGACCTCTTCAGCAAATGGGTAATTGCTGAACCCTTGGAGGGCAAATCGGGAACAGAGATTGCTTCAACAATCACCAACAAACTTCTTGATTTTGGACTTGTGGACAACATCTTCACTGACCGGGGAGAGGAGTTTGCAAACGATGTACGTAGTCTTACTGTCACTGATGTCAAACATTGGTCATGAAAAGTCTAACACTTTCGAATCATAACCATCCAAGTGCTATGTTTGTCACTTTTTCTTTTTCAGCTCAACAGATCCATATAGACACAATGTTTGCCCAGCTAGTAGCAGAAATGGAGACCAAGGATGTGATTACACAAAGGTATTAGAAATGTAGTAATTCATGAAATGTCTAACGCAGACATCTCCCCTCGTACACCATGTATTAACAGTGGACATTTCTCTCAATAGGTGAAAACACTTCCCATGTGTGCATTCATATCCTGGCTGTGCAGTTGTACTAACAGCAGACATATCCATGAACATGTCCTGTCTTGTTACTTGAAGGTATGAAATGCAGATTGACTGAATTACCACCTTTTTTAAATGACTGCCCTCTCCTGATACTTAGTAATTTCTTATAAACTCAAAACCCAAACAGAATGTTCAGAGAAACAACAAGGTCCTTCTTCCTGTGTGTGGGAGCTGATCCTGAGAAAGGAGACAATTACATCCTTTGGGTGCGCGTCCACATAATGATATATGGACATGTCCAAGACCTAAGACTCATTTTCATGTCATTCAAAATGGCTGGCGCATAAGGTCTCATGAGATACGCATGTATTTAATATATTCAACAGGTCTTCGATGGAGCGTCCAAGCAGATCAGAGTGTATGACTCAAAGGGCTCCCGCCAAGGAATTGGGTCAGAGGGTCTGGACTTTCGGAGGTACCTCAACCCTCTCCATAAGTCAAAAACACATGGGTAATTGTGGTTGTGGTATATTAACCCTTTACACTCGTGGGAATTGGCCTATATGTATAGAGCTAAACTGAAATGTTTCTTACAGAATTATTATGAAAAGTACATGCATAACCATGGTAGCAATTGAAAGGGAAGATTTTAGAGATTATGGGAAAATTATTAGACCAAAGGTGAGGACACAACAATAGCAGAAGCAGAAATATTAACGAAATAGTAACGCGATAAGAATACTCTTGGAAAATATTTGGTAGGTGGAACATAATACTCTGCAAAGTGTGCTCAGTTCCTAAGTAATTTCAATGCACATTTATGACTCAAAGAAGAGTGTCATTGAGGAACCAGAGCAAGCACACTTGTAGTTGTTTTGTTTGGAACACAACTCTGCATCCTCGCCATCACACAATTACTGTTGTTGTTTACGCAATCGAGAAACGGTCCATTATAAACCGCAATCTGGGTCAGGTGGGCATCATTTGAAAGCTTGTTCTATTGCCAACATGACTAGCGAAGTAATAAAATATTAGATTTGCTAGGCTTTCACGATGCAATTCAGGGAAAAGGATCATAATTTTGGTGCGCATAGAAAGGAGTCATTATAAGTGCATTCAGATGTGTGCTATAGTTAATTTTCTTCACAATAGACAATCATAGGCTCATTCTGTTTTCACATAACCCAGGGTATGGCGCCATGTCATCTTGTAACTGTACATCAAACATAGTGATCATAAACGTTGACACCATGTATGACATTAGGTTTTTGTGATATGGAAATGTGCACATTTGGACTCATGGGTGAAGTTAAATAATGTACTTACATTCAGTAATCTTGCTCTGATTTGTCATCCTGTGGGTCCCAGAGATAAAACGTAGCGTTGTTTTGTTTGATTAAATCCATGTTATACAGCGTTTCGCCTGAATTCCGACTAGTTGAACTTGCAACAAAACATTTCAACGTAATATAAACGCTATACCTTGTTTCACCGAGTCAAGCTCGGTTTTTCTGCAAACCTCAGATACTCTAGAAGGCTACCGAACTCGTTTCATGATTCTGCATGACGCATTGGCTAAACAAAAGGTATATTAGCCCACCAAGGATTGACATGATTATGCACCAATGAAATGGGCGGTGTTCACATGATTGACTGTATCTTTGTCCAATGACCACCTATCGTTTTGAAACATAGCTAGCTAGATAGCCAATGAGTTGGGCTTTACAGGAGTATGTGAGGGTCCTTTGTGTGAGTAAAAGCCATTGTGCTGAGCTCGCGCGCAACAATCTACATTGGGCAGATAAAATCGAGAGAACAAAGAGGGACTCGTATTACGCATGCACGCTCGATTAGTTCTACCAAGTTAATTGCTATTTTAGAAAGTAGAACATTGCTAATAACACAACAAAAGCTCAATCGAAGACCAAGTATACAGATTTGGACGGGATTATTACAGAAATCAATCAGGAAAGTGACATAGAAGTTGATGTAGACTCAGTTAGTGATTACACTGTAGACTCACGCTGATTTCTTTTGGATGAGAAAGACATAACTTTAGACTGGTAAGTAAAATACTTTATTTCTTATGCTAATGCCGTTGTTTAAATGGTTGCAAATTATTCATTTGAGAAATATTTCTTTGATTGCTACATACAGTATATAATCACTATAATGAAATATGTTTACCAATAGTAAATAGGACACTCGAAAACCACAGGCACAGCATGTCAAATCAAATCAAATATTTGTCACATACACGTGTTTAGCAGATGTTATTGCGGGTGTAGCGAAATGCTTGTGCTTCTAGCTCCAACAGTGCAGTAATATCTAACAAGTAATATCTAACAATTTCACAACATATATCCAATACAAACAAATCTAAGTAAGAAATGGAATGAGTGGCCTAGCCAGTCTCCAGACATTAATCCCATATAAAATCTGTGGAGGGAGCTGAAGGTTCGAATTGCCAAACGTCAGGCTCGAAACCTTAATGACCTGAAGAAGATCTGCAAAGAAGAGTGGGACAAAATCCCTCCTGAGATGTGTGCAAACCTGGTGGCCAACTACAAGAAACATCTGACCTCTGTGATTGCCAACAAGGGTTTTGCCACCAAGTACTAAGTCATGTTTTGCAGAGGGGTCAAATACTTATTTCCCTCATTAAAATGCAAATCAATTTATAACATTTATGACTTGTGTTTTTCTGGATTTTTTTGTTGTTATTCTGTCTCTCACTGTTCAAATAAACCTACCATTAAAATTATAGACTGATCATGTCTTTGTCAGTGGGCAAACGTACAAAATCAGCAGGGGATCAAATACTTTTTTCCCTCACTGTATATGGACGAGCAATGACAGAGCGGCATGGACTAAGATACAGTAGAATATTATAGAATACAGTAAATACACTACCGTTCAAAAGTTTGGGGTCACTTAGAAAAAAAAGTCCTGTGTTCCAATGGCACGTTGTGTTTGCTAATCCAAGTTTATCATTTTAAAAGGCTAATTGATCATTAGAAAACCCTTTTGCAGTTATGTTAGCACAGCTGAAAACTGTTGTGCTGATTAAAGAAGCAATAAAACTGGCCTTTTTGAGACTAGTTGGTATCTGGAGAATCAGCAATTGTGGGTTCGATTACAGGCTCAAAATGGCCAGAAACAAATAACTTTCTTCTAAAACTCGTCAGTCTATTCTTGTTCTGAGAAATGAAGGCTATTCCATGTGAGACATTGCCAAAAACTGAAGATCTCGTACAACGCTGTGTACTACTCCCTTCACAGAACAGTGCAAACTGTCTCTAACCCGAATAGAAAGAGGAGTGGGAGGCCCCGGTGCACAACTGAGCAAGAGGACAAATACATTAGAGTGTCTAGTTTGAAAAACAGACACCTCACAGGTCCTCAACTGGCAGCTTCATCAAATAGTACCCGCAAAACACCAGTCTCAACGTCAACAGCGAAGAGGCGACTCCGGGATGCTGACCTTCTAGGCAGAGTTGCAAAGAAAAAGCCATATCTCAGACTGGCCAATAAAAAGAAAAGATTAAGATGGGCAAAAGAACACTGGACAGAGGAAGATTGGAAAAAAGTGTTATGGACAGACATATCGAAGTTTGAGGTGTTTGGATCACAAAGAAGGACATTTGTGAGACGCAGACCAAATGAAAAGATGCTGGAGGAGTGCTGGATGTAATCTGTCATGCATGGTGGAGGCAATGTGATGGTCTGGAGGTGCTTTGGTGGTGGTAAAGTGGGAGATTTGTACAGGGTAAAAGGGATCTTGAAGAAGGAAGGCTATCACTCCATTTTGCAACCCATGCCATACCCTGTGGACGGCGCTTGATTGGAGCCAATTTCCTCCTACAACAGGACAATGACCCAAAGCACAGCTCCAAACTATGCAATAACCATTTAGGGAAAAAGCTGTCTGCTGGTATTCTGTCTATAATGGAGTGGCCAGCACAGTCACCGGATCTCAACCCTATTGAGCTGTTGTGGGAGCAGCTTGACCGTATGGTACGTAAGAAGTGCCCATCAAGCTAATCCATCTTGTGGGAGGTGCTTCAGGAAGCATGGGGTGAAATCTCTTCAGATTACCTCAACAAATTGACAACTAGAATGCCAAAGGTCTGCAAGGCTGTATTTTCTACGAATGGAGGATTCTTTGACGAAAGGACACAATTGTTATTTCAATTAAAAATCATTATTTCTAACCTTGTCAATGACTACATTTCCTATGCATTTTGCTATATTTCCTATTCAAATTCATTTCATGTATGTTTTCATGGAGAACAAGGACATTTCTAAGTGACCCCAAACTTTTGAACGGTAGTGTGTGTATACATGTCACGGTTTCGGCCGAGACTGCTCCTCCTCCTGGTTCGGGCAGGCTTCGGCGTTCGCCGTCCCCGGAGTACTAGCTGCCACCGTTGAATGTTTCGTGGTGTGATTGCTTTGGTCTGTCTTGTACACCTGTGTCTGTTTGTGTTCTGATTACGTGTCCTATAAGTTCCCTGTTTTGTATTGGTTAGATTGTGTGTTGTTGTCTGCCTGTATTTCGGAGCTGCGTGTTGACGCTCTGTTTGTTTGTTTAGTGTTTACACATGATTTACGTATTCACTCGCCTCTGTTTGTTTCGAGGCCGTGTATTGTATTTTTGCACTTTTGACTAGTAAAGTCTGTTGGACGAAGCCTCTGTGTCCTGCGCCTGACTCCTCCACCACATCCACATCGGTTCTTCTGACAGAACAACACACCAACCATGGAGTCAGCAGGAGCAGCGGCGACACCCAAGTCGCTGGAGGAACGGATCAGCTATCAGGACACCATGATCCGGCAACTTGGGTCCGCCATGGACGAGGTGTCCAACACTCTGCGCCGGTTGGTTACTGGGGAGGTGCCCACGTCTTCTTACACCATCCCATCACCAACGGCCAGTCCTCCTCTCTCAGCACCGGAACCCAGGGGTATTCGGCTCTCGCTCCCGAGGGCATATGACGGTTCTGCAGCCGGGTGTCAGGGGTTCCTCCTGCAGGTGGAACTTTACCTGGCTACCCTACACCCAGCGCCCTCGGGATACGAGAGCGTCTCCGCCCTCATCTCCTGTCTATCCGGCAAGGCGTTGGAGTGGGCCAACGCCGAATGGAGGGGAATAGACGCCGCTACCATCACCTACACGGAGTTCTCCCGCCGCTTCAGGGCTGTCTTCGATCACCCACCTGAGGGAAAGGCGGCGGGGGAGCGTCTGTTCCACCTCCGACAGGGGAAGAGGAGCGCACAGGAGTTCGCCCTGGAGTTCCGGACTCTAGCGGCGGATGCGGGGTGGAATGAGAGGGCCCTCATCGACCATTACCGGTGTAGCCTACGAGAGGACGTTCGTCGTGAGCTGGCCTGCAGGGACACCAACCTATCCTTCGACCAGTTGGTGGACATCTCCATCCGTCTCGACACCCTGCTGGCTACCCGCGGACGTCCCGAGTGGGGGTCGTCCATTCCACCCTCCAGCACCTCCGAGCCGATTCCCATGGAGCTCGGGGGTGCTGGCGCCAGAGAGAGGAGGAGAGAGAACCCGAGGGGGCCATCCCCTGCACCAACTGTGGCCGTGGAGGACACACCGCGGCCAGGTGCTGGGGAGGGTCTCCTGGGAGAGGGGAAAACAGGTCACGCACTGGGGAGTCATTTCAGGTGAGTAGGCGCCCCACTTACCCAGAGCTCTCTGTTGGTCACATGAGTATTCCTGTGAGATTTCCACAGGTGGCACCTCATTCCCAGCATAAGGCGCTAGTAGATTCAGGCGCAGCTGGGAATTTTATTGATCGTGCATTTTGTTATAGGTTAGGAATTCCCCTTCGGCCGGTAGAAGCCCCCTTTCCTGTCCACGCCCTAGACAGCCGGCCGTTGGGGTCGGGGCTGATCAGAGAAGTCACAGCACCACTTAAGATGACGACGCAGGGGGTCATGAGGAGATCATTCAGTTTTATCTGATTGACTCTCCTGCGTACCCCGTGGTGCTGGGGCTTCCCTGGTTAAGCGTCCATGATCCTACCATTGCGTGGCAACAGAGGGCTCTTATGGAGTGGTCTGCCCAGTGTGTAGGGAAATGTCTAGGTGTTGCCTTAGGGGCGACCTCGGTAGAGAGTCCGAACCAAGTGCCCGCAATGCGCATTCCCCCTGAGTATGAGGACTTAGCACTTGTGTTCAGCAAAACGAGGGCAACACGGCTACCACCTCATAGACAGGGGGACTGTGCGATAAATCTCCAAACAGGAGCGGCACTTCGTGGAGCCGTGTGTATCCCCTGTCTCAAGAGGAGACTGCGGCTATGGAGACTTACATAGCCGAGTCCTTGGCACAGGGATACATACGGTCCTCCACTTCCCGGTTTCCTCAAGTTTCTTCTTTGTGAAAAAGAAGGACGGGGGGTTTGCGCCCGTGTATTGATTACCGTAGTCTCAATCAGATCACGGTTAAGTACAGTTACCCTCTTCCACTGATTGCGACTATGACAGAATCATTACGCGGAGCGCAGTTCTTCACAAAGTTGGATCTCAGGAGCGCGTACAATCTGGTGCGCATTAGGGAGGGGGGGATGAATGGAAAACGGCATTTAGCACCACCTCGGGTCATTACGAGTATCTCGTCATGCCATACGGGTTAATGAATGCTCCTTCAGTCTTCCAATCCTTTGTTGACGAGATTTTCCGGGACATGCATGGGCAGGGTGTGGTAGTGTACATCGACGACATCCTAGTGTACTCTTCTACACGAGCCGAGCATGTAGCCCTGGTGCGCCGAGTGTTGAGAAGACTGTTGGAGCATGACTTGTATGTCAAGGCAGAGAAATGCCTGTTCTTCCAGGAGTCCGTCTCCTTTTTGGGTTATCGGTTGTCCGCGTCTGGTGTGGGAGATAGAGGTAGACCGTGTGTCGGCCGTGCATAATTGGCAAACTCCAACCACTGTAAAAGAGGTGCAGCAGTTCTTGGGTTTTGCTAATTACTACCGGAGGTTTATCCGGGGGCTTTGGACAGGTTGCAGCTCCCATTACGTCCCTGCTAAAGGGGGGTCCGGTTCGTTTGCAGTGGTCAGCTGAGGCGGACAGGGCATTTGTCAAACTGAAGAACCTGTTCACCTCGGCCCCGGTGCTGGCGCATCCGGATCCCTCTTTACCATTCCAAGTAGAGGTAGACGCGTCCGAGACCGGTATTGGGGCAGTACTGTCACAACGGTCCGGCACGCCACCTAAGCTCCGCCCCTGTGCGTTCTACTCCAAGAAGCTCAGCTCGGCGGAGCGCAATTATGACGTTGGGGACAGGGAGCTGTTAGCTGTAGTCCAGGCCCTAAAGGTGTGGAGGCATTGGCTTGAGGGGGCTCAACACCCTTTCCTCTTTCTGACTGATCACCGTAACCTGGAGTACATCCGGGCAGCTAGGAGATTGAACCCTCGTCAGGCTAGGTGGAACATGTTCCTGACCCGGTTTGTTTTTAAGATCACATACATCCCAGGGTCCCAGAACGGTAAGGTAGACGCCCTGTCCCGGCGGTATGACACAGAGGAGAGGGCCATTGAGCCTACTTCCATACTGCCGGAGTCTTGTCTGGTGGCTCCGGTGGTATGGGAGGTCGATGCGGAAATCGAGTGGGCACTGCGTACCGACCCTACTCCCCCCGAGTGTCCTGTGGGGCAGACGTACGTTCCGCTCGAGGTTCGTGATCGTCTTATTTATTGGGCTCATACATCACCCTCCTCTGGACATCCAGGTATTGGCCGGACAGTGCACTGCCTTAGCGTGAAATACTGGTGGCCAACGTTAGCTAAGGATGTGAGGGTTTATGTCTCCTCCTGCTCGGTGTGCGCCCAGTGTAAGGCGCCTAGACATTTGCCCAGGGGTAAGTTACATCCCCTGCCCGTTCCACAACGACCATGGTCCCACCTCTCGGTGGATTTTGTAACCGACCTACCCCCTTCCCAGGGGAATACCACCATTTTGGTCGTTGTGGATCGGTTCTCCAAGGCCTGTCGTCTCCTCCCAATGCCGGGTCTCCCTACTGCCCTACAGACCGCCGAGGCCCTATTTACCCACGTGTTCCGGCACTATGGGGTCCCCGAGGATATTGTGTCTGACCGAGGTCCCCAGTTCACCTCCAGAGTCTGGGGGCGTTCATGGAACGCTTGGGGGTCTCGGTGAGCCTTACCTCGGGGTACCACCCAGAGAGCAATGGGCAGGTTGAACGAGTCAACCAGGATGTGGGTAGGTTTCTGAGGTCCTATTGCCGGGACCGGCCGGAGGAGTGGTCTAGGTATATCCCCTGGGCAGAGATGGCCCAGAACTCTCTCCGCCACTCCTCCACCAATTTAACACCTTTCCAGTGTGTTTTAGGGTATCAGCCGGTCCTGGCACCGTGTCACGAGAGCCAGATCGAGGCCCCTGCGGTGGACGAGTGGATTCGGCGCTCGGAGGAGACGTGGGACGCTGCCCATGTCCATCTGCAGCGGGCCATCCGTCAACAAAAGGCGAGCGCCGATCGCCACCGCAGTGAGGGACCGGTGTACGCACCGGGAGATCGAGTCTGGCTCTCGACTCGAAACCTGCCCCTCCGCCTGCCCTGCCGGAAGCTGGGTCGGCGGTTTGTGGGGCCCTTTAAAGTCCTGAGAAGATTGAACGAGGTGTGTTACAGGTTACAACTGCCTATTGAGTACAAGAATATTAACCCCTCGTTCCATGTGTCTCTTCTCAGGCCGGTGGTAGCTGGCCCACTCCAAGAAGATGAGATAGGAGAGACCCCTCCGCCCCCTTTGGACATCGAGGGGGCCCCGGCGTACAGGGTCCGGACCATCTTGGACTCGAGGCGCCGGATGAGTGGTCTCCAGTATCTCGTGGAGTGGGAGGGGTACGGTCCGGAGGAACGGTGCTGGGTGCCTAGGAGGGACATCCTGGATCCATCCCTCCTGACTGAGTTCCACCGTGGGCATCCCACGCGCCTGGGTCCGCGTCCACCTGGCCGTCCCCGAGGCCGGGGTCGGCGCACGTCAAGGGGGGGGGGTACTGTCACGGTTTCGGCCGAGACTGCTCCTCCTCCTGGTTCGGGCAGGCTTCGGCGTTCGCCGTCCCCGGAGTACTAGCTGCTACCGTTGAATGTTTCGTGGTGTGATTGCTTTGGTCTGTCTTGTACACCTGTGTCTGTTTGTGTTCTGATTACGTGTCCTATAAGTTCCCTGTTTTGTATTGGTTAGATTGTGTGTTGTTGTCTGCCTGTATTTCGGAGCTGCGTGTTGACGCTCTGTTTGTTTGTTTAGTGTTTACGCATGATTTACGTATTCACTCGCCTCTGTTTGTTTCGAGGCCCTGTATTGTATTTTTGCACTTTTGACTAGTAAAGTCTGTTGGACGAAGCCTCTGTGTCCTGCGCCTGACTCCTCCACCACATCCACATCGGTTCTTCTGACAATACACCTTAGCCAAATACAATTAAACTCTGTTTTTCACAATTTCTGACATTTAATCCTAGTAAAAATTCACTGTTTTTGGTCAGTTAGGATCACCACTTTATTTTAAGAGTGTGAAATGTCAGAATAATAGTAGAGAGTGATTTATTTCAGCTTTTCTTTATTTCATCACATTCCCAGTGGGCAAGAAGTTTACATACACTCAATTAGTATTTGGTAGCATTGACTTGAAATTGTTTAATTTGGGTCAAACATTTCGGGTAGCCTTCCACAAGCTTCCCACAATAAGTTTGTGAATTTTGGCCCATTCCTCCTGACAGAGCTGGTGTAACTGAGTCAGGTTTGTAGGCCTCCTTGCTCGCACACACTTTTTCAGTTGTGCCCACACATTTTCTATAGGTTTGAGGTCAGCGCTTTGTGATGGCCACTCCAATACCTTGACTGTTGTCCTTAAGACATTTTGCCACAACTTTGGAAGTATGCTTGGGGTCATTGCCCATTTGGAAGACCCATTTGCGACCAAGCTTTAACTTCCTGACTGATGTCTTGAGATGTTGCTTCAATATATCCACATAATTTTCCTTCCTCATGATGCCATCTATTTTGTGAAGTGCACCAGTCCCTCCAGCAGCAAAGCACCCCCACAGCATGATGCTGCCACCCCCGTGCTGGTGTTCTTCGGCTTGCAAGAACCCCCTTTTTCCTCCAAAAATAACGATGGTCATCATGGCCAAACTGTTCTATTTTTGTTTCATCAGACCAGAGGATATTTCTCCAAAAAGTATGATCTTTGTCCCCATGTGCAGTTGCAAACCGTAGTCTGGCTTTTTTTATGGCGGTTTTGGAGCAGTGGCTTCTTCCTTGCTGAGCGGCCTTTCAGGTTATGTCGATATAGGACTCGTTTTACTGTGGATATACAGTGAGGGAAAAAATTATTTGATCCCCTGCTGATTTTGTACATTTGCCCACTGACAAAGAAATGATCAGTAAAATTTTAATGGTAGGTTTATTTGAACAGTGAGAGATAGAATAACAACAACAAAATGCATGTCAAAAATGTTATAAATTGATTTGCATTTTAATGAGGGAAATAATTATTTGACCCCCTCTCAATCAGAAAGATTTCTGGCTCCCAGGTGTCTTTTATACAGGTAACGAGCTGAGATTAGGAGCACACTCTTAAAGGGAGTGCTCCTAATCTCAGCTTGTTACCTGTAAAAAATACACCTGTCCATAGAAGCAATCAATCAATCAGATTCCAAACTCTCCACCATGGCCAAGACCAAAGAGCTCTCCAAGGATGTCAGGGACAAGATTGTAGACCTACACAAGGCTGGAATGGACTACAAGACCATCGCCAAGCAGCTTGGTGAGAAGGTGACAACAGTTGGTGCGATTATTCGCAAATGGAAGAAACACAAAATAACTGTCAATCACCCTCAGCCTGGGGCTCCATGCATGATCTCACCTCGTGGAGTTGCAATGATCGTGAGAACGGTGAGGAATCAGCCCAGAACTACACGGGAGGATCTTGTCAATGATCTCAAGGCAGCTGGGACCATAGTCACCAAGAAAACAATTGGTAACACACTACGCCGTGAAGGACTAGAATCCTGCAGCGCCCGCAAGGTCCCCCTGCTCAAGAAAGCACATATACATGCCCGTCTGAAGTTTGCCAATGAACATCTGAATGATTCAGAGTAGAACTGGGTGAAAGTGTTGTGGTCAGATGAGACGAAAATCGAGCTCTTTGGCATTAACTCAACTCGCCGTGTTTGGAGGTGGAGGAATGCTGCCTATGACCCCAAGAACACCACCCCCACCGTCAAACATGGAGGTGGAAACATTATGCTTTGGGGGGGTTTTCTGCTAAGGGGACAGGACAACTTCACTGCATCAAAGGGACGATGGACGGGCCATGTACCGTCAAATCTTGGGTGAGAACCTCCTTCCCTCAGCCAGGGCATTGAAAATGGGTCGTGGATGGGAATTCCAGCATGACAATGACCCAAAACACACGGCCAAGGCAACAAAGGAGAGGCTCAAGAAGAAGCACATTAAGGTCCTGGAGTGGCCTAGCCAGTCTCCAGACCTTAATCCCATAGAAAATCTGTGGAGGGAGCTGAAGGTTCGAGTTGCCAAACGTCAGCCTCAAAACCTTAATGACTTGGAGAAGATCTGCAAAGAGGAGTGGGACAAAATCCCTCCTGAGATGTGTGCAAACCTGGTGGCCAACTACAAGAAACGTCTGACCTCTGTGATTGCCAACAAGGGTTTTGCCACCAAGTACTAAGTCATGTTTTGCAGAGGGGTCAAATACGTATTTCCCTCATTCAAATGCAAATCAATTTATAACATTTTTTACATGCGTTTTTCTGGATTATTTTGTTGTTATTCTGTCTCTCACTGTTCAAATAAACCTACCATTAAAATTATAGAATGATCATGTCTTTGTCAGTGGGCAAACGTACAAAATCAGCAGGGGATCAAATACTTTTTTCCCTCACTGTATATTCCAAACTCCGACATTGCTCGTCGTAATATTTATAAATTCCATTATTTTACTTTATTTTTGTGTATTGTTGTGAACTGTTAGATATTACTGTACTGTTGGAGCTAGGAACACAAGCATTTCACTACACCTGCAATAACATATGCTAAATATGTGTATGCGACCAATCAATTTAGATTTTTTTCAATTTGATATTTCAATTTTTTTAATATTCTTGTACATTGTGGACAATGTTCTGACGTGCTGTGATTTATGTTCTGAAATGCATGCAATACATATTCATTATTTGACATTCAACATTGTATCTTGATTGTGTGGGATGGCAGAGAAGGCAAAAATATATAAACAACATTGAAATTAGGATGACACTGAAAATAACCCAAGAATTACATAAAAAATTACCCAGCTGCTTCGTCAATCCCCCAACCCAATGTGCTGGGTTTATGTTGCAACCCAACACACTGAGTTGTATTAAACCAGCAATATAGTCAAATTTACCCAGCATCTGGGTCAAGTGCTCAACCCAAGGCACTGGGTTAGAAGCACAACCCAACCACGCTGCTGTATTTTACAATATTGACCTGTGATGAGGTGGTGTTGAAGGAGTCAGGCGCAGGAGGGTAAATCACAGAATAACAGGCTTTAATCGGCAAAATACAGGTTTATGCAGAAATGCGTCAAACACACTCCAGGGCACAAAACAGGCGCACTGGAAAATACAAGGCACACAGAAAAATACTCCCGTCGATACAAAATACACGAGCTCCACCGTGCTTCACTAACCTCCACAATAAACAATCACCCACACAGACAAGGAAGCAGAGGGAACACTTATACAATGACTAATGAGGGATAAGGACCAGGTGTGTGTGATTGAAGACAAGACAAATGGAGTGATGATAAATGGATCGGCAGTAGCTAGTAAGCCGGTGACGCCGAATGCTAAAACCTGCCCGAACAAGGAGGGGAGGCAGCCTCGGCGGAAGTCGTGACAGTACCCCTCCCTTTGACGCGCGGCTTCAAAAGCGTGCCGACCTAGGCCTCAGGGACGGCAAGGAGGACGCGGAGTATGGCGAGCCGGATGGCGACGGTGGAAATCCCGTAACATGGAGGGATCGAGGATATCCCAGCACCGTTCCTCCGGACCATACCCCTCCTACTCCACGAGGTACTGAAGGCACCCCACCCGACGCCTCGAATCCAGGATGGAATGGACAGAGTATGCCGGGGCCCCCTCGATGTCCAGAGGAGGTGGAGGGACCTCCTGCACCTCAGACTCCTGGAGCGGACCAGCTACCACCGGCCTGAGGAGAGACACATGAAACGAAGGGTTAATACCTTGTTGACTCTCCTCAGGACTTTGAACGGCCCCACAAACCGCAGGCTCAGCTTCCGGCAGGGCAGGCGGAGGGGCAGATTCCGGGTCGAGAGCCAGACCCGATCCCCCGGTACAAAGACGGGGGCCTCACTGCAGTGGCGGTCAGCGTTGGCCTTCTGACGAACCACGTCGCATTGGAGGTGAACCCCAGTCAGACAGCAAGACGTGAGTAAACAGGGCCTCCACAGTCTGCAGGGCCGTGGGGAGACCGGGAAGAGGAAGGAGGCAGCAGGTTTTAGAAAAGTGGACCACAACAACCAGGTGGTGTTACCCTGAGAGAGGGGAAGATCAGTGAGAAAGTCAATACAAAAGTGGGACATTGGCCGTTGTGGAACTGGTAAGGGATGTAACGTACCCGCTGGGAGGTGCCTAGGTCAAATCAAATCAAATCAAATTTTATTGGTCACATGCGCCGACTACAACAGGTGCAGACATTACAGTGAAATGCTTACTTACAGCCCTTAACCAACAGTGCATTTATTTTAAACAAAAAAGTAAAAATAAAACAACAACAAAAAAAAGTGTTGAGAAAAAAAAGAGCAGAAGTAAAATAAAGTGACAGTAGGGAGGCTATATATACAGGGGGGTACCGTTGCAGAGTCAATGTGCGGGGGCACCGGCTAGTTGAGGTAGTTGAGGTAATATGTACATGTGGGTAGAGTTAAAGTGACTATGCATAAATACTTAACAGAGTAGCAGCAGCGTAAAAGGATGGGGTGGGGGCAGTGCAAATAGTCTGGGTAGCCATGATTAGCTGTTCAGGAGTCTTATGGCTTGGGGGTAGAAGCTGTTGAGAAGTCTTTTGGACCTAGACTTGGCACTCCGGTACCGCTTGTCGTGCGGTAGCAGAGAGAACAGTCTATGACTAGGGTGGCTGGAGTCTTTGACAATTTTGAGGGCCTTCCTCTGACACCGCCTGGTATAGAGGTCCTGGATGGCAGGAAGCTTTGCCCCAGTGATGTACTGGGCCGTACGCACTACCCTCTGTAGTGCCTTGCGGTCGGAGGCCAAGCAGTTGCCATACCAGGCAGTGATGCAACCAGTCAGGATGCTCTCGATGGTGCAGCTGTAGAATTTTTTGAGGATCTGAGGACCCATGCCAAATCTTTTTAGTCTCCTGAGGGGGAATAGGCTTTGTCGTGCCCTCTTCACGACTGTCTTGGTGTGTTTGGACCATGATAGTTCGTTGGTGATGTGGACACCAAGGAACTTGAAGCTCTCAACCTGTTCCACTACAGCCCCGTCGATGAGAATGGGGGCGTGCTCAGTCCTCTTTTTTTTCCTGTAGTCCACAATCATCTCCTTTGTCTTGGTCACGTTGAGGGAGAGGTTGTTGTCCTGGCACCACACGGCCAGATCTCTGACCTCCTCCCTATAGGCTGTCTCATCGTTGTCGGTGATCAGGCCTACCACTGTTGTGTCGTCGGCAAACTTAATGATGGTGTTGGAGTCGTGCCTGGCCATGCAGTCATGGGTGAACAGAGAGTACAGGAGGGGACTGAGCATGCACCCCTGAGGGGCCCCCGTGTTGAGGATCAGTGTGGCAGATGTGTTATTACCTACCCTTACCACCTGGGGGCGGCCCGTCAGGAAGTCCAGGATCCAGTTGCAGAGGGAGGTGTTTAGTCCCAGGATCCTTAGCTTAGTGATGAGCTTAGAGGGCACTATGGTGTTGAATGCTGAGCTGTAGTCAATGAATAGCATTCTCACGTAGGTGTTCCTCTTGTCCAGGTGGGAAAGGGCAGTGTGGAGTGCAATAGAGATTGCATCATCTGTGGATCTGTTGGGGCGGTATGCAAATTGGAGTGGGTCTAGGGTTTCTGGGATAATGCTGTTGATGTGAGCCATGACCAGCCTTTCAAAGCACTTCATGGCTACAGACGTCAGTGCTACGGGTCGGTAGTCATTTAGGCAGGTTATCTTAGAGTCCTTGGGCACGGGGACTATGGTGGTCTGCTTGAAACGTGTTGGTATTACAGACTCAGTCAGGGACATGTTGAAAATGTCAGTGAAGACACTTGCCAGTTGGTCAGCACATGCTCGGAGTACACGTCCTGGTAATCCGTCTGGCCTTGCGGCCTTGTGAATGTTGACCTGCTTAAAAGTCTTACTCACATCGGCTACGGAGAGCGTGATCACATAGTCATCCGGAACAGCTGGTGCTCTCATGCATGCTTCAGTGTTGCTTGCCTCGGCGAGCATAGAAGTGGTTTAGCTTGGTCTGGTAGGCTTGTGTCACTGGGCAGCTCGCGGCTGTGCTTCCCTTTGTAGTCTGTAATAGTTTTCAAGCCCTGCCACATCCGACAAGCGTCAGAGCCAGTGTAGTACGATTCAATCTTAGACCTGTATTGACTCTTTGCCTGTTTGATGGTTCGTCGGAGGTCATAGCGGGATTTCTTATAAGCGTCCGGGTTAGAGTCCCGTTCCTTGAAAGCGGCAGCTCTACCCTTTAGCTCAGTGCGGATGTTTCCTGTAATCCATGGCTTCTGGTTGGGGTATGTACGTACGGTCACTGTGGGGACGACATCATCGATGCACTTATTGATGAAGCCAGTGACTGATGTGATGTATTCCTCAATGCTGTCTGAAGAATCCCGGAACATGTTCCAGTCTGTGCTAGCAAAACAGTCCTGTAGCTTAGCATCTGCGTCATCTGACCACTTTTTTATTAACCGAGTCACTGGTGCTTCCTGCTTTAGTTTTTGCTTATAAGCAGGAATCAGGAGGATAGAGTTATGGTCAGATTTGCCAAATGGAGGGCGAGGGAGAGCTTTGTATGCGTCTCTGTGTGTGGAGTAAAGGTGGTCTAGAGTTTTTTTTTTCCCTCTGGTTGCACATTTAACATGCTGGTAGAAATTAGGTAGAACGGATTTAAGTTTCCCTGCATTAAAGTCCCCGGCCACTAGGACCGCTGCATCTGGATGAGCGTTTTCCTGTTGATTAATGGCCTTGTACAACTCATTCAGTGCAATCTTAATGCCAGCATTGGTTTGTGGTGGTAAATAGACAGCTATGAAAAATATAGATGAAAACTCTCTTGGTAAATAGTGTGGTCTACAGCTTATCATAAGATACTCTACCTCAGGCGAGCAAAACCTCGAGACTTCCTTAGTATTTGGTTTTGTGCACCAGCTGTTGTTTACAAATATACACAGACCGCCTCCCCTTGTCTTACCGGAGTCAGCCGTTCTGTCCTGCCGATGTAGCGTATAGCCTGCTAGCTGAATGTTATCATTGTCGTCGCTCAGCCACGACTGGTGAAACATAATATATTACAGTTTTTAATGTCCCGTTGGTAGGATAACCGTAATCTTAAATCGTCCACTTTATTTTCAAAAGATTGAACGTTGGCTAATAGGATTGATGGAAGAGGCAGTTTACTCGCCACCGTCGGATCCTTACAAGGCACCCCGATCTGCGTCCACGATATCTCCGTCTCTTCTTCACGCGAATGACGGGGATTTGGGCCTTGTCGGGTGTCTGTATGATATCCTTCGCGGCCGCCTCGTTGAAGAAAAAATCTTCGTCCAATACGAGGTGAATAATCGCTGTCCTGATATCCAGAAGCTCTTTTTGGTTATAAGAGACGATGGCAGAAACATTATGTACAAAATAAATTACAAATAACGCGGAAAAACACACATAATAGTACAATTGGTTAGTGGGCTGTAAAACGGCAGCCATCTTCTCCGGCGCTTACTCTGGGCCTTACTCTGGGCGCACACAAGCAAGAGGAGACATACACCCTCACGTCCTTAGCGAAGGTAGGCCACCAGTACTTCCCGGTCAGGCAGCGCACTGCACGGCCGATACCTGGGTGACCAGAGGAGGGGGACGTGTGTGCCCAATAGAACAGACGGTCACGGACAAGACATGGCACGTACCGCAG
The DNA here is from genome assembly GCF_020615455.1 of Coregonus clupeaformis. Lineage (NCBI taxonomy): Eukaryota > Metazoa > Chordata > Actinopteri > Salmoniformes > Salmonidae > Coregonus > Coregonus clupeaformis. Next base: position 936,252 of record NW_025533476.1, read on the forward strand.
CCCAGCTGGGCACTGAGATGACTCTGTGCGTAACGCCCGCTCTATGTCCGCGTCCACCGCCCACACTACCGGCGCCACAATGCAGGAGGCCGGGAGTATGGGGGTGTTGACTATGGGCCTCTCCTCTGTGTCGTACAGCCGTGACAGTGCTTCTGCCTTAATACTCTTTGTACCCGGTATGTAGGACAGTGTAAAATCAAATCGTGTGAAGAACAGGGCCCACCTGGCCTGGCGAGGGTTCAGCCTCCTCGCTGCCCGGATGTACTCCAGGTTACGGTGGTCAGTCCAGACGAGCAAAGGGTGTTTCGTCCCCTCGAGCCAGTGCCTCCACACGGTCAAGGCTCTGACAACAGCCAACAGCTCCCGATCACCAACGTCGTAGTTCTGCTCCGTCGGGCTGAGCTTTGTGGAGAAGAAAGAACAGGGGCGGAGTTGGGTGGCGCGCCCGAGCGTTGAGATAGGACAGCGCCTATCCCTACCTCGGACGCATCCACCTCCACTATGAGCGGTAATGATGGATCGGGAAGGGCCAGCACCTGTCAGCCTCAGCAGACCACCGGAACTGGGACGGCCCACCCTTCAACAGAGAGGTGATGGGAGCTGCGACCTTGCCAAAGCCCCGGATAAACCTCTGATAGTAATTGGCAAAGCCAATAAAGCGCTGCACCTCGTTTACCGTGGTTGGAGTTGGCCAATTACGCACGGCTGAAATGCGGTCTCCCTACATCTCCACACCTGAGGTGGTGATGTGGTATCCGAGGAAGGAGACAGACTGTTGGAAAAACAGACACTTTTCTGCCTTGGCATAAAGGTCACGTTCGAACAGTCGGCCCAGCACTTTGCGAACCAGGGACACATGCTCGGCGCACGTAGCGGATTACACCAGAATGTCATCGATGTAGACCACCACACCGCGACCAAGCATGTCCCGAAACACCTCGTTCACAAAGGACTTGAAGGCTAATGGAGCATTCGTCAAACCGTACGGCATCACCAGGTATTCGTAATGCCCCGTGGTTGTGCTGAATGCTGTCTTCCACTCGTCCCCTTCTCGGACACACACCAGGTTGTATGCAATCCGGAGATCTAATTTTGTGAAGAAGCACGCCCCATGCATTGACTCGATTACAGATGGAATGAGGGGTAGAGGATAACTATAACAAATTGTCCCCTTGTTGAGTGCTCGGTAATCAATGCTAGGGCGCAGACCTCCGTCTTTTCTCTTCACAAAAAATTAACTTGAGGAGGCGGGCAAAGTGGAGGGATGTATGAATCCATGGCGCAGTGACTCGGAGACGTATGTCTTCATTGCCTCCATTTCAGCCTGCAACAGGGGATATACATGATTCCTGGGAGGCACAGTGTCTACCCGGAGGTTTATCGCACAATCCCCGCCTGATGAGGTGGTAATTTGGTCGCCTGCATTTTGGAAAATGCGTGCGCCAAATCGAGGTATTCAGGGGGAATGGGCACGGTGGAGGTAGTGTCTGGACTTTCCAATGTGGTTGCACCAACAGAAACAGCTAGACACCTACCCTGACAATATCGCGACCACCCCGTGAGAACCCTCTGCGGCCATGAAAAGGTGGGGTTGTGTAGTGCTAACCAGGGAAGACCCAACACAACAGGGAAATCAGGAGACTAAAAAATAAAAAAGTGACTTGCTTTCTATGGGTCTCTTGCGTAACCATCGTGACTGGTGCTGTAACTTCCCTAACGAACCCTGACCCTAATGGTTGACTGTCAAGTGCTTTGATGGGCAGTGGAATGGTTAGGGGAACCGATGTAATACCTAGACTATGAGCTAACGACCTGTCCATAAAGTTCCCAGCTGCGCCTGAATCGACCAGCGCCTTACACTGGGGAACTACCGTGGAATCAGGGAAGTGGACGTGTATGGTAAAGTGCGCAGCAGGGGGCTCTGAACGAGTGTGGGTTTTCGCAACCTGGGGTGACGCGAGAGTGCCCTGCCTGCCGCCTCCAGACCCAAAAGAAGTAGAGGTCCAGCTGCAGGAGGAATCCCTGGCAGCGGGTAGCTGTCCCATCATACACCCTCGGTCGGGATAGGTAAATCCCTTTGGGTGCTGGGGTGTGGGTGGCTGGATCCGGTCACTCAGCTGGTCCCGAAGGGTTGGGTCCTCTCCTCTCCAGGCGTTGGACGACCTCGAGAACCCGATCCATCGCTTCTCCCAAGCTGGCTAGAAGGCATGTTCCCTTCTCCTGCTGACTCCATGTTTGGGTGTGTGATTCTGTAGTGGGTGATTTAGGACGGAGTCAGGCGCAGGAGAGTAAATCACAGAATAAATAGTTTATTCGATAAACAGCAGTACGCAGCAATGCGTAATACACACCAGTGCGGTAAAATGGCGCACTGGGGAAAACAAGGCACACAAGTGAATATCCCGGCGATACACAATATAATCTAGCTCCACCGAGCTATAATATCCTCTACAATAAACAATCACGCACAAAGACAAGGGGGCAGAAGGAACACTTATACAGGTACTGATGAGGGGATATGAACTAGGTGTGTGTAATAAACAAGACAAAACAAATGGAATGAGGAGATGAGGAGCGGCAGTGGCTAGAAGGCCCGGTGACGACGAACGCCGAAGCCTGCCCGAACAAGGAGAAGTCGTAACAATATGAGCTTGCTGATAATTTTCGACAAATTGGCCAAAGGTTTGCCACAACTGTTTGCCAAAAGCCTGTTTTTTTTGTTAAGGGAAAATATTAAAGTAATGTTGATTGGTTTGCAGTTTATTACTGCATAACTTTTGCCTAATCAACTTATGAAAGTTTAGGAATGGTCACGTTACCAACGGACGTTATTGTCGCTAGTCACTAGAGCGCTGCAAACCCAATACCTATTTTTCAAATTCTATTACATTATTTCGATAAGGAACTCTTAAAAACAAACCCAAGACTGATTAACAATGTCGACTACCCAAGGAGGCAAGAAAAACTGTGCTTCTCCGATAGTTAAGCGTCAGAAGACAGCCCTCAGCACTGAAACCGAGGCCTTCATAGCTGCTGCGATTTCTGAGGCGTTAGTCAAGCAACAGAACTCTCTCAAGGATATGCTACAACGGGTGTTAGCTGAGGCGGTGGAACCACTCAACAGAAAACATCAAGAGACTTTAACGGCTGTTGAAGCTCTTTCAATCGACGGATGAAAGTGATTGACAATCTGTCTACTAAAGTGGACAATCTGCAAGGTGAAAATAGGGAAAGCAAATGGAAAATCAATGACTGTTCTTCACAACTGGAGAAGATTCAGCTCAAGATGGTTGAAATGGAGGACCGTCCACGTTGCTCAAATGTAAGATTAATTATTTAAAAGAAGGAGACGAGACTGACGATCCCATCAAATTTCTACAGAGAATGATCCCTAAATGGATCCCATCCATATCTCAAAAGGTTGAGATAGAAAGACCCATCGCATCTACTCGGGACCTGGGACTAGTAATGTTTCAGACAGACCGAGGATGCTGATCTTCAAGGTCCTCCGGTACAACGACCGCCAAGCCATTCTACAAGGAGCCAGAGCAGCAGAGCTCATTCACCACGCTGGTAAAGTACTGTGGTTTTTCCCTAACTACAGCATGCACACCTCCCAACACCGCAAAGTCTTCAATGAGGTCTGGATCAAACTCAGACTGAGGGGTATCCAGTCATTCCTCGTCTATCCAGCAACGCTCCGGGTCACACACAGGGGAGAGCGCATGTCGTTCACCACAGCACAAGACGCCGAGGAGTTCGTGGCATCACTGGGAGAGGACAACCATGAGCACCGCAGTGAGCACCACACCGCTGATCCTGTTGTGAGGAGGAAGACTCAACAACGGAGCCATGCAAGCACTGGGGAACCTAGTATGGAATAGGTGAACTGGTCAAGAGGATTTATCCACAACTCCAAGGAGTTTTGAGGAACATTTGATCTAATTACTTGTGATCATTATGAACTTTGACAACAGAGCACCAGCAAGCTAGCTAGCTAGTGCACTAGCTTTCCACTTAGCTGGGTGATTGGGACAGTAATGTTACAGCTAATAACGTTAGCAGCTAGTTAAGTAAGTCATCATCACAACTGTTAGCTAGCTAACTGATTATCTCTTCAGTAGTGTTCAGTATAACTTACATGTTGTTGAAAGTTTATCTAGCTTCTATAAACTAAAATTGTATTTTACAACTAAGTTACGTTTACAACGTTTGTGTGATAACTTTGTCTGGTGGTAGCTGGTTAGCTATGACAACAACTGCGTAGCTAGAGAAGTCAACTATCACCACTGAATTGTTTTGCAAGTTAGTTCTCCATGTTTGTGCTACGTTAAGGCTTAATCATTCAGTCAATTGAGCATTTCTTGCCGTTCTCATATCTCCATTGTGTCAGTTAATGCAAGATATTTAGGAAATAGAGTGAGACATTCAGGGGTATTGGAAGGGTTTTAGTGATAGACACTGCTATGTTCAGTCATGCGTCTAACATTGAGTGGAGAGGGAGGACTGTTGTGTCCTAACCTGTCAGGGAGGGGAGGGATTCTTTGTTTAAATTGTTTTGATACATTTGCAGGGTTATTGGGGTGGAATAGCAATCTGATGGGTTTTGTAATTTCACATATAATATTATCCAACAATGGATATGTTTACTGTTTTTTTCTGGAATATCTGGTTTACAATTCTATAGTTGGCAACTGAATAGTTATTTTATAGCTATCATAAGTTACTTATCTCCCCTTCTATCCATCAAACTGGTATTCACATCACCACGGATGGATCATGGCTAATTTAGTGATCATTTCCTGTAATCTGAGGGGTTCTTATGAGCCATAGGAATAAAGTTGACATTGCTCTATTGCAAGAGAGACTTCAAAACAAATACTACAAACTGGCAGCTGCTTCCTGCTTTACATCTAAATCGAAAGGGGTGCTTATTCTACATAAACGCAATCTACCCCTTACAATTGAAAAAAGTGGAAATGATAAACAGGGCAGATTTACTTACATATGTTCCACTCTGTACGGAAGGAAAATAGCATTTGTATCAATTTAGGCTCCTAACTCATATGACAAATATTTTCTCCCTTCTGTAACCAGAAGCCTGCTCAATTTATCGGATTATACGTTTATTATTGGAAGTGACATGAATTCCATTATTGATTTCAAGCTAGATAGATCTGGACCTTCTCGTCGACTATGTTTTAACATTTTGTATTTTTGTATTTGTATTTATTAGGGATCCCCATTAGCTGCTGCAGTTTAGGTCCAATTTAAAATAATTTTTTGAAATAAATTACCTCTCAGTGGAGGACCCAACTATGGTATGGTTAGCTGTAAAAGGATTCATAAGAGGAAACACTACACATTTTCCCTCTAATTTACAGAAATTAAGACTTCAGAAGATCAGTGAATTGCAAAATCATTGTAAAATGCTGGAAGACTCTCTTAAAAACAACTATTCAACAGAGAGAGAATTTGAGCTAAAAACAAGTAGACTGGACCTTAATGACCTGTTGCGACGTAGAGCAGAATTCATTATACAGAGGGTGCAACAAAAATACTATTTTCAAGTGAGTAGCGCCTAGCCACTTTCTGGCACTGCAGCTTAAACATGCTGAAACAAGATCATCAATACAGCTGATCAGATATCTTACTAAGGGACTGACATCTGATCCTACAGAAATAAATAAAACTTTTAGAGCATATTATTCAGATTTATGCAGTTCCTCACATAGCTTTGATACTTCTGCTTGTCGGCAGTTCCAGGAGAACCTTACGTTGCCCAAACTATCTCAAGAATAAACTGTTATATTAGAGGAACCTGTCACTTTATCTGAACTGAAAGCTGCTCTTTTAAATATGAAGAAAGATAAAGCACCTGGTATTGATGAAATACATCCTGAACTCATTCTCAACTTTTGGGATTAGCTAGGACCAGTTATTCTTTAATCGCTTAACATTGCTATTGAAAAAGGACAATTCCACAGAGACATCAATTAAGCTATTATATCCCTAATCCCTAAGAAAGGAAAAGACCTCACAAATTGTCCTAATTTTCGGCCAATCAGTTTAATCGGAACAGAAATGAAGATGTATGCCAAAGTTCTAGCCATGCGCCTAGAGAAAGTTATTAACAAGCTTATACATCCTGACCGAAGAGGGTTTATTAAGGGTAATCAGGCAGCCGATAACATGCGCCGCCTGCTTCATGTGGTTGCTGAGACTTCCAATCTGGATTCCCCGTGTGCAGTGTTATCATTAGATGCAGAGAAAGCCTTTGACCGCTTAGAGTGTGAATATTTATGGCTTGTTCTTGAACATTTTGGTTTTGGGGCTAGATTTATACAGTGAGGGAAAAAATAATTTGATCCCCTGCTGATTTTGTACGTTTGCCCACTGACAAAGACATGATCAGTCTATAATTTTAATGGTAGGTTTATTTGAACAGTGAGAGACAGAATAACAACAAAATAATCCAGAAAAACGCATGTAAAAAATTTTTATAAATTGATTTGCATTTTAATGAGGGAAATACGTATTTGACCCCTCTGCAAAACATTACTTAGTACTTGGTGGCAAAACCTTTGTTGGCATTCACAGAGGTCAGACGTTTCTTGTAGTTGGCCACCAGGTTTGCACACATCTCAGGAGGGATTTTGTCCCACGCCTCTTTGTAGATCTTCTCCAAGTCATTAAGGTTTTGAGGCTGACGTTTGGCAATTCGAACCTTCAGCTCCCTCCACAGATTTTCTATGGGATTAAGGTCTGGAGACTGGCTAGGCCACTCCAAGGACCTTAATGTGCTTCTTCTTGAGCCACTCCTTTGTTGCCTTGGCCGTGTGTTTTGGGTCATTGTCATACTGGAATACCCATCCACGACCCATTTTAAATGCCCTGGCTGAGGGAAGGAGGTTCTCACCCAAGATTTGACGGTACATGGCCCCGTCCATCGTCCCTTTGATGCGGTGAAGTTGTCCTGTCCCTTTAGCAGAAAAACACCCCCAAAGCATAATGTTTCTACCTCCAAACACGGCGAGTTGAGTTGATGCCAAAGAGCTCGATTTTGGTCTCATCTGACCACAACACTTTCACCCAGTTCTCCTCTGAATCATTCAGATGTTCACTGGCAAACTTCAGACGGGCCTGTATATGTGCTTTCTTGAGCAGGGGGACCTTGCGGGCGCTGCAGGATTTCAGTCCTTCATGGCGTAGTGTGTTACCAATTGTTTTATTGGTGACTATGGTCCCAGCTGCCTTGAGATCATTGGCAAGATCCTCCCGTGTAGTTCTGGGCTGATTCCTCACCGTTCTCATGATCATTGCAACTCCACGAGGTGAGATCTTGCATGGAGCCCCAGGCTGAGGGAGATTGACAGTTATTTTGTGTTTCTTCCATTTGCGAATAATTGCACCAACTGTTTCCACCTTCTCACCAAGCTGCTTGGCGATTGTCTTGTAGCCCATTCCAGCCTTGTGTAGGTCTACAATCTTGTCCCTGACATCCTTGGAGAGCTCTTTGGTCTTAGCCATGGTGGAAGTTTGGAATCTGATTTATTGATTGCTTCTGTGGACAGGTGTCTTTTATACACTTTAAGAGTGTGCTCCTAATCCTAGCTCGTTACCTGTTTAAAAGACACCTGGGAGGCAGAAATCTTTCTGATTGAGAGGGGGTCAAATACTTTTTTCCCTCACTGTACATATGATCTGCGCCATGTATTTGAATCCTTATTTTATTAATCAACTGGCACTACCCATTCTAATCCATTCACCATACAACCAGGAAGTAAATAAGATTGTCCCGCCTCCCCTATGCTATTTGCTCTCTCTCTTGAACCGCTGGCACAAAGCATACATCAAAATTCGGCTTCCTCACATATCAAAATCAAACAAACTGAACAAGCAATTTCTCTGTATGCAGATGACATACTGCTCTACGTTGCAAACACTCAGAAATCCCTCCAGCCAATAATGTCTATTTTCACAGCATTCAGCTCATGGTCTGGTTACAAGATCAACTGGTCTAAATTAGCTTGACTCCCTCTTAACTCAGCTATTGGAAGCTTGCAACTACCACCCATGATCCCAGTGAAGAAACAAATCACCTACTTAGGCATTACCACATCCCCCTCTATTCACACTACTTGCAGGAAGAACTTTGCATGCTAGAATTTCAATTATTAAAATGAATGTCCTCCCTCGTATCAGTTTGATGAGCTCCATGTTACAACTGCCTCCTCCTATAGACTATTGGTCTAAACTTGACTCTGTCATAAAGAAGTTAATTTGGGGGAGAAACAGACCACAGATTAAATATGCAACACAACAGAGAACAAAAGCATCAGGTGGACTTGCATTTCCAAATCTAAAATTGCATCACCTATCATTCCAAATGAATTTCCTGAAGACCTGGTTAAACCTAGAGCTTCTGTTCCTTGGCGTGCTATAGAAGAGTCAATAGTTTCACCAATTAGATTACAAGATGTATTATTTTCTGGATTGACTCCTAGAAAATGTGCATCATTGTTTGGACCCATTATAGCATACTCAGTAAATGTGGGGAAAGCTACAGAGAAGCATATGAAATCCAATCTTAAATGGCATTCATACTCTCCAATATGGCGTAATAAAGAATTCTTAGCAAGTAATAAACCATTTATATCAGATTCTTGGTCTAAGAAGGGTATTTATACTTTCAAAGACATATTCGATTTGAATGGACTCCTCAGGTTACAGGAAATCCGCCAGTGTTTTAATGTCCCAGGTTCATCATTTTGTCTTTACCTTCAACTCCGCCTATCCATGCGAGCCTATGGGGTCCCCTGGGGAGCAGAATTAGCAGTACACCCATTGGTCAAACTTCTAGCCGACAGACACCCCTCAAAAGGAGTTGTTTCTGATATCTATAGTCAATTAATTCTAGCAGCACAACAACCATTAACTCTATCCACTGTATGGGAAAAGGATTTTACACTTGCTAACAGACAAATAAATTGGGAGACAGTATGGAAAATATATTTGGATCATCTAGAAACCCAATCACCAATTAATTAATTAAAAATGTTGCCTAACACCTCAAAAAAGACATCACATGGGTATTAGTCCATCGCCATTATGTGAGTTCTGCATCACAGGGGACCTTGGTATTTTTCAGCATGTGCTGTGGAAATACCCGGGGGTGGTTGAATTTTTGGGGAAAGTCAACGATGTCATCTCTGTACTTATAGGAAAAATACTGCCATTAGATCCAATAGTGATGTTGCTTTGTGATGACTCTGATTTGCACTTGTCAGAATGGCAACAGAGAGTGCGGTTGACAGGAACCACAGCTGCTAAGAAAATGATTGTACAAAGGTGGATTCCCCCTCATCAGTTACCATTGCAATATTGGCTGCTCACATTTAAGGAAATTGTACTTATGGAGCTCTCCACGGACAGGATCCAAAGGGCCAAGGTGTCCACTCTGGACACATAGATAAAAGCAGCAGTGGACATTTCTGAACTCTTAACCAACGGGCATTTACATCCATGAATGTGGATCAATAATTTGTCACTATTTCTGAGACTATATGATGTATTGTTCGGCAGATTTACTATGTAATATTAATTTATTTGTTTTAATCTCATGATTTATTTTACATGCTATCAGATTGCCAGTGCGGGGTGGGGGGATTTTAAAATATGTATCTATAAATGTATTGTATGAATCCTATGAATTAAAATAATAAAAACTTGATGTAAAAAACATAACGTAGTAAAGCTTAGTTTAGTTTAGTTTTCAGAAAAATGTGCATGAATTGAGATAGCCAACTAACGGAAATGTGTTCACAAAAAATTTAACTAGCTCCACCCTTGCCGGAGATCGATCATCTCAAAAGCTAAAGCAGCTGCGGTCCTTCGGCCCTGCACCTAACATAGCGCTTTGCAGTCAGGCCAAAGAGTTCAATTTTTGTCTCATCAGACCACAGAATATTTTGCCTTATGATCTCAGTCTTTCACATGCATTTTTACAAACTACAGGCATGCTGTCATGTGCCTTTTTCTCAGGAGTGGCTTCCGTCTGGCCTCTCTCCCATAAAACCCAGATTGGTGAAGTGCTGTTGAGACTGTTGTCCTTCTGACAGGTTCTCCAATCTCAGCCAAGGAACTCTGTAGTTCTGTTAAATTGGTCATTGGTCACCTGCCTGACCAAGGTCCTTCTTGCCCAGTTGCTCAGTTCTAGGCAGTCTGGGTAGTTCCGTATTTTTCCCATTTCCCAACGATGGAGACCACTGTGCTCTTGGAAACATTCAACATTCTAGAAATAGTTTTTTACCCTTCCCCAGATATATGCCTCATCACAATTCTATCTCGGAGATCTACGGACAGTTCCTTGGTATAGTTTCTGCTCTGACATGCACGTCAAATGTGGGACCTTATGTAGACAGGTGTGTTTCTTTCTAAATCATGTCCAAACATTTGAATTGGCCACAGGTGGACTCCAGTCAAGTTGTATTGACATCTCAAGGACGATAAAAGGAAATTGGATGCAACTGAGCTCAATTTGGAGTGTCATTGCAAAAGGTGTGTAAATACTTATGTAAATTAGATAGTTTTGTATTGCATTTTCAGTGAATTTGCAAAAATGTCTAAAAACATGTTTTCACTTTGTCATTATTTAGTATTGTGTGTAGATGGGTTTAATCCATGTTGAATTCAGGCTGTAACACAACAAAATGTGGAATAAGTCAAGGGGTATGAATACTTTCTTAAGGCACTGTAAGTCTACTACAGCAGGAGAATATGACGTCGCACACCTCACATTATATTACAGGGTCCATTTGTACAGCCAGTGAAGGGAAAGTATTAGAGAAGGCAAGCAACTGGTAGCTATGTGTTTACGTGTTGGATGTTTGTTTGCGCTGGTGTCGGCTTCTGGCTGCACATGACTTGTAACTGTGCACGGGTGTAATAGTTCTAGACTGTATTTGCTTTTGGGTGTTGTTTATGTGTGTTTTTCTATGTGTGTATGATGCCATTTCATAATACCTAATGGATTTTTAAAAAAGGGTTATGAAAGTGTTTATAGGGCCATTGAATACTTTATAAGACCACACAGAAAGTATTATGATTCACTTTTAACATCCACTCCCAGTTGTCCCTGTCTTATAATGTCATACCGTAGCATACTAGTCTCTCTCGCAGAATCAGGGTGCTCCGCAGACACAGCAGCTGTGAGAAGAGACTAGTAGCATACCTGTTCCATTCACCGAGTACACCCAGGTCTTTCCATTGATTACAGCAAAGGGTATCTAACCCTCCTCCTGGACTGCTACCGGGCAATTTCAAAGATTAACAGACCATACAACTCTATGCACAATGACTAATTTAAACAATTTACACTGAACATTTTATAAAAACACATTTACTGGAAGAACTGTGCAGATGCAACATTTGGTAACAGAATTTTGGTAAAATCTCCCTCGGTTTTTTATGTGACCACGTTTCCCCAAAACTCTGTTAAATATCTGCTCCGAATTAAGATTCAAAGATGTCTGCAGAAAGAATGGAGTGTCAGCTATGACATGACTTCACTTTGAAAAAATCTCTTTGGATTATTGAACTACAGTAAGTGAAGTGGATTTACACCGGTAACAGAATTGAGGTAACAACATTTTATCATCATATGAATTTCACTCTCTTCATGGCGATATAGCCTGAATAGGTTAAAAAGGTAGAAATATGCAATATCCTCCTTTGCATATGTGGTAAATGGGTATTATTCTACACACTGGCTGTTATTTTAATGAGCTCCGCCTCCAAATAAGACCACATTTGGTTGGTACGGACAAAACCAAAGCTGAACCAATCATAGGCTTCTATGTTTCACAAGTTTGGACATCAAAGTACAGCATAGTAGAGCTCAGTAAAGTAGAGTTCAGTACAATAGAGTTCAGTAGAGTATAGTTCAGTAGAGTACAGTTCAGTACAGTAAAGTACCTTACAGTACATTATAATGTACTCAACTCGTTTGATCTTCTGTACAGTGCTGAACTCTACTCTATTCAACTCTACGGTACAGGACTGTACTGTACTGAACTAGCCTATACTCTAATCAACTATTTTTTACTTTACTGTACTCTACTCTACTGTGCTTTATTGTACTGTACAAACTTATAAAACATTGACGTTTATGATTGGTTCAAATTTGGTCCGGTCCAGAATGGACCAAATCTGAACCAATCATGGAAGTCTTTCTTTGGGCCAAATCAAGGCCAGTCTGGAACAAACCAAACAATCTATGTCTGTGGACGTTGAAATCAAGGCCAGGGCGGATTGACCAAATGTAAACTATTTTTCAACGTCCATGGACGTCCGGTGTCGGTCGGTGCTCAGTGGGTAATGATGCTGGTTACAGGAAAGCGAGGGGGCTCATGTGCAGGTGTCAGTAAGAGCTGGGAGAGGTAACATCAACTGGAGAGAGAGAGAGCGAGCAAGGGGTTGTCTAGAATGTTTTCACATTTGCTTTGACCACCAGACAACAGAAAGAGAAAGAAAACAGTTATGAGCTGAACATATCAGTATGCTAGTGGAAGAGAAGACGGTAGCACGTGTCCCAAGTGCCGTTTGTGACTACTATGATTTCTCATTGTAGCCAATTAAATTGCAGTTTTTCCGTACAGATTTGGTAACCGAATTTCGAGTTTTAATCAATTAATAATTCCTAAACCAAATAGATCTCAGTAAAAACACTATAACTAATTGGTAGGTCTACCTTTACTTGTTACTTCTGTGAACTATTAGTATCCCCCCTCCTCATGAGGGAGAGAAATTAGAAAATATCTTAAAGTTGTGTGGGTTTTTGGTAACAGAATTTCAAGGCATTTTTCTCAAACTTACACAAGGCAAAATGTATCCATAAGTAAATATAAGTGTTGATATTAGTTAGCAGGGGACTTTACTTCAACATGAAAAATGTATAGCTATATGCCTACATAAAAAAAAAAATACTCTCAGCTTTGATTTGACTCCCAATCTGAAATACGAATATGAAGTTCACATGTTGACGCTCATGGGTCCTTTACGTGGAAATCCTAGATCAGCACTCCTATTTTGAGATGCTTTATAAATATGGGATGTCTAACCTTAATTAGCTGAATCGGGTGTTACCATAGGTATCTGATCCAGGTGTGTTACAACAAGGTTGGCACAAAAGCCTGCATACCCTTTAGTTCTACAGGAAGGGGGTTGGCCAAGAGGAGGAGACGATGAGAGGACCAATTTCTCAGCAATTGAGATAGAGCCCAAAAAAGAAGTATCAACATTCTGTGTTTCATCCAACAGCCTCACTGTGTACCAGCATCTCCATCCACCTGTGAGTTGTCACTAATCCAGCCGTAAACAAATAACCCCTCCATTAACGGCTTTGACACCTGGGTCGCCGAGTGGATGGGTGTCGACGCCTGGATAAATGATCCTCTCTTTCTGCTCAGTTCATGTGGTGGCAAGCTAGCACCTGGCACACAGCTGGTTCCACTGGCACCGGTTCAAGCCCAAAGATGGGAGCTCGTGGACGGGCGATCATCAGCGTTCATTCGCAGTCGCATCAGCCTCATCCAAGTTCTCTCACCGGCTGCACCCTTCACTCCAGTGCCGCAGCCCCAACCACCATCTGCTCCCATCAGTGTCACCGTGGCGAGCGAGCGGGTGATTAATGCGCTGCCTTTTGAAAGGTAACGCATGACTCATCTACCCCCTGCTCGTGTTGGTGAAGCTCATGACAGCCTCCTGTTGCGTTTTCGCATTCCGCGATTAAAATGTCTCTGCTGTTAACAACCTCCTCGAAAATGCGCCCTCGCTCCGAAAGGGCAATAATAGACTAAATAGCGGGAAGCAGATTGTACAGTCAACTTTAAAAAAAAAAAAATTCCACAGCACCCCACAAACAACACAAATCCACAAAAACAAAACGGCCACTATACAACACATTCGCCAAGGTGATCAACATATGGTTTCCAAATTTTGTCAAATGCTTCAGTTTCTTGTTTTACTTTATATAATATACAACATCCAATGGGATGTAGCTATGTAGTTCAGTTCTCCAGTATGTTATTAAGTGTGAATTGATGGTTATATATTTTTTTGCAGCAATTAGACCTACATTACAAAACTTAGTCTGAGACTAGCTAGGTTTCCATCCAATTGGCAACAGATTTTTATACGAACATTCTAAAATATACATACAATATATGCTAATTTCCCCACCAGTGGTGTGTTTCCACCAAACTGACTTGTTGCAGATAAAAATCAGTGCGTGGTGACATAGTGCACACAACATGTACTTTTTTCCTTAAATTGTCATGTTCAATGCGTTTCCATCGCATTTTCAACTCTACTAATAGTTTTGTCACAAAAACTGTAAATGTGCCTACTTTGGTTTTGGCACGTGCGCTCTAGCCAACAGCTCGCAGATACAGTGCGGGTAGGCTGTGAGGGTAGGGTAGTCTAAATGATGACATTATTATAGATAAATTGCGGTCTGTCACGGATTCAGCCGAGGCTGCTCCTCCTCCTTGCTCGGGCAGGCTTCGGCGTTCGTCGTCCCCGGAGTACTAGCTACTGCCGATCGATGTTTCGGTGTTTGTCTTGTTTAGTCTTTATTGTGTACACCAGTTTCCCATTATGTTTTATTGTATTCCCTATATTAACCCCTGTCTCTTATTGGTTATTGTGTGTGATTGTTCTTTGTCATTCCGGCAGTTGCTTTGGTGTACGGGTTATTGTGTTTTCCTCCCTGTTTGGAGGTTTGTTGTTTTTGTACTCTATTTACTGTGTTCAGTAAAAGTACGTTGCCAGCCGCTCTGTGTCCTGCGTTTGACTTTGCTGACCGCATACACGTCGCGTGACAGAATCACACACCACGACATGGAGTCAGCAGGAGCGGCGGTGCCAGCTGGATCAATGGAGGAGCGCGTAGCACAACAAGCGGCCATGATCCAGGCTCTCGGCACCGCCATGGAATGGGTGGTGAACGCCATGGAGCGATGGGAAAGTGATGGTGATGGTGATGGGATACCACCACCATCAGCTACACCCATCGTTTCACCTCCGGGGTCCAGTGGGATTCGGCTTTCGCTCCCGAGGGCTTATGATGGCACAGCGGCCGGGTGTCAGGGTTTCCTGCTCCAAGTGGAACTCTACCTGGCAACCATCCACCCGGTACCCTCGGGATACGAGAGCGTGTCCGCCCCATCCCCTGCACCAACTGTGGCCGCAGAGGACACACTGCGGGTCGGTGCTGGGGAGGGTCTCCTAGGAATCGAGGCAGTAGACAGCGCACTGATGAGTCATTCCAGGTGACTAAGCACCCAACTCACCCAGAGCTCTCTGTTGCGCATATGTGAATTAAAGTTGTGTTTCCCGAGGTTTCTCCTCACTCCCAGCATAAGGCGCTAGTAGATTCAGGTGCAGCTGTGAATTTTATTGATCGCCGGTTCACGTATAAGTTAGGGATTCCTATTGTACCAGTTGATGTGCCCTTCCCCATCCATGCCCTAGATAGCCGCCCTTTGGGGTCTGGATTGATTAGGGAGGTCACAGCGCCACTTAAGATGAAGACGCAGAAGGGCCATGAGGAGATTATACGGTTATATCTGATTGATTCTCCTGCGTTTCCCGTGGTGTTGGGGCTTCCCTGGTTAACATCTCATGACCCCAACATTTCATGGCAACAGAGGGCTCTCAATGGATGGTCTGATCAGTGTGTCGGGCGGTGTGTAGGTGTTTCCGTAGGGGCAACGACGGTGGAAAGCCCAAACCAAGTTTTTACAGAAGGCGAGTATGCCGATTTGGCCCGTGTATTGATTACCGTGGTCTCAATCAGATTACAATCAAATACAGCTATCCTCTCCCTCTGATTGCTAGTATGACGGAGTCATTACACGGGGCGCGATTCTTCACAAAATTGGATCTCAGGAGCGCGTACAACCTGGTGCGCATTAGGGAGGGAGATGAGTGGAAGACAGCATTTAGTACCACATCGGGTCACTATGAGTACCTCGTCATGCCATACGGTTTAATGAATGCTCCTTCAGTCTTCCAATCGTTTGTGGACGAGATTTTCCGGGATTTGCATGGACAGGGTGTAGTGGTGTATATTGATGACATTCTAATATACTCCGCTACACGAGCCGAGCATGTGTCCCTGGTGCGTCGGGTGCTTGGTAGACTGTTGGAGCATGACCTGTATGCGAAGACGGAGAAATGTCTGTTCTTCCAGGAGTCCATCTCCTTCCTGGGACATCGGTTGACCGCGTCAGGGGTGGAGATGGAGATTGACCGCGTTTCAGCGTGCGTAATTGGCAGACTCACTTCACGGTGAAGGAGGTGCACCGGTTCTTGGGTTTTTCCAATTACTACCGGAGGTTTATCCGGGGCTTTGGACAGGTAGCAGCTCCCATCACCTCCCTTCTCAGTGGTCGGCTGAGGCGGACAGGGCGTTTAGACATCTGAACGACCTGTTCACCTCGGCTCCGGTGCTGGCACATCCGGATCCCTCTATGGCGTTCCAAGTTGAGGTGGATGCATCCGAGGCGGGTATCGGTGCTATACTGTCTCAGCACTCGGGTACGCCACCAAAACTCCGCCCCTGTGCTTTCTATTCTAAGAAGCTCAGTCCGGCAGAGCGCAATTATGACGTGGGGGACAGGGAGCTGCTAGCGGTGGTTCAAGCCCTGAAGGTGTGGAGGCATTGGCTTGAGGGGGCTAAACACCCTTTTCTCATTTTGACTGACCATCGTAACCTGGAGTACATCCGGACAGCGAGGAGACTGAACCCTCGCCAGGCTAGGTGGGCCATGTTTCTTACCCGATTTGTATTTAAGCTCACCTATAGACCAGGGTCACTGAACGCTAAGGCAGACGCCCTGTCCCGACGATATGACATAGAGGAGAGGTCCATTGAGCCCACTCCCATACTTCTGGAGTCTTGTCTGGTGGCACCGGTGGTGTGGGAGGTCGATGCGGACATCGAGCGGGCGTTACGTGCCGACCCTACTCCCCCACAGTGTCCAGAAGGACGGAGGTACGTGCCGCTCGAGGTTCGTGATCGATTGATATATTGGGCTCACACGTCACCCTCCTCTGGTCATCCTGGTATTGGTCGGACAGTTCACTGCCTTAGTGGGAAGTACTGGTGGCCCACTTTAGCTAGGGATGTGAGGGTTTACGTTTCCTCCTGCTCGGTGTGCGCCCAGTGTAAGGCGCCTAGACACCTGCCCAGAGGGAAGTTACAACCCCTACCCGTTCCACAACGGCCGTGGTCTCACCTATCGGTGGATTTTGTCACGGACCTTCCCCCCTCCCAGGGGAACACTACGATCTTGGTCGTTGTGGATCGGTTTTCTAAGGCCTGCCGTCTCATTCCTATGCCAGGTCTCCCTACAGCCCTACAGACTGCTGACGCCCTGTTTACTCACGTCTTCCGGCACTACGGGGTGCCTGAGAATATAGTGTCTGATCGGGGTCCCCAGTTCACCTCTAGAGTCTGGAGGGCATTTATGGAACGTCTGGGGGTCTCGATTAGCCTTACCTCAGGTTTTCACCCTGAGAGTAATGGGCAGGTGGAGAGAGTGAACCAGGATGTGGGTAGGCTTCTGAGGTCCTATTGCCTGGACCGGCAGGAGGAGTGGTCGGGGTATATCCCCTGGGCAGAGATAGCCCAAAACTCACTCCGCTACTCCTCCACTAATCTTATGCCTTTTCAGTGTGTGCTGGGTTATCAGCCGGTCCTGACACCCTGGCATCAGAGCCAGATCGAAGCCCCTGCGGTGGATGAGTGGTTTCGGCGCTCGGAGGAAACATGGAACGCTGCGCATATCCATCTGCAGCGGGCTATCAGGCGGCAAAAGGCGAGCGCCGATCGCCACCGCAGTGAGGCTCCGGTGTATGCACCGGGAGATCGGGTCTGGCTCCCGACCCGAAACCTGCCCCTTCGCCTGCCCTGCCGGAAGCTGGGTCGGCGGTTTGTGGGGCCATTTAAAGTCCTGAGGAGATTGAACGAGGTATGTTATAGGTTACAACTGCCCATGAATTACTGCATTAACCCCTCGTTCCATGTGTCTCTCCTCAGGCCGGTGGTAGCTGGTCCACTCCAGGAGAATGAGGTACGAGAGGCTCCTACGCCCCCACTAGACATCGAGGGGGCTCCGGCGTACTCGGTCCGTTCCATCTTGGATTCGAGGTGTCGGATGGGGGGTCTGCAGTATCTCGTGGAGTGGGAGTGGGAGGAACGTTGCTGGGTCCCTAGGAGGGACATCCTAGATCCCTCCCTATTGAGGGATTTCCACCGGAGTCATCCGACTCGCCCTGCTCCGCGTCCTCCTGGCCGTCCCCGAGGCCGGGCATTTTTCCACCGTCGTTCTTGCATAATTCATTTTACCGACACAAAAAGATCCCACCATGTCGAACGAACAAATTATCTGTCGGCCTTTATAAAATTGTACCGAAACTTCCTGTTTCCATCACAGCTGTTGTGATTTTTCTTTTATACGGTATGACTTTACTCACATAAAAATAAAAACTGCGAATGGAAACGTGGTTACTGATCACCAATATTTACATTTCCCAACAGACATAATCATGGAGATGGATGGATATAAATTCCTAGACACAATGAAATGATAGCACAACCTGCACATTATCCCAAAATTGTGTCCGTCTATCACAGGACCACAGCATATGTAATAGGATTCCTTTGTGCTTTTTGCATCTCCAACAGAGATGTGACATTTCTGGGTGAATTACATTCATTCTAGGAGTATACACTCTAAAAATGTGGGATTCAACAAGGGTTCTTCTAAGATCCTCAAAGTTGCCCCCGAAAGGTTCTTACAAGAACCCCATAGGAGGTGGAGTTCATCGAGGAACCTCCTTAGTTGGTGGGGGTTCTTGCAGGAACTTAACTGCCCAACTGAAATATTTGGAATTGAATTTGAAAGGTTCAGCAGGTGCAGGCACTTAACTGAAAAATGTAAATGTCACGACTTCGGCCGAGGCTGCCTCCCCTCCTTGGTCGGGCAGGCTTCGGCGTTCGTCATCACTGGCTTACTAACCACTGCCGCCCCAATCATCATCACATTTGTCTTGTCTTGTCAATCACACACACCTGGTTCTAATCCCCTCATTGGTCTGTGTATAAGTGTTCCCTCTGCCCCCTTGTCCTTGTGGGTGATTGTAAGTTGTGAGAGTAGCATAGCTCGGTGTAGCTACTCGTACATTTTGTTGCCAGGGATGAGTTTCCCCTGTGCCTATGTATTATTGGATTCTACCTTTACTGTGTATTTGCCAGGGATGAGAGTTTCCCGTGAGCCTGTTTCATTGATCACTATTTGAGCGCAGTTATGTGTCAACAAAGGAATAAACTCTGTATTCAGTGATTACCCTCCTGCGCCTGACTCCTTTCATCACACTCATCACAGTACATACAGTGGGGAGAACAAGTATTTGATACACTGCCGATTTTGCAGGTTTTCCTACTTACAAAGCATGTAGAGGTCTGTAATTTTTTATCATATGTACACTTCAACTGTGAGAGACGGAATCTAAAACAACAATCCAGTAAATCACATTGTATGATTTTTAAGTAATTAATTTGCATTTTATTGCATGACATAAGTATTTGATACATCAGAAAAGCAGAACTTAATATTTGGTACAGAAACCTTTGTTTGCAATTACAGAGATCATACGTTTCCTGTAGGTCTTGACCAGGTTTGCACACACTGCAGCAGGGATTTTGGCCCACTCCTCCATACAGACCTTCTCCAGATCCTTCAGGTTTCGGGGCTGTCGCTGGGCAATACGGACTTTCAGCTCCCATAAAGATTTTCTATTGGGTTCAGGTCTGGAGACTGGCTAGGCCACTCCAGGACCTTGAGATGCTTCTTACGGAACCACTCCTTAGTTGCCCTGGCTGTGTGTTTCGGGTCGCTGTCATGCTGGAAGACCCATCCACGACCCATCTTCAATGCTCTTACTGAGGGAAGGAGGTTGTTGGCCAAGATCTCGCGATACATGGCCCCATCCATCCTCCCCTCAATAAGGTGCAGTCGTCCTGTCCCCTTTGCAGAAAAGCATCCCCAAAGAATGATGTTTCCACCTCCATGCTTCACGGTTGGGATGGTGTTCTTGCAGTTGTACTCATCCTTCTTCTTCCTCCAAACACGGCGAGTGGAGTTTAGACCAAAAAGCTCTATTTTTGTCTCATCAGACAACACATGACCTTCTCCCATTCCTCCTCTGGATCATCCAGATGGTCATTGGCAAACTTCAGACGGGCCTGGACATGCGCTGGCTTGAGCAGGGGGACCTTGCGTGCGCTGCAGGATTTTAATCCATGACGGCGTAGTGTGTTACTAATGATTTTCTTTGAGACTGTGGTCCCAGCTCTCTTCAGGTCATTGACCAGGTCCTGCCGTGTAGTTCTGGGCTGATCCCTCACCTTCCTCATGATCATTGATGCCCCACGAGGTGAGATCTTGCATGGAGCCCCAGACAGAGGGTGATTGGCCATTATGGAGAGGTTGGAGTCTGTTTGATTGAGTGTGTGGACAGGTGTCTTTTATACAGGTAACGAGTTCAAACAGGTGCAGGACCTGGTTAATACAGGTAATGAGTGGAGAACAGGAGGGCTGCTTAAAGAAAAACTAACAGGTCTGTGAGAGCCGGAATTCTTACTGGTTGGTAGGTGATCAAATACTTATGTCATGCAATAAAATGCAAATT
Source organism: Coregonus clupeaformis (assembly GCF_020615455.1). Lineage (NCBI taxonomy): Eukaryota > Metazoa > Chordata > Actinopteri > Salmoniformes > Salmonidae > Coregonus > Coregonus clupeaformis. The sequence goes on from NW_025533476.1 coordinate 957,012, forward strand.
AATTACTTAAAAATCATACAATGTGATTTTCTGGATTTTTGTTTTAGATTCCGTCTCTCACAGTTGAAGTGTACCTATGATAAAAATTACAGACCTTTACATGCTTTGTAAGTAGGAAAACCTGCAAAATCGGCAGTGTATCAAATACTTGTTCTCCCCACTGTATCTCCTCAATTTAAGGTAAGGTTTGTCCCTTGTATGATCTAAATTGATATTGTTTTATGATGATACCATCTATCTTTTCATATTTGTGCAAATCTTTCTAAAACTGAAAATAGACACAATTCAATGGATATCAATCAACAAAGAGGTAAGAAACACTGCTACTCCTACTGCTCTTTCCTCGTCTGATTATGTGTTCTCGCATACTCCGAGAGCATCTGGTCAGCGCGGCGGTGGCACAGGAATCCTCATCTCTCCCAAGTGGACATTCTCTCTTTTCCCCCTGACACATCTGTCTATCTCCTCATTTGAATTCTATGCTGTCACAGTCACTAGCCCATTCAAGCTTAACATCCTTATCATTTATCACCCTCCAGGTTCCCTTGGCGAGTTCATCAATGAGCTTGACGCCTTGATCAGTTCCTTTCCTGAGGATGGCTCACCCTTCACAGTTCTGGGTGACTTTAACCTCCCTACGTCTGCCTTTGACTCATTTCGCTCTGCCTCCTTCTTTCCACTCCTTTCTTCTTTTGACCTCACCCTCTCACTGTCTCCCCCTACTCACATGGCAGGCAATTCGCGTGACATCTTTACTAGATGCTGTTCTTCTACTAATCTCACTGCAACTCCCCTCCAAGTCTCCGACCACTACTTTGTATCCTTTTCTCTCTCGCTCTCCTCCAACACTACTCACTCTGCCCCTACTCAGATGGTAATGTGCCGTCGCAACCTTCACTCTCTCTCTCTCTCCCGCTACACTCTCCTTTTCCATCCTATCATCTCTTCCCTCTGCTAAATCCTTCTCCCTCCTCTCCTCCCTTTCTGCATCTTTTGACTCTCTATGTCCCCAATCCTCCTGGCCGGCTCGGTCCTCCCCTCCTGCTCCGTGGCTTGACCACTCATTGCGAGCTCACAGAACAGGGCTCCGGGCAGCCGAGCGGAAATGGAGGAAAACTAGACTCCCTGCGGACCTGTCATCTTTTCACTCCCTCCTCTCTACATTTTCTTCCTCTGTTTCTGCTGCTAAAGCCACTTTCTACCACTCTAAATTTCAAGCCTCTGCCTCTAACCCTAGGAAGCTCTTTGCCACCTTCTCCTCCCTGCTGAATCCTCCTCCTCCCCCTCCCTCCTCCCTCTTCCCTCTCTGTGGATGACTTCGTCAACCATTTTGAAAAGAAGGTTGACGACATCCGATCCTCATTTATTAAGTCAAATGACACCGCTGGTCCTGCTCACACTGCCCTACCCTATGCTTTGACTTCTTTCTCCCCTCTCTCTCCAGATGAAATCATGCGAATTGTGACGGCCGGCCGCCCAACAACCTGCCCGCTTGACCCTATCCCTTCCTCTCCATACCATTTCCGGAGACCTTCTCCCTTACCTCACCTCGCTCATCAACTCATCCTTGACCACTGGCTATGTCCCTTCCGTCTTCAAGAGAGCGAGAGTTGCACCCCTCCTCAAAAAACCTACACTCGATCCCTCCGATGTCAACAACTACAGACCAGTATCCCTTCTTTCTTTTCTCTCCAAAACTCTTGAGCGTGCCGTCTCTAGCCAACTCTCCTGCTATCTCTCTCAGAATGACCTTCTTGATCCAAACCAGTCAGGTTTCAAGACTGGTCATTAAACTGAGACTGCTCTTCTCTGTGTCACGGAGGCTCTCCGCACTGCTAAAGCTAACTCTCTCTCCTCTGTTCTTATCCTTGGAGACCTGCAGTGGGAAAAACAAGTATTTGATACACTGCCGATTTTGCAGGTTTTCCTACTTACAAAGCATCTAGAGGTCTGTAATTTTTTATCAAAGGTACACTTCAACTGTGAGAGGCGGAATCTAAAACTTAAATCCAGAAAAACACATTGTATGATTTTTAAGTAATTAATTTGCATTTTATTGCATGACATAAGTATTTGATACATCAGAAAAGCAGAACTTAATATTTGGTACAGAAACCTTTGTTTGCAATTACAGAGATCATACGTTTCCTGTAGGTCTTGACCAGGTTTGCACACACTGCAGCAGGGATTTTGGCCCACTCTTCCATACAGACCTTCTCCAGATCCTTCAGGTTTCGGGGCTGTCGCTGGGCAATACGGACCTTCAGCTCCCTCCAAAGATTTTCTATTGGGTTCAGGTCTGGAGACTGGCTAGGCCACTCCAGGACCTTGAGATGCTTCTTACGGAGCCACTCCTTAGTTGCCCTGGCTGTGTGTTTCGTGTCGACCCATCTTCAATGCTCTTACTGAGGGAAGGAGGTTGTTGGCCAAGATCTCGCGATACATGGCCCCATCCATCCTCCCCTCAATACGGTGCAGTCGTCCTGTCCCCTTTGCAGAAAAGCATCCCCAAAGAATGATGTTTCCACCTCCATGCTTCACTGTTGGAATGGTGTTCTTGGGGTTGTACTCATCCTTCTTCTTCCTCCAAACACGGCGAGTGGAGTTTAGACCAAAAAGCTCTATTTTTGTCTCATCAGACCACATGACCTTCTCCCATTCCTCCTCTGGATCATCCAGATGGTCATTGGCAAACTATAGACGGGCCTGGACATGCGCTGGCTTGAGCAGGGGGATCTTGCGTGCGCTGCAGGATTTTAATCCATAACGGCGTAGTGTGTTACTAATGGTTTTCTTTGAGACTGTGGTCCCAGCTCTCTTCAGGTCATTGACCAGGTCCTGCCGTGTAGTTCTGGGCTGATCCCTCACCTTCCTCATGATCATTGATGCCCCACGAGGTGAGATCTTGCATGGAGCTCCAGACCGAGGGTGATGGACCGTCATCTTGAACTTCTTCCATTTTCTAATAATTGTGCCAACAGTTGTTGCCTTCTCACCAAGCTGCTTGCCTATTGTCCTGTAGCCCATCCCAGCCTTGTGCAGGTCTACAATTTTATCCCTGATGTCCTTACACAGCTCTCTGGTCTTGGCCATTGTGGAGAGGTTGGAGTCTGTTTGATTGAGTGTGTGGACAGGTGTCTTTTATACAGGTAACGAGTTCAAACAGGTGCCGTTAATACAGGTAATGAGTGGAGAACAGGAGGGCTTCTTAAAGAAAAACTAACAGGTCTGTGAGAGCCGGAATTCTTACTGGTTGGTAGGTGATCAAATACTTATGTCATGCAATAAAATGCAAATTAATTACTTAAAAATCATACAATGTGATTTTCTGGATTTTTGTTTTAGATTCCGTCTCTCACATTTGAAGTGTACCTATGATAAAAATTACAGACCTTTACATGCTTTGTAAGTAGGAAAACCTGCAAAATCAGCAGTGTATCAAATACTTGTTCTCCCCATTGTATCTGCTGCCTTTGATACTGTGTACCATCAGATCCTCCTCTCCACCCTCTCCGAGTTGGGCATCTCCGGCGCTGCTCACCACTGGTGTCCCCCAGGGATCAGTTCTAGGCCCTCTCCTATTCTCTCTATACACCAAGTCACTTGGCTCTGTCATATCCTCACATGGTCTCTCCTATCATTGCTACGCAGAAGACACACAATTAATTTTCCTTTCCCCCTTCTGATTACCAGGTGGCGAATCGCATCTCTGCATGTCTGGCGGACATATCAGTGTGGATGTCGGATCACCACCTCAAGCTGAACCTCGGCAAGTCGGAGCTGCTCTTCCTCCCGGGGAAGGTCTGCCCGCTCCATGATCTCGCCATCACGGTTGACAACTCCATTGTGTCCTCCTCCCAGAGTGCAAGGAACCTTGGCGTGACCCTGGACTACACCCTGTCATTCTCCGCTAACATCAAAGTGGTGACCCGTTCCTGCAGGTTCATGCTCTACAACATTCGCAGAGTACGACCCTACCTTACACAGAAAGCGGCACAGATTTTAATCCAGGCACTTGTCATCTCCCGTCTGGATTACTGCAACTCGCTGTTGGCTGGGCTCCCTGCCTGTGCCATTAAACCCCTACAACTTATCCAGAACGCTGCAGCCTGTCTGGTGTTCAACCTTCCCAAGTTCTCTCATGTCACCCCGCTCCTCCTCCCTGACCTCTTCAATGAAAATCCCATAGGCCTCAAATTATGAACAAGGTACAGTGGTTCCTCCAATTAAAAGTTTTGAGCTTATGCCGTGACCGTTTGTGGTAGATGGTGGCAGATTGGAAGTGTGAATGTTTCAGTCCGAGAGTTTCTCTTCTCTGGCACTAGAGTCCTGCATCAGGCAAAAACAGAAATAAATAATTCTAAATAACAAACTGGCTTTATTTACCACAGATGTGAAGAAGAAACTGAAAGAGATGAAGAATGAGAGTCCAGCGAGGACAGGGAAGGGAAAAAGGTTGCCCATATTTTCAAGACCTGAGCTACTTCATTTATTTATGAAATGTACTAGTTTACATAGGCAATTTAATATATTAGTTTAGGCTTGGCCTATTTAGTAGGCTATTTCGCAGCATAAAGCTATATTTGTCAGCATAAAGCTGAGTGACTCCCTCATTCGTGGCTTTGGATAAAAATAAATAAGTAGCAACATTCTTTCTGATAGTCTTTAATAAATACATTTTTTGACCAAGTTAATCTGCTCATGTTGTGTGTTCAAATATTTGTGACATTGTGGTTACAATGAAGAATGGAAATAAATCCTATTCAAAATGCATAATCAGATGTGTGTTGCAAGCTTATTATTATTGTCATTTTTCCTTATCACATTTTTTTGTAAGATTTTCTTTTCTTTTTAGACAATACAAAACATACACATACAAACTACAACTACATCACACCTGCACAGACCCACCTGCTCACACCTCCATCTCCAGCGTCCACATCACTCTCTGCCACATGGCCTCAAACTGCACCATTTTGTTTCTCTCCGTCGCCCACAAGCACTTTCAACATTTGGATAATAAAGCATTTAAGGCCTGCCATTGGTTGATTTTCAGTTTAAGTATACATTTTTTCAAGATGATTGACGAGAAAAGTATCGTCCAACCCATAGGGTATCTCACTGCACCCTTATATGCCATGTCTTGAAATATGCAGACAGACAGATTAAAAGTTAATTTCCATTGTAATACTTCTGACAGCCAAATTTCTAACTCCACCCATAACATTTGGACTTTATAACATTCACAGAAGGCGTGGATTATTATAACCTAATGAAAAATGAACCTGGTAATCTAATTAAATGTACTGCAGGCCTAAGACCTATGGGTTTAACTTTCTGAATGATTATATTGAAGATAGAAGCCGCCGCCTCTTAATGAGTTCCGAGAGCTGATCCGGAGCGTTAGCACACTCCGCCAACCCTGATGTTCTAGCAGTGTCTGAATCCTGGCTTAGGAAGGCCACCAACAATTCTGAAATGTCCATCCCCAACTACAACATTTTCCGTCTAGATAGAACTGCCAAAGGGGGTGGAGTTGCAATCTACTGTAGAGGTAGCCTACAGAGCTCTATCATACTATCCAGGTCTGTGCCCAAACAGTTTGAGCTTCTTCTACCAGAAATAAGTCTCTCACTGTTGCCGCTTGCGACAGACCCCCCTCAGCCCCCAGCTGTGCCCTGGACACCATATGTGAATTGATTGCCCCCCATTTATCCTCAGAGTTTGTACTGCTTGGTGACCTAAATTGGGATATGCTTAACACCCCGGCCATCCTACAATCCAAACTAGATGCCCTCAATCTCACACAAATTATCAACGAACCTACCAGGTACAACCCTAAATCCGTAAACATGGGTACCCTCATAGATATCATCCTGACTAACTTACCCTCTAAATACACCTCCGCTGTCTTCAACCAGGATCTCAGCGATCACTGCCTTATTGCCTGCGTCCGTAACGGGTCCGCGGTCAAATGACCACCCCTCATCACTGTCAAACGCTCCCTAAAACACTTTAGCGTGCAGGCCTTCCTAATTGACCTGGCCCAGGTATCCTGGATGGATATATATCTCATTCTGTCAGTAGAGGATGCCTGGTTGTTCTTTAAAAGTAATTTCCTCTCAATCTTAAATAAACATGCCCCATTCAACAAATACAGAACTAAGAACAGATATAGCCCCTGGTTCTCCTCAGACTTGACTGCCCTTGATCAGCACAAAAACATCCTGTGGCGTACTGCATTAGCATCAAATAGCCCCCGCAATATGCAACTTTTCAGGGAAGTCAGGAACCAATATACACAAGCAGTTAGGAAAGCAAAGGCTAACTTTTTCAAACAGAAATTTGCATCCTGTAGCACTAACTCCAAAAAGTTTTGGGAAACTGTAAAGTCCATGGAGAATAAGAGCACCTCCTCCCAGCTGCCCACTGCACTGAGGCTAGGAAACACTATCACCACCGATAAATCTACAATAATCGAGAATTTCAACAAGCATTTTGCTACGGCTGTCCATGCTTTCCACCTGGATACCACTACCCCGGCCACCAGCTCTGCACCCTCCACTGCAACTTGCCCCCCCGATTCTCCTTCACACAAATTCAGACAGCAGATGTTCTGAAAGAGCTGCAAAATCTGGACCTCTACAAATCATCTGGGCTAGACAATCTGGACCCTTTCTTTCTAAAACTAGCCGCCGGAATTGTCGCAACCCCTATTACTAGCCTGTTCAACCTCTAGCCTGTAACATCTGAGATCCCCAGAGATTGGAAAGCTGCCGCGGTCATCCCCCTCTTCAAAGGGGGTGACACTCTAGATCCAAACTGTTACAGACCTATATCCATCCTGCCCTGCCTTTCGAAAGTTTTTGAAAGCCAAGTTAACAAACAGATCACCGACCATTTTGAATCCCACTGTACCTTCTCCGCTATGCAATCCGGTTTTCGAGCTGGTCATGGGTGCACCTCAGCCACGCTCAAGGTCCTAAACGATATTATAACCGCGATAATAGACAGTACTGTGAAGCCGTCTTCATCGACCTGGCCAAGGCTTTCGACTCTGTCAACCACTGCATTCTTATTGGCAGACTAAATAGCCTTGGTTTCTCAAATGACTGCCTCGCCTGGTTCACCAACTACTTCTCAGATAGAGTTCAATGTGTCAAATCAGAAGGCCTGTTGTCTGGACCTATGGCAGTCTCTCTGGGGGTTCAATTCCACAGGGTTCAATTCTTGGGCCGACTCTTTTCTCAGTGTACATCAATGATGTCGCTCTTGCTGCTGGTGACTCTCAGATCCACCTCTACGCAGACGACACCATTTTGTATACATCTGGCCCTTCATTGGACACTGTTAACAAACCTCCAAACAAGCTTCAATGCCATACAACACTCCTTCAGTAGCCTCAAACTGCTCTTAAACACTAGTAAAACTAAATGCATGCTCTTCAATCGAACGCTGCTAGCACCCGCCCACCCGCTTAGAATCACTACTCTCGATGGGTCTGACTTAGAGTATGTGGACAACTACAAATACCTAGGTGTCTGGTTAGACTGTAAACTCTCCTTCCAGACTTATATTAAGAATCTCCAATCCAAAGTTAAATCTAGAATCGGCTTCCTATTTCGCAACAAAGCCTCCTTCACTCATGCTGCCAAACATGCCTCCAACACTCTACTCAGCAAATTGGATGTAGTCTATCACAGTGCCATCCGTTTTGTCACCAAAGCCCCATATACTACCCACCACTGTGACCTGTACACTCTTGTTGGCTGGTCCTCACTACATATTCGTCGCCAAACCCACTGGCTCCAGGCCATCTATAAATCACTGCTAGACAAATCCCCACCTTATCTTAGCTCATTGGTCACCATAGCAACACATTTACATTACATATACGTCATTTAGCAGACGCTCTTATCCAGAGCGACTTACAAATTGGTGCATTCACCTTATAGCCAGTGGGATAACCACTTTATTTATTTTTTAATGGGGGGGGGAAGGGGGGTAGAAGGATTACTTTATCCTATCCCAGGTGTTCCTTAAAGAGGTGGGGTTTCAAATGTCTCCGGAAGGTGGTGAGTGACTCCGCTGTCCTGGCGTCGTGAGGGAGCTTGTTCCACCATTGGGGTGCCAGAGCAGCGAACAGTTTTGACTGGGCTGACCGGGAACTGTGCTTCAGCAGAGGTAGGGGAGCCAGCAGGCCAGAGGTGAATGAATGCAATGCCCTCGTTTGGGTGTAGGGACTGATCAGAGCCTGAAGGTACGGAGGTGCCGTTCCCCTCACAGCTCCGTAGGCAAGCACCATGGTCTTGTAGCAGATGTGAGCTTCAACTGGAAGCCAGTGTAGTGTGCGGAGGAGCGGGGTGACGTGAGAGAACTTGGGAAGGTTGAACACCAGACACCCACCCGTAGTATGCGCTCCAGCAGGTATATCTCTCTGGTCATCCCCAAAGCCAACACCTCCATTGGCCGCCTTTCCTTCCAGTTCTCTGCTGCCAATGACTGGAACGAATTGCAAAAATCTCTGAAGCTGGAGACTCTTATCTCCCTCACTAACTTTAAGCATCAGTTGTCAAAGCACCTTACCGATCACTGCACCTGTACACAGCCCATCTGAAATTAGCCCACCCAACTACCTCATCCCCATATTGTTATTTATTTTGCTCATTTGCACCCCAGTATCTCTATTTGCACATCATCTCTTGCACATCTATCATTCCAGTGTTAATACTAATTGTAATTATTTTGCACTATAGCCTATTTATTGCCTTACCTCCATAACTTGCTACATTTGCACACACTGTATATATATTTTCTGTTGTATTTTTGACTTTATGTTTTGTTTTACCCCATATGTAACTCTGTGTTGTTGTTTTATCGCACTGCTTTGCTTTTTCTTGGCCAGGTCGCAGTTGTAAATGAGAACTTGTTCTCAACTGGCTTACCTGGTTAAATAAAGGTGAAATAAAAAAATATAAAATAAAAAATCTGTTACCCAACAAAATAATATTAATTTATTTAGCCTAATTGATTTTATGACTACAGACAGTAGGCTTTTATTCCTCTTTTCCTGCATTAAATAATTTGTCTGCATGTCTTTTCAACATTTGGCTAAAAAGAAACCATGCCATGAATTAAGAACAGATATTTTTTTTTTGCACTATGCAATGCGGCACATTGACAACTCAAATCGCTTTAAAGAGCCTTCTAAAATTAGACAACAAATAGATATACTAAAACAATAACTTAAAAAACAGTCCATTCATCACTGGATTTCTTCAAATTGCTGTAAAGGAAAAGGATGTCATCCACCGTGCCTGGTCGCAGGCTCTCTTCTCTCTGAAACCACACATCCATCTGAAGGTGATGCTTTATCTTTTGGAACCACACAATTACCAGGTGGACAGTAGGCCTCTTGAAGCGATAGAGGAAATTAACAAGATCCACAAGTATTCTTTCACAATAGCTGGCCTTATGTTATCTGCAGTTTTGAGCTGCACTGTCCAACTCCGTGGTGGATAACATCCACTCTTCGTTTATGTAATGGGCTGTAAGACACAAATATCCTATTTTTCGAAAAATCATCAGTCCACATGTCAAGTGTAATTGCGTCATTGTATTTACCCAAGTTCTCTCTCAACTCCGGGACCACCCGCCAACAGATTTTATTTTGCCTGATGCAGGACTCTAGTGCGATAGGAGAGAGACAAACTGAAACATTCACACCTCCATTAATTTACAAAAGGATAGTCTAATAGCTCGGCTAGGTGTGAAAAATCCCCCAATTTGTGCAACAGTTTAGACTACCAATAGATGCAGCGGTCAGTCAGGTTGAGTCCTATTGTAAAGTGTAGCCTAATGGCAAAAAAGGACAAACTTGCAATGTATTCAATGCTTAAGTACTCTAAAGTTTTACATTTCTAACTCAATTTCACAGACCAGATTTGCCTAACGAAAAATGCATCAACCCCTAAAAATATACTAATTTATTATAATCCACATACAGTGAGGGAAAAAAGTATTTGATCCCCTGCTGATTTTGTACGTTTGCCCACTGACAAAGAAATGATCAGTCTATAATTTTAATGGTAGGTTTATTTGAACAGTGATAGACAGAATAACAACAACAAAATCCAGAAAAACACATTTTAAAAATGTTATGAATTGATTTGCATTTTAATGAGGGAAATAAGAATTTGACCCCCTCTCAATCAGAAAGATTTCTGGCTCCCAGGTGTATTTTATACAGGTAACGAGCTGAGATTAGGAGCACACTCTTAAAGGGAGTGCTCCTAATCTCAGTGTGTTACCTGTATAAAAGAAACCTGTCCACAGAAGCAATCAATCAATCAGATTCCAAACTCTCCACCATGACCAAGACCAAAGAGCTCTCCAAGGATGTCAGGGACAAGATTGTAGACCTACACAATACTGGAATGGGCTAAAAGACCATCGCCAAGCAGCTTGGTGAGAAGGTGACAACAGTTGGTGCGATTATTCGCAAATGGAAGAAACACAAAATAACTGTCAATGTCCCTCGGCCTGGGGCTCCATGCAAGATCTCACCTCGTGGAGTTGCAATGATCATGAGAACGGTGAGGAATCAGCCTAGAACTACAGAGGAGGATCTTGTCAATGATCTCAAGGCAGCTGGGACCATAGTCACGAAGAAACAATTGGTAACACACTACGCTGTGAAGGACTGAAATCCTGCAGCGCCCGCAAGGTCCCCCTGCTCAAGAAAGCACATATACATGGCCGTCTGAAGTTTGCCAATGAACATCTGAATGAGTCAGAGGAGAACTGGGTGAAAGTGTTGTGATCAGATGAGACGAAAATCGAGCTCTTTGGCATCAACTCAACTCGCCATGTTTGGAGGAGGAGGAATGATGCCTATGACCCCAAGAACACCATCCCCACCATCAGACATGGACGTGGAAACATTATGCTTTGGGGGTGTTTTTCTGCTAAGGGGACAGGCCAACTTCACTGCATCAAAGGGATGATGGACGGGGCCATGTACCGTCAAATCTTGGGTGAGAACCTCCTTCCCACAGCCAGGGTATTGAAAATGGGTCGTGGATGGGTATTCCAGCATGACAATGACCCAAAACACACGGCCAAGGCAACAAAGGAGTGGCTCAAGAAGAAGCACATTAAGGTCCTGGAGTGGTCTAGCCAGTCTCCAGACCTTAATCCCATAGAAAATCTGTGGAGGGAGCTGAAGATTTGAGTTGCCAAACGTCAGCCTCGAAACCTTAATGACTTGGAGAAGATCTGCAAAGAGGAGTGGAACAAAATCCCTCCTGAGATGTGTGCAAACCTGGTGGCCAACTACAAGAAACGTCTGACCTCTGTGATTTCCAACAAGGGTTTTGCCACCAAGTACTAAGTCATGTTTTGCAGAGGGGTCAAATACTTATTTTCCTCATTAAAATGCAAATCAATTTATAACATTTTTGACATGCATTTGTCTGGATTTTTGTTGTTGTTATTCTGTCTCTCACTGTTCAAATAAACCTACCATTAAAATTATAGACTGATCATGTCTTTGTCAGTGGGCAAACATACAAAATCAGCAGGGGATTAAATACTTTTTTTCCTCACTGTAATAATTCAAACGAAATTACCTGTAGCGAGAGGAGTGACTTCATGCTAAAGACAATCAGAAATAATGTGTCTTTAACCCTGCATTATATAATATAACGTATTTTGAATGAATGCCAGGAATGAGTGAGTCACTCAGCCCAATGCTTCTATTCCTGCTTCTGTTGCCTATTTGAGTGTTTATTTAATATCCTACTGATTCTGTGATCACCAAGCCTCATGCAACTACAAAATGTAGGAGAAAGCAATTTCACAAATCCGTTTTTTAAACCTTGCTATGCTTTATTAAAGGCTTTAAAAAAATCATTAGAACATTGTTTACACTGTTCCAAACTGGCAGATAAATTATATTGTAGTCTAACAGCACCTGTTTGTCATGCAACAGTATCTCTTGCACTCTTGACACTGATTTTACATGAGGCCTAATTCACATGATATGCCCTAAAATACTTACAGTGCATTCGGAAACTATTCAGACCCCTTGACTTTTTCCACATTTTGTTACGTTACAGCCTTATTATAAAATTGATTAAATTGTTTTTTCCCCTCATCAATCTACACACAATACCCCATAATGACAAAGCAAAAACTGTTTTTTAGACATTTTAGTAAATGTATTTAAAAGAATATATGTAACATTTACATAAGTATTCAGACCCTTTACTCAGTACTTTGTTGAAGCACCTTTGGTAGCAATTACAACCCTGAGTCTTCTTGGCACACCTGTATTTGGGGAGTTTCTCCCATTCTTCTCTGCAGATCCTCTCAAGCTCTGTCAGGTTGGATGGGGATCGTCACTGCACAGCTATTTTCAGGTCTCTCCAGAGATGTTCGATCGGGTTCAAGTTCGGGCTCTGGCTGGTCCACTCAAGGACATTCACAGACTTGTCCCGAAGCGTGGTCTTGGCTGTGTGCTTAGGGCCGTTGTACTGTTGGAAGGTGAAACTTCACCCCAGTCTGAGGTCCTGAGCGCTCTGGAGCAGGTTTTCATCAAGGATCTCTCTGTACTTTTCTCCGTTCAGCATTCCCTCGATCCTGACTAGTCTCCCAGTCCCTTCCGCTGAAAAACATCCCCACAGCATGATGCTGCCACCACCATGCTTCACCGTTGGGATGGTGCCAGGTTTCCTCTAGACGTGCCGCTTGACATTCAGGCCAAAGAGTTCAATCTTGATTTCATCAGACCAGAGAATCTTGTTTCTCATGGTGTGAGAGTCTGGAGCTCTGTCAGAGTGACCATCGGGTTCTTGGTCACCTCCCTGACCAAGGCCCTTCTCCCCCGATTGCTCAGTTTGGCCGGGCGGCCAGCTCTAGGAAGGGTCTTGGTGGTTCCAAACGTCTTTCATTTAAGAATAATGGAGGCCACGGTGTTCCAAAGGGAGTGACAAAATGTATTACAATTGATTTTGAATGAACTGAATGATGAGGATGAAGAAGAAGAGAGTGATTGAATTTTGTTTCTACTTTGTCAGAAGAAGGTGTAACTGGACCGTAGCTTATTACTTACTAAAACTGTTACACTGTAAGGCTTTTATTCAAAGACATGTGAAAATGGTCTGTTGTATTCCGTTATATTCTTAAAAGATATGTGTTACCTGAATATATGCAAGTGATAGTTAAAGCCTAAGCACAAAATAAAAAAAGGTTTCACATATTTTCAAGACCTGAGCTATTTAATGTAGGTGTTTTATTTATTACATTTACTTGTGGAATGATAATAGAAATAATAATCTGGTGGCACTCTCTGGACCAGGTGTAAATGGTTTAGCAGCCTTTCCAATAAATTGGAATACAACAGAAGCCATCCATCCTTGATGGACTATTAGAAAGACAATAGTCTCTTGCCAAGTTTAGGGACTTTAAACGTATTCATGGTTGTTTGCGAGGCATGTCTCTTCACCCACCTCTTTGCATAGCCCACCATATGCACTGTTTTCTAACCACATCTGGATGGATTTCTCTTCACTCGCAGTCGTTTAGTAGCCTAGGCCTACTCCTGACCGGTCACGTTGTACAGCGCCATATTTATCTAACAGAAACCCTAAGGCCTACATAGGCTACTGTAAAATGCATTTTCCTTTTTCTTGGAATAGAAACACAATAATATTAATCAATTTAATTAAGCTACATTTCTAACAGTTTAAACAGCACAACAAATACAATAATAATTTATAACAAATTATAATCAATCCCATATAGTCTCTTCTAACATAAATAAAGGTTTTAAAGTCTCTAGTACAGCCAATATTAAAAATTGTCAAATGCATTCGTGAATGCAATCACTTTAGCATACTGTTGTGTGCATGTTTTGTTAATCATCTGTATAATTACTATTTTTTGGATTCACAGACTTCACCCTCCCTACACCTCTGATGAATATAACAGGAAACCTGTTCGATCACCATGCACTGAAAAATCATTCTGGCTATGGATACCGAGAACATCAACACATTAACATCAATACGCCAGAGGATATACCCATTGGACTTGGGGCTCTGCTGGGAGTTAACCTCATATTTTGATTTTTTTATTCTGCTTTGCCACCTAAATATTGTGTTATTGTTGTTATTGTTATGCGTATTATTCATAATAATAATAGGGGAGGGGGGGTAGTTAAAAAATTCACCCTAAAGTTTCTTCAAAAGGTTCTTCAAGGATCCATTAAAATGAGTTCTTTGAAAAACCCTTTTAAAGGGTTATTTGAAGAACTTATAGAGGTTCCCCCACAGTTTCAATTTGAAGAACCCCTAAAGGATACTTCAGGAACCTTTAATTTTTTATAGTGTAGTAAGTCCTATGAATTATCTTCAATTGCAGTAGTTTATGTCTTAGGTTGTAGGAGCAGATAAGAAAATTTTCACATATTCATCTGTGACCAATGGTTCTTCTCAATTTCTTGCTTTAGATCTGTTTCCCATTTTTTCCTTATAGGTTATGAACCATCAGGTAGAGTTTCAATCAACCCTTGATATAACTTGGCAATCAACTTATTTGGCGTAGAAACTTCTTTCAGTATTTTTTCGATGCTAGATGCCTTAGGTTCATCCAGATTCTGTTGAAGCGATTAAATACGATTTCTGAGTTGTAAGAACTTAAAGAAATCGGCCTTGGATAATCCAAATCTTTCTTGTAAATGATTGAATGACAGTAGAGATCCATCATAGTACACGTTCAAAATTCATGATGCCACTTTGGAGCCAAGACTTAAAGGTCTTGTCATTAAACACTGGAGATAAGGTGGGGCTATTCCAAATAGGGGTGCCTGGCGATATTGGTTCTTTCCACCTCATGAATTGATGTACATTTTCCCAAATAAAAAAGGAATGCAGTTGTGCAGCCCAGTAATATTATATATAATATAATAAATAATAGTATATTCATATGAGGTAGTCCAAGACCTCCAGCTTTATAGGGGAAGTTTAAAACGGTAAATTTAACTCTTGAGGTCTTTCCATTCCTAATAAAGTTAGAGAGCATGCCATTTATTTTATAAAAAAAGTTGGATGGAATTGAAACTGGCAATGCCAGGAATAAATACATCAACCTTGGTAATATATTCATTTTGATTATGTTGACCCTACCTAACCTAAAAATAGGGAGAGATCTCCATCTCTGAACATCGGATTCAATCTATTAAAGGAAAGTAATTGATTTTATATGCCTCCTCCAGATTGCATGGTATCAGTACACCTAGGTATTTCATGTGTCTTTGTCTATTTCCACTTAAATTTACTTTTTAAGCTTGAGAAGTCATAATTAGAAATTGGCATGATTTCAGTTTTCCCAGTTCTCTTTGAATCCTGACACAGCACCATATGTGTCCAAACGTAGTAAAATAAATGACAGAGAATGTTCTGGTTCAGATAAATTAAGTAAAATCTGCATACAATTATATCACATTATATCCACCAATATCTATGCTCCGGATTGAGCCATGTTCTAATTATTGATGCTAGGGGTTCTAAATAACTAGACAAAGGGCATCCCTGACTTGTCCCTCTTGATAACAAATGATTCAGAGATCTGTCCATTTGTTCGTATAGATGCTTTGGGGGATTTGTACAATAGCTCACTCCAGGAAATAAATACTGGACCAAAACCAAACTTTTTTTAAGACAGCCACCAAGTATGCCCATTCCACCCTATCGAATGTTTTTTCAGCATCTATTGATACTGCCACTTTTGGAGCGTTTAAGTTATTGGAAATTATATTGAAAATAAACCCCGACAGAGATTGTCTGAAGACATCATGTTCCGTATAAACCCTGTTTGATCTGAGTGAATCAACTTTTGTATTACTGTTTCTATGCGAAAATCCAATACCTTAGCAATGGTTTTGTATTCCACATTCAAGAGGGATACTGGGAGGAAGGATCCGCAAGACAATGGATCTTTATCATTCATAGTGATTGGGAAAGTTATTTTTTGTTGCGAGCATAAGTAACACAGGCTTTAGTAATTTGGGATGGAAGTGTCTATAAAATTCCACTGGGAATCCAGCATTACCAGGAGATTTCCCATTTTGTAGATTATTGATGGGCTCCAACAAGTCACCTGGGGTAATGTCAAATGGCCTTATTAAGGAAATTGTCTGTCCTCTGTGGTGTACCGCAGGTTAGCCACCAGGGGGAGACTCGTCGAGGTCTGGTGGCAGGCGGAGTTTACATCACGCGGCGATGGCTCCCTCTGCTGGACGTGCCAGGTCTCGACGGGCTCTCCGGCCAGGACTATTTGGGGCTGATTGAGGTTGGTGAGTAATCAAGGGGCTGATTGCTCACTAGCCGGATGTGTCCCATAAAGCTGTTTGTGGCACTGTGGAGGCACGAGCTGAGGAAAAAGGTACAAGCCGGCGGGAGACGAGAGCGAGGACGACCTGTTACCTGCGCGGCCCGGAAGCAAGCGGTTGACAAACCCGTATCGACGGGTCCGGAGTCGGAGTCCGAGGGGGCGCCTGAACCTGACCCCCTGGTGAACAACTGGAGGAGGAGCCCATCCTCATCGATTTCGAGGGACCAGCTGAGACACCCGCCATGGGCAAACTGAGGGGGCAGTTCGGGACTGCCCAGTGGGAGGATCCGAACTTGAAAACCGCCATAGCCCAAGTGATAGCGGTGGATGGCCAGCTACTTCCGGGGATGAGTGACTGGCGATACCCCCATTTCCAAATCAAGAATAATCTTTTGTATCAGGTGTCGCGCCAACAGGGGGAACTTTGAGAGGTACTGTTGCTGCCCCGACGGTACGTGGGAACCATTTTTCAGCTGGCCCACACCCATCTGTTGTGGGCACACCTGGGAATGGAGCAGATTCGGGAACGGATCGCCGCCCGGTTCCACTGGCCTGGAATTAGGAGTGCCTTGGAAGACTATTGTCGCAGCTGTCCGGAATGTCAAATCACTGCCCCAAAAGCACTCTTCCGAAACCCGCTGGTCCCCCTACCGATCATCAGGGTGCCCTTTGAACGCATCGCCATGGACATAGTGGGACCCCTGGTAAAAACAGCACAAGGACACCGGTACATCCTGGTAATAGTAGATTATGCCACCCGGTATCCCGAGGCCATTACACTATGAGTGGCGGTCTCCAAGGGATTCGCTCGGGAGCTTATCCATCTCTTTAGCCACGTGGGCATCTCGAACGAGATCCTGACCAACCAACGTACCGAATCCAAGTGCCGACTAATGAAAGATTTGTGTGCTCTCCTACAGATCAAGCAGATCCAGACCTCCGTCTTTCACCCGCAGATGGATGGGCTCATCGAGCGGTTCAATAAAACGCTCAAACAAACGCTGCGGAAGGTCATCGAGCAGGACGGGAAGAACTGGGACCAGCTACTACCCCACATAATGTTCTTGGTCCGAGAAGTGCCCCTGTCATCCACCGGGTTTTTCCGTTTCGAACTCCTCCACAGGAGGAGGCCACATGGCATACTGGACCTCACCAAGGAGGTGTGGGAAGCCCAGCCGACCCCCTTACGCAGCATGGTAGAACACATGAAGACGATAAGGGAGCGGATGACAGCCAAATGGCCAGTGGTAATTGAACACCACATCCGCACCCGGCCCGGGGAAACGGTACAAAAGACGCCATACGGGATCCCCAATGCACGAAGGAAGACTGTGAAGCAGGAAGTGGAGGCTATGCTGAGGATGAGGGTTGTCGAAGAGTCCCACAGCGCATGGTGCAGCCCCATTGTGTTGGTGCCCAAACCGGCCGGTGACTGGCCCGTTCCATGCACCAAGACACAGATCAAGTCCTTCCTGGGACTGGCAGGATACTACCGCCAGTTTATCCCCAACTTTGCGGCTATTGCCTCCCCCCTTACCGATCTAACCAGGGGCCGCCTTCCAAAAACTGTGAAATGGACGGGCGAGACTGAAGCTGTCTTCAGGTGCCTGAAGGAAGCGCTGTGCTCCCATCCGATTCTCGTCCAGACGGACGCCTGTGACACGGGACTAGGGGCCGTCCTGTCCGAGGTACACAATGGGGAGGAGCACCCCATCATGTACATAAGCAGAAAGCTGATACCCAGAGAAAAAAAGGACTTGTCGAGAAGAGTGTCTAGCGGTAAAGTGGGCGCTAGACACACTGAAGTATTAGCTGTTGGGCACCCACTTCACCCTGGTCACAGATCATGCTCCTCTGGTCTGGATGGCAGGGGAAGGGACAAAAACGATCAGGTCACCTGTTGGTTCTTGTCCCTTCAACGCTTCTCTTTTTCTGTTGTGCACAGGTCAGGGGCGAAGCATGGGAACGAGGATGCCCTATCGAGAAGTGAGACATATGTCACCCTGACGACAGCCCCCTCCCCGACAGGGCAAAAAAAAGCTGCCAGAAGGGCAGCACCTGAGAGGTTGGGACTGGGGAAGCGAGGTTACTCCTGTATAGTCATGCTCAGTACCAGACAACAGAGGGAGCTCGGTTTGTTAACCCGGAGCCCAGAAGACGGTATCCAAGGAGCTCTCCTGGAGGAGACCTATTATTTTCTCTGTCTTTCTTTAAATAAACACCCTTGAAACCGAGCTATCACACTTGTGTTCGTGTCTGATCAGTGTAAACATCTTGACCAAACCCCCTGATCTGCCACACCTCCTTTGAACTATTGTTTTTGGATTGATACAGTTTGGATTAAAAATGTACAGACTTAGTTGATTTCAGAAGGATCCATTGTTATGCTACCATCTGGGGTTTTGAATGCTATGGATGGTCCGTTCCTATTCCTCTTTCTTAATTTGCCAAGTAAGCATTTTCCCTGCACTTTTAACTTGCTAAATATATTGTTGCTTGGATTTCATGGCAGCAATCTCTGCAGATTGGGTGTTTATTTTGTTATATTTTACCCTCAAAGTGTTCAACTGTTGAAGGGTGTTAGCATTTCTATCTAAACTGTGTTTTCTTTCTAAGTTGTGGATTTTCGGTTCTAGTATTTCTAATTCTTTCTGGGTGTTATTTTTCTTATGTGAAGAGTAAGACATGATACAATCTCTCATATAGTATATGCCTTAAGAGCTTCCCAGACAACAGTTGGGGATACTTCAATATCTACATTCATTTCCAAAAACATGTCCATCTGTGTGTTGAGATATGAGGTAAACTCCTTATCTCCAATTAACATTGTGTTGAATCGCCATCTCTTTGCTATTGGCATAGGAGGTTTGAGCTTAAACGTGAAGGACAATGGGCTATGGTCTGTATTTATTATAGGATGGTATTTACATTCAGAAACAGTCAATTAAAGAAAAGTTTACATTAAAAAAGTATATTCTTGAATATGAGTTGTGGATGTGAGCGTAATATGAGTATTCTCTTTAAGTCTGATGTTTTTATCTCCACAGTTCACAGACCCATCTCTTTGATGTTGTGGTTTAATACCTTAAACATGTTAGGAAAAGGATATAGTTTAGTTGATGACTGGCCTAGAGTTGCATCCTGCACACCGTTAAAATTAAAATCATGATGAGTAGGTGGAAGAGAATGCCAACCCATCCCAAGCTCGCCTAAACCTTTCAATTTCCATTGTTGATAGGTGAGTTTCTTGTAAAATACAGATGTTGGCGATATTCTTTTTCAAATAAGAAAATACATTAATTATTTTGGCTGGCTGCACAATTCCATTGACATTCTATGGGACACATGTTAATGTATTCACATCTTAAGCATTATTCACAACATGTGATATTGAGATGGGTCTTTACATATTTTCTGTCTTATAATCACTCCACACATTGTGTAAGGTGTTGATACACTACATAAACAGCATCAATGAAAATGCTATTGATCAATCCTCAAGCTTCTTAGTGGGCATGTATTCACAAGACATAAAAAACAAAACAATAAATCCCTCATGTTCATCTTTCCCCTCCTCCCCTTTGATGATTCCCACATGAATCTGTCCTGTACTGTTGCACAGGTGAGAGAGCAACCTTATTGGTGCTTCCGTAGTGGCCATTCCCTTTAAGGCAGGTTATTGGTCAGTGACTATGTCTCTATGTAATTCAAATAAAACAACATACAGTCTTTGCCAGACTTGTCCTTGTCCAAATGTCCTATTTTAAGTAAGGTTCGTTATGAAGGAAAAATAAATAAATAACACAACTTATGATTCCAACTAGGACAAAATTAAACACTTGAAATTATTTTAAGTTTTTTGATTGAGTCTTAATGTGTAATCTCCTGACAGGAGATGGATGTGGGTCGCTGCGTGTTCAGCTCCCATACCCATTCCCAACCACTGCAGACTGAGTGTCAGTACTATGTGTCCATGCTATGTGCAGTCAACTAGTATAATTAGTGTTTGTTAAGTAAATATAGTGACTATTATTAAGCAGTCCTTTCTAGTGCTGGTTGTTTCTGAGATAGATGAGACACTTCTAAAGTACACTGAGTGTACAAAACATTGCTCTTTCTATGACATAGACTGACCAGGTGAATGCAGGTGAAAGCTATGATCTCTTGTCAATGTCACTTGTTAAACTAAAAGCATTGTATGTGGGACAAATCATTCACTAAACCTTAAACTTCATTACTACTTGTTTTTGTAAGAAGTGTTGACATGTTGAATGCACCGAGCTGTCTGTTTAAACTACTAGCACACAGCTTGGACACTCAAGCATACCCCACATGTCACGCCCTGGCTCTAGGGACTCTTTTAAGTTGAGCCAGGGTGTGTAGAGTTTATGTTTTGTGCTTGTTGTGTCTAGTCTAGTTTTTGTATATCTATGTTGGCCAGAGTGGTTCTCAATCAGAGGCAACAAGTATCAGCTGTTGCTGGTTGTCTCTGATTGGGAACCATATTTAGTCAGGTGGTTTTCCCACAGTGTTTGTGGGATCTTGTTCCGTGTTGGTTTGTGTTTTGCACCTGTGCACGTCACGTATCGATTTGTTGTTTTGTTCGTGTATCATTTAATAAATAAGTATGTTCACCTTCCACGCTGCGCCTTGGTCCTCTATATCCGACGATTGTGACAGAAGATCCCACCAATACAGGACCAAGCAGCGTGCCCAGGCAGGAGAGGAGAAGTGGCGCCAACCGGGCAGTCGTCGGACAGGCGAGGGGCACCCCCAAGAAATTTTTAGGGGGGGGCACATGGCAGGGACGACGGGGCCACTGGAGGCAGATAAGGGGCGAGTTGGTGGACGAGGAGAGAAGGCCACCGGGTTACGGGAGCCATTGGTGTATAGAGGGAAGGAAAATGTAGAGAAACGGCGAGAGGTACTGAAGTGTGTTGCCAGTCCGGTCCGGCCCGTTCCTGATCCCCGTGTAAGGCCAGTGGTGTGTGTTCCCAGTACGGCCCGGCCTGTTCCTGCTCCCCGCACCAAGCCAATGGTGCGCGTCGCCAGCCTGGTCCGGCCTGTTCCTGCTCCCCGCACCAAACCTGTGGTGCGCATCGCCAGCCCGTGCCCGTTTCACCGGTGCCTGGTCAGGTACCGGTCAGCTGCTCCACACCGGAGCCTGAGCAATCCGCTCCACCGAAGTCCAGTCCAGCTCCAGCCAGTGGGGCTAGACCAGACCAGGGGCACTACGGGGGGGTTAGTAGAGGGTGGTGGTCAAGCCCGGAGCCGGAACCGCCTCCGAGGAGGAATGCCCTCCCCTGTTCGGTGATGTTTAGGCGCGGTCGCAGTCCGCGCCTTTAGGGGGGGGTACTGTCACGCCCTGGCTCTAGGGACTCTTTTAAGTTGAGCCAGGGTGTGTAGAGTTTGTTTTGTGCTCGTTGTGTCTAGTCTAGTTTTTGTATATCTATGTTGGCCAGAGTGGTTCTCAGAGGCAACGAGTATCAGCTGTTGCTGGTTGTCTCTGATTGGGAACCATATTTAGTCAGGTGGTTTTCCCACAGTGTTTGTGGGATCTTGTTCCGTGTTGGTTTGTGTTTTGCACCTGTGGACGTCACGTATCGATTTGTTGTTTTGTTCGTGTATCATTTAATAAATAAGTATGTTCGCCTGTCATCAGGTCGGCTCGTTGTTTGTTGTTTTCGCTGTCGTCGCACTGTACTGTTTTCGTGCGCCTTGGAATACTAGCCTTTTGCGCATTGTTGCGCATCGTCCGCCTCTTGTTTGTTTTTGAGGCCAGTGTTTTGTATATTTTTGGTCGTGTTCAGTAAAGTATTGGACTTAGCTTCTGTGTCTGCGTTTGACTCCTTCACCACATCTACATCAGCCGTTGTGACACCACAAGACATGACACCAGAGGTCTCTTCACAGTCCCCAACAACAGAACAGACTATGGGAGGTGCACAATACTACATAGAGCCATGATTACATGGTTCTCTATTCCACATCAAGTAACTCATGCAAGCAGTAAAATTAGATTTAAAGACTGTGAAGAGACACACAGGCACAGACACATGCATGCACACACACATGATAACATACGCACTATACAGACACGTACACATGGATTTTGTGTTGTAGATATGTGGTAGTAGAGTAGTGGCCTGAGGGCACAAAGTTAATGTGTTATGAAATCTGTTGTGAAATGTATTGTAATGTTTTTTTAATTGTTTTCAATTGGCGTGTGAGTGAAGGCATTAACAACACATACCTTTCTCTTTTGTGTCTTTTGATGTGGTGGGGTGTAATAGTCCATCGTTCGCCTCATTTCAGGAGCCTAAACAGTTCAATAGTCCAGTGCCCCATCTGTCATACATTATATGTTAAGAGGCTGTCCTATAGTCTATGCATTTCATTCATTGCCATTTCCACCGTTCTCCTTGTCTAGGTTATCTAGGAATCTGGAAGCTTCTTTTGCTGATTTTAGTGTGATGTCTCTTTCCTTCCATTTGACCGTAGTTGTGCGGGGTACACCAAAGAGAATGGGATTTGTTTTTCCCATAGCTTTTTCTTTATGGGGTTGAATTCTCTGCGTTTCATGTAGAGGTCTCTGCTCATGTCGACGTTGATGTAGCCTCGATGGCCCTCATACATCAAAGGTCTGACTCCCGACTTTTTGGCTTGGATGGCCACTTTATCTTTGTCCCTATAGTTAAGAAACTCTGCGATGATGCCCCTTGGTTTTTCTCGGGCCGCCTGTTCGATGTGCTCGATGTGTGGACCAAGTAGCTGATGACTCGACTAAAGTATGTTTAAAGACACTACTAACAGAAATTTGCACTGGCAATGAGAAACTGTTCAAGCAGATGAAGAAAATATCCGATGATGTAAAAGAAAATACATACTGATGTCATTCATCCGGTTTAATCTTTCAGTAAGCCCCGTAGTGATGTATTTCTATTCATCCACGGTTTTCTGGAGCTTTTCTCGTGCAATTTTCTCCAGGGTTAACCCGGTTTCGGTCTCCTCCACACGTTTGTCCAGTTCAGTCATTTCAGTTTGCCAAACGGATCACCTTCATCTGACTACCTCACGGTAGCCATACCAGAAATCATTGCCAGTTTCTGACTATGGTGACACCATTTACCATATTGCAGCAGCCACTACTCTTAAATCTTTGGATGCCTGAACGATATGGGATTTTTGGATCCGATACCAATTCTGATTTTAGAGTGGAAATATAAATGATAACTGATATCTGCCAATATTTCTTATTATTATAGCTGGATTGTGCTTAAAACAGCCCTACAAAGATACTTAGAAAGCTGATTTCTTAAATTTGAGGAAAGTACTCTCACACAGCTAGTTAGTTAGCTAGCACTTGTCATGGAAATGGGGGTGGCGAAACATGAATTTGGACCAGTCTCTGACAAGTGACAGTTAGTTAACTCTCTTCTCCGACTGGTGTAGTTGTGTTGGGTGATAGTGTCCAGTCTTGATGAAGCGTGCCAAGTCAAGATAGGCTCATAGCCATGTAAAGAGTGCCCTCTTCAGGACAAATAATTAAATGAAAAAAAAGTCACATTCTATGAAGAGCAGCTTTTTTTCAGAGCATTTTCTCCGCATTTTATATCGGTATTTTTCGGTGGATTAAACGTTGATACAAATACATCCGTAAAAGGCTTATATTGGCCGATAATATCGGTCAACCAATAAATTGGTTGGGTTCTACATAGCGGCCTGTGCTTTATCACAGGTGACAGTTTAATACTCATCACTGCATCCTGTATCAAAAGGTTGGCTGGTCTTCATTAAAGTCCTGTAGATTACTTCATTATTCCCTTTTAGTTTACGAAGCTCTATTATACAAGCTTCCAACTTACCTAACTTAATTGCTAACGTATAAAAGTATACAGTGTACATCACTGGGGCCAAGCTCCCTGCCATCCAGGACCTCTACACCAGGCGGTGTCAGAGGAAGGCCCAAAAAATTGTAAAAGACTCCAGCCACCCAAGCCACAGATGGTTCTCTCTGCTAAGACACGGCAAGCGATGCCAGTGCACCAAGTCTGGAACCAACAGGATCCTAAACAGCTTCTACCCCCAGCCATAAGACTACTAAACAAGATTGCTAAATAACTCAATCAATCAATCAAATTAATTTATAATGCCCTTTTTACATCAGCAGATGTTACAAAGTGCTATACAGAAACCCAGCCTAAAACCTTAAACAGCAAGCAATGCCGATGTAGAACCACAGTGGCTAGGAATAACTCCCTAGAAAGGCAGAAACCTAGGAAGAAACCTAGAGAGGAACCAGGCTGTGAGGGGTGGCCAGTCCCCTTCTGGCTGTGCCGGGTGGAGATTATAGCAGCACATGGCCATTAAGGCCAGATTTTTCTCCAAGATGTTCAAACGCTCATAGATGACCAGCAGGGTCAAATAATAATCACAGTGGTTGTAGAGGTTGCAACAGGTCAGTACATCAGGAGTAAATGTCACTTGGCTTTTCATAGCCGGGCATTTAGAGGTTGAAAAAGCAGGTGCGGTAGAGAGAGAGAGTTGAAAACAGCAGGTCTGGGACAAGGTAGCACGTCCGGTGAACAGGTCAGGGTTCAATAGCCGCAGAAAGAAGAGTGGAACTGTAGCAGCATGACCAGTTGGACTGGGGACAGCAAGGGGTCATTAGGCCAGGTAGTCCTGAGGCATGGTCCTAGGGAGAGAGAGAGAATTAGAGGGAGCATACTTAAATTCACACAGGACACCAGATAAGACAGGAGAATAACACCAGATATAACAGACTGAGACAAAGGGCTACCTGTACTACCTGCATTTACCCTTTTTTCACTAACTGTCTTGCACGGACTCTATGCACACACACTGGAATCTACCCACACATTCACACATACTTACACTGACATCCCAACACACACACACACACCACAAGAGGTTGGTGGCACCTTAATTGGGGAGGACAGGCTTGTGGTAATTGCTGGAGCGGAACAGGTGGAATGGTATCAAATACATCAAACACATGGTTTGATGCCATTCCATTAGCTCCATTCCAGGCATTATTATGAGCCGTCCTACCCAGACTCCACTGGAACACATACTACATACGCACCTATCACGTTGTCATGCGACGTGTGTGCGGTCAGCGAAGTCAAACGCAGGACACAGAGCGGCTGGCAACGTACTTTTACTGAACACAGTAAAATAAAGTACAAAAACAACAAACCTCCAAACAGGGAAGAAAACACAATAACCCGAACACCAAAGCAACTGCCGGAATGACAAAGAACAATCACACACAATAACCAATGAGAGACAGGGGTTAATATAGGGAATACAATACAACATAATGGGAAACAGGTGTAAACAATAAAGACCAAACAAGACAAACACAGAAACATCGATCGGCAGTAGCTAGTACTCCGGGGATGACGAACGCCGAAGCCTGCCCGAGCAAGGAGGAGGAGCAGCCTCGGCAGAATCCGTGACAGTACCCCCCCTTGACGCGCGGCTCCAGCCGTGCGCCGACCCCGGCCTCGGGGACGGCCAGGAGGACGCGGAGCAGGGCGAGTCGGATGACTCCGGTGGAAATCCCTCAATAGGGAGGGATCTAGGATGTCCCTCCTAGGGACCCAGCACCGTTCCTCCGGACCGTACCCCTCCCACTCCACGAGATACTGCAGACCCCCCATCCGACGCCTCGAATCCAAGATGGAACGGACTGAGTACGCCGGAGCCCCCTCGATGTCTAGTGGGGGCGGAGGAGCCTCTCGTACCCCATTCTCCTGGAGTGGACCAGCTACCACCGGCCTGAGGAGAGACACATGGAACGAGGGGTTAATGCGGTAATTAATGGGCAGTTGTAACCTATAACATACCTCGTTCAATCTCCTCAGGACTTTAAATGGCCCCACAAACCGCCGACCCAGCTTCCGGCAGGGCAGGCGAAGGGGCAGGTTTCGGGTCGAGAGCCAGACCCGATCTCCCGGTGCATACACCGGAGCCTCACTGCGGTGGCGATCGGCGCTCACCTTTTGCCGCCTGATAGCCCGCTGCAGATGGACATGCGCAGCGTTCCATGTTTCCTCCGAGCACCAAAACCACTCATCCACCGCAGGGGCTTTGATCTGGCTCTGATGCCAGGGTGCCAGGACCGGCTGATAACCCAGCACACACTGAAAAGGCGTAAGATTAGTGGAGGAGTGAGTTTTGGGCTATCTCTGCCCAGGGGATATACCCCGACCACTCCTCCTGCCGGTCCTGGCAATAGGACCTCAGAAACCTACCCACATCCTGGTTTACTCTCTCTACCTGCCCATTACTCTCAGGGTGAAAACCTGAGGTAAGGCTAATCGAGACCCCCAGACGTTCCATAAACGCCCTCCAGACTCTAGAGGTGAACTGGGGACCACGATCAGACACTATATCCTCAGGCACCCCATAGTGCCGGAAGACGTGAGTAAACAGGGCGTCAGCAGTTTGTAGGGCTGTAGGGAGACCTGGCATAGGAATAAGACGGCAGGCCTTAGAAAACCGATCCACAACGACCAAGATCGTAGTGTTCCCCTGGGAGGGGGGAAGGTCCGTGACAAAATCTACCGATAGGTGAGACCATGGCCGTTGTGGAATGGGTAGGGGTTGTAACTACCCTCTGGGCAGGTGTCTAGGCGCCTTACACTGGGCGCACACCGAGCAGGAGGAAACGTAAACCCTCACGTCCCTAGCTAAAGTGGGCCACCAGTACTTCTCACTGAGGCAGTGCACTGTCCGACCAATACCAGGATGACCAGAGGAGGGTGACGTGTGAGCCCAATATATCAGTCGATCACGAACCTCGAGCGGCACGTACTTCCATCCCTCTGGACACTGTGGGGGAGTAGGGTCGGCACGTAACGCCCGCTCGATGTCCGCATCGACCTCCCACACCACCGGTGCCACCAGACAAGACTCCGGAAGTATGGGAGTGGGCTCAATGGACCTCTCCTCTGTGTCATGTCGTCGGGACAGGGCGTCCCTGGTCTATAGGTGAGCTTAAATACAAATCTGGTAAGAAACATGGCCCACCTAGCCTGGCGAGGGTTCAGTCCCCTCGCTGCCCGGATGTACTCCAGGTTACGATGGTCAGTCAGAATGAGAAAAGGGTGGTTAGCCCCCTCAAGCCAATGCCTCCACACCTTCAGGGCTTGAACCACCGCTAGCAGCTCCCTGTCCCCCACGTCATAATTGCGCTCCGCCGGACTGAGCTTCTTAGAATAAAAAGCACAGGGGCAGAGTTTTGGTGGCATACCCGAGCGCTGAGACAGGATAGCACCGATCCCCGCCTCGGACGCATCTACCTCAACTTGGAACGCCAAAGAGGGATCCGGATGTGCCAGCACCGGAGCCGAGGTGAACAGGTCCTTCAGATGTCTAAACGCCCTGTCCGCCTCAGCCGACCACTGCAGACGCACCGGGCCCCCCTTTAGCAGGGAGGTGATGGGAGCTGCTACCTGTCCAAAGCCCCGGATAAACCTCCGGTAGTAATTGGCAAAACCCAAGATCCGCTGCACCTCCAATTACGCACGGCTGAAACCCGGTCAATCTCCATCTCCACCCCTGACGCGGACAACCGATGTCCCAGGAAGGAGATGGACTCCTGGAAGAACAGACATTTCTCCGCCTTCGCATACAGGTCATGCTCCAACAGTCTACCAAGCACCCGACGCACCAGGGACACATGCTCGGCTCGTGTAGCGGAGTATATTAGAATGTCATCAATATACACCACTACACCCTGTCCATGCAAATCCCGGAAAATCTCGTCCACAAACGATTGCAAGACTGAAGGAGCATTCATTAAACCGTATGGCATGACGAGGTACTCATAGTGACCCGAGGTGGTACTGAATGCTGTCTTCCACTCATCTCCCTCCCTAATGCGCACCAGGTTGTACGCGCTCCTGAGATCCAATTTTGTGAAGAATCGCACCCCGTGTAATGACTCCGTCATACTAGCAATCAGAGGGAGAGGATAGCTGTATTTGATTGTAATCTGATTGAGACCACGGTAATCAATACACGGGCGTAAACCCCCATCCTTCTTCTTCACAAAAAAGAAACTCGAGGACGCAGGGGAAGTGGACGAGCGTATGTATCCCTGTCTCAGAGATTCGGTGACGTATGTCTCCATAACCGCCGTCTCCTCCTGAGACAGAGGATACACATGACTACGAGGAACCGCAGCGCCTACCTGGAGGTCTATCGCACAATCCCCCTGTCGATGAGGTGGTAATTGAGTCGCCTTCTTTTTACAGAAGGTGAGTGCCAAATCGGCATACTCAGGAGGAATGTGCATGGTGGGAACTTGGTTCGGGCCCCAACACCACGGGAAACGCAGGAGAATCAATCAAACATATCGTATAATCTCCGCATGGCCCTCCTGCGTCTTCATCTTAAGTGGCGCTGTGACCTCCCTAATCAATCCCGACCCCAAAGGGTGGCTATCTAGGGCATGGATGGGGAAGGGCACATCAACTGGTACAATAGGAATCCCTAACTTATACGTGAACCGGCGATCGATAAAATTCCCAGCTGCGCCTGAATCTACTAGCGCCTTATGCTGTGAGTGAGGAGAAACCTCGGGAAACACAACTTTAATACACATATGCGCAACAGAGAGCTCTGGGTGAGTTGGGTGCTTACTTCAGTGCGCTGCCTGCTGCCTCGATTCCTAGGAGACCCTCCCCAGCACCGACCCGCAGTGTGTCCTCTGCGGCCACAGTTGGTGCAGGGGACGGCCTCTCTCCTGGTCTCTCTCCTGGTCTCCCTAGCACCAGCACCCCCGAGCTCCATAGGGCTCGGCTCGGAAGTGCTGGGGGATGGAATGGACGGCCCCAACTCCGAACGTCCGCGGGTAGCCAACAGCGTATCTAGGCGAATCGACATGTCCACCAGCTGATCGAAGCTTAGATTGGTGTCCCTGCAGGCCAATTCCCGACGCACGTCCTCCCTCAGGCTACACCTGTAGTGGTCGATGAGGGCCCTCTCATTCCACCCCGCGTTGGCAGCCAGAGTCCGGAAGTCCAGTGCGAACTCCTGCGTGCTCCTCTTCCCCTGTCTTTGGTGGAACAGACGCTCACCCGCCGCCTTCCCCTCTGGGGGATGATCGAACACCGCCCTGAAGCGGCGGGTGAACTCCGCATAGTTGACTGTAGCGGCGTCTATTCCCCCCCACTCGGCGTTGGCCCACTCCAGCGCCTTGCCGGACAGACAGGAGATGAGGGCGGACACGCTCTCGTATCCCGAGGGCACCGGGTGGATGGTTGCCAGGTAGAGTTCCACTTGGAGCAGGAAACCCTGACACCCGGCCGCTGTGCCATCATAAGCCCTCGGGAGCGAGAGCCGAAGCCTGCCCGAGCAAGGAGGAGGAGCAGCCTCGGCTGAATCCGTGACACACGTGCACACATGCATACTGACAACACATACACTCACCACATACGCTGCTGATACTGTCTATAATCTATCCTGTTGCCTAGTCACTTTACCCCTACCTACTGTTAATATACATACAGTGAGGGAAAAAAGTATTAGATCCCCTGCTGATTTTGTACGTTTGCCCACTGACAAAGACATGATCAGTCTATAATTTTAATGGTAGGTTTATTTGAACAGTGAGAGACAGAATAACAACAAAAAATCCTGAAAAACGTATGTCAATAATGTTATAAATTGATTTGTATTTTAATAAGGGAAATAAGAATTTGACCCCTCTGCAAAACATGACTTAGTACTTGGTGGCAAAAACCTTGTTGGCAATCACAGAGGTCAGACAATTCTTGTAGTTGGCCTCCAGGTTTGCACACATCTCAGGAGGGATTTTGTCCCATTCCTCTTTGCAGATATTCTCCAAGTCATTAAAGGTTTCGAGCCTGACGTTTTGCAACTCAAACCTTCAGCTCCCTCCACAGATTTTCTATGGGATTAAGGTCTGGAGACTGGTTATGCCACTCCAGGACCTTAATGTGCTTCTTCTTGAGCCAATTCTTTGTTGCCTTGGCTGTGTGTTTTGGGTCATTGTCATGCTGGAATACCCATCCACGACCCATTTTCAATGCCCTGGCTGAGGGAAGGAGGTTCTCACCCAAGATTTGACGGTACATGGCCCCGTCCATCGTCCCTTTGATGTGGTGAAGATGTCCTGTCCCCTTAGCAGAAAAACACCCCCAAAGCATAATGTTTCCACCTCCATGTTTGACGGTGGGGATGGTGTTCTTGGGGTCATAGGCAGCATTCCTCCTCCTCCAAACACGGCGAGTTGAGTTGATGCCAAAGAGCTCGATTTTGGTCTCATCTGACCACAACACTTTCATCCAGTTCTCCTCTGAATCATTCAGATGTTCATTGGCAAACTTCAGACGGGCCTGTATATGTGCTTTCTTGAGCAGGGGGGCGCTGCAGGATTTCAGTCCTTCACGGCGTAGTGTGTTACCAATTGTTTTTCTTGGTGACTATGGTCCCAGCTGCCTTGAGATCATTGACAAGATCCTCCCATGTAGTTCTGGGCTGATTCCTCACCATTCTCATGATCATTGCAACTCCACGAGGTGAGATATTGCATGGAGCCCCAGGCCGAGGGAGATTGACAGTTATTTTGTGTTTCTTCCATTTGCGAATAATCGCACCAACTGTTGTCACCTTCTCACCAAGCTGCTTGGCGATGGTCTTGTAGCCCATTCCAGCCTTGTGTAGGTCTACAATCTTGTCCCTGACATCCTTGGAGAGCTCTTTGGTCTTGGCCATGGTGTAGAGTTTGGAATCTGATCGATTGATTGCTTCTGTGGACAGGTTTCTTTTATACAGGTAACAAACTGAGATTAGGAGCACTCCCTTTAAGAGTGTGCTCTTAATCTCAGCTCGTTACCTGTATAAAAGACATCTGGGAGCCAGAAATCTTTATGATCGAGAGGGGGTCAAATACTTATTTCCCTCATTAAAATGCAAATCAATTCATAACATTTTGACATGTGTAATGAATACTCGGACAGAGTGGTAAGATCCAATCGCAGAATAGCGATGCTTTATTAGAGTACAAACAAGGGAATAGCTTAATCGTGGTCGGGCGGGCTGTGGTCAAAACCGGGCCAGGCATAGACAGGCAGAGGTACCAAGGGAGCGGGCTTAGTCGTAGTCGAGGGCACAGGCACAGGATCAGAGAACGGTAATCACTGGGGTAGACAAGCAGAGGATTAAGCAATTCGGGAAGTCAAACCACAAGGCACAGGTCGGATACACGGGTAATCAAAAACAACAAACTCTCTCTCGGAACAAAACGCTTAGCAAGTCACAACGGAACAATACCTCGCACCGACTGAACTTCTGAGCACACCTTAAATCCTACACTAATTACTGACAGGTGTGCTCAGAACTCAGGTGAACCAGATCGAGTCTGATGACTCCCCCTCTCTGTAGATCGGGGAAGTGTTAGACTCTGTCTAGACCCAGCCAACCCCCGATCCCTTACAGTATCCCCCTCCCCAGGGCCGGCTCCTGACGGCCTTCTACCTCTACTGGGTGGTCTTCCTCTGGGTCGGGGTCCTGGATGATCTGGGTGTTCAGCGTGGAAAGTGGCTTTGAGAGCGGGATCCAGTATGTCCTTAGCAGGGACCCATGACCGTTCCTCAGGTCCATATCCCTCCCAGTCCACGAGATATTTGATGCCCCCTCGTCTCCGTCTTGATTCCAGTATCTCGTGGACTGTATAGGTGGTGTCCTGTTCCTCCTCCAAAGGTGGTGTAGTAGGTTGTTGAGCGATTGGGGGGTACATCGGGCTATAGTGGACAGGTTTCAATAGGGAGACGTGGAAGGTAGGGTTTATCCTGTAGTGTCGAGGGAGTAACAGACGGTAGGTGACAGGGTTAATACGTCTCTGTACCTTGAAAGGACCGATGTACCTGGGTTGGAGCTTCTTGCAGCTCCGTCGGAACCGCAGGTCTCGGGTAGACAGCCACACTCGTTGCCCGGGTTGATAAGTGGGAGTAGGTCTCCGGCGTCGGTCGGCGTAGGTCTTTTGCTGTTGTGAGGCTTGACTGAGATGTTGATGGGCCGTCTCCCAGACCTGCGCACTCCGACGGAACCACTCGTCCACAGCCGGTACCATCCCTGATGCGGTATCCCACGGGAACAGGGGTGGTTGATACCCTAGAACACACTGGAAGGGCGTTAGGCGTAGGGAGGTATGAATGAGTGAGTTCTGAGCATACTCTACCCAAGGAAGGAATCGGCTCCACTCTTGCGGCTGCCGCGAACATTGTTGCCGTAGATATTTCCCAATTTCCTGGTTGAGCCGTTCTGTCTGCCCATTGGCCTGGGGATGATATCCGGAGGTTAGGCTAACCGAGATGCCCAAGCGTTCGCAGAAGGCCTTCCATACCCGGGATACAAACTGGGGTCCCCGGTCGGAAACAATATCCTCCGGGACACCAAACTGCCGGAACACCTGGGTAAACATAGTCTCAGCCATCTGAGTGGCGTTAGGCAAACGGGTCATGGTACTAACCGGCACATCTTGGAGAAACGATCGATGACCACGAGAATTACAGTATGGCCCTCTGATTCTGGTAGGTCGGTAACAAAGTCCATTGCAATGTGCGACCAGGGTCGTTGAGGAGTTGGCAATGGCATCAGCTTACCCTCCGGTAGTGCACGAGGTACCTTGGACTGAGCACATACTGGACAGGATAAGACATAGTCTCTGACGTCATCTGTGAGGGAATCCCACCAGTATTTGCGGCTGATGAGTCGTGTAGTTTGAGTGATTCCGGAATGACCAGATCCCAGCGACGTGTGGCACCATTCCATCAGTTGAGGTCGAAGTGGAGCTGGCACAAACACCTTAGACACCGGGGTTTCTGGAGGGGCTGGTTCCGCTTGTAAGCTCTCCTGAATAGTGTCATCAATAGCCCACCTCACAGGACCAGCACGGCAACTCATGGGGAGAATAGGTTCTGGCTCCACGGGTCTTTCCGCGCGCTCGAACCGTCGGGAAAGCGCGTCCGCCTTACCATTCTTGGACCCGGGGATATAAGAAACAGTGAATCGGAAACGGTTGAAGAATAAAGACCACCTTGCCTGTCGGGAGTTCAGTCGTTTGGCACTGTGAAGATACTCCAGGTTGCGGTGGTCCGTGAGCACTTGGAACGGATGCTCTGCTCCCTCCAACCAATGTCTCCACTCCTCCAGTGCTAACTTCACCGCCAGTAATTCCCGATTACCCACGTCATAGTTCTGCTCGGCAGAATTCAGCTTCCTTGAAAAGAAAGCACAGGGTCGTGATTTAGGCGGCTCACCTTGGCGTTGGGATAACACGGCTCCAACTCCAACCTCCGAAGCGTCCACTTCCACGATAAACGGTAAGGTAGGGTCCGGCTGACATAGAATAGGAGCGGTGGTAAAGCGTTGTTTCAACGTCTCAAACGCACGCACTGCCCCCCTCCGTCCAGTTCAGACCGCGACCCTTGTAGCTGGTCATCGCCGACAGGGGGCGCTGCGGTTGTGCTGAAATTACGCACGAACCGTCTATAGTAATTGGCAAACCCTAAGAATCTCTGGAGCTCTTTCACCGTCTGGGGTTGAGGCCAGTCTTGTACCGCTTGCACCTTGGATTCATCCAGTTTAACCCCGTCGGGAGTGAGTATGGCCCCAAGGAAGGAAATCGTAGTGACATGGAATTCACTCTTTTCTGCCTTCACGAACAGAGAATGTTGTAGGAGCCGATCCAGAACCTGTCGTACATGGGACACATGTTCACTCAGAGAGTTAGAATAGATTAGGATGTCATCAATGTACACGATAACAAAGCGATCAATCATGTCCCTGAAAATGTCATTCATGAACGCCTGGAATACTGAGGGCGCGTTGGTAAGTCCATAGGGCATGACACAATATTCGTAGTGTCCTCGATGTGTGATGAAGGCGGTCTTCCATTCCTTCTCTAATACGCACCAGATTGTACGCACTCCTGAGGTCCAGTTTGCTGTACATGGAGGCCTGTCCCACCTGTTCGAGGGCTGCTGGAATCAAAGGAAGGGGGTAACGATTTTTGATGGTAATATCGTTCAACCCTCGATAGTCTATACAAGGACGCAGTCCGCCATCCTTTTTCTTCACGAAGAAAAAACTGGATGCGGCGGGAGACGTAGATGGGCGAATGGCCCCTTGCTGTAGCGCCTCATCAATATACTGGCTCATTGATTCTCGTTCCGGCTGTGACAACGGGTAGATTCTTCCACGAGAAGGTGTAGCTCCGGATAGCAGATCAATCCCGCAGTCCCAGGCCCGATGAGGTGGTAACACGGTAGCCCTCTCCTTGGAGAACACCTGCGCGTAATCCTGGTATTCTGTAGGGACAACAGTAGACATCGCACCCTGCGCATCCTCCACAGTAGACATTTTGCACGGTAAATTGAGGCACTCTGCCCTACATACCTCACTCCACGCCGTGATATCGCCAGATTTCCAGGAGATGACCGGATCATGGGTGACGAGCCAGGGGTGGCCGAGAACTAGCGGCTCCCGTGGAGCGGAGATGACGAAAAAAATGATGTTCTCATGGTGTATGGAGCCCACTTGTAACTTGATTACCTCTGTACGGTGCGTAATGAACCCAGTGCCCATGGGCTCACCGTCTAGCGCGTTGACTCGCAGGGGAGGTTGAATTGGGATAAGTTGAACTCCCAACTCCTCAGCAAGACCCATATCCAGAAAGCTGGCAGCCGCTCCGGAATCAATAAGTCCTTCCAACCTGCGCACTTTCTCTCCGACAGATAAGGTAACTGGCACATACATTTGTTTAGATGTAATGTTCAAAACTTGAGTCTCACTCACCGGTTTGGCAGTTCCGAGGCGATATCCTGGGGTACGGTTTGGTCGTACCGGACATAGACGAACGAAATGACCCGACTGACCACAATACAGGCATAGTCCGTCTTGCTGACGTTGTTGTCTCACTGAACCTTGTAGAGGTGACCATCCCAGTTGCATAGGTTCCTCCTCAGATTCCTTAGGACCAGTGATCGAGGGCTCCCGGACTGTGGATACCTTATGTTGCACTATCAGATTATCAATAGAGATGGCTATTTTGATAAACTCCTGTAGCGCAGTGATATCTCCTCGACAAGCCAACTCAGTCTGTACGTCTTTGCGCAGCCCTCTTCGGAAAACGGTGAGCAAAGCAGTCTCGCTCCATCCGCTACCGGCTGCTATAGTACGGAACTCTAAAGCGTAGTCGGCTACTGTGCGACGGCCCTGCTGAAGTTCGCATAGATGGTCTCCCACACTACGCCCAGATACTGGGTGGTCGAACACCTCTTGGAACAGTCTCTTGAACTGAACTTCCGCATTCAACTCGGGGACCTCAGCTGCCCAAAGCGCAGTAGCCCAATCCAGTGCTCTTCCCGTTAGCAGAGAAATCATGAAATCCACCCTGCTACGGTCATCGGAAAACATAGTACGATTATACGACATATACAGGGACGTCTTGAGTAGAAACCCCTGACGTTTGCCAGGTTCCCCGTCGTACCTTGTCGGTAGAGAAATCGGAGGTGCATGACGAGGACTGACCGTGCTCGGGGTGGTGCCTTCAGCCGCACCAGCGTTGAGTAGCTGCAGGAGTTCATCCATCCGTTTCTCCTGTATCTCCCATCGCCTCTGTAATTCCGCTGGATCCATGGTAATGGCGAGGTATTCTGTAATGAATACTCGGACAGAGTGGTAAGATCCAATCGCAGAATAGCGATGCTTTATTAGAGTACAGACAAGGGAATAGCTTAATCGTGGTCGGGCGGGCTGTGGTCAAAACCGGGCCAGGCATAGACAGGCAGAGGTACCAAGGGAGCGGGCTTAGTCGTAGTCGAGGGCACAGGCACAGGATCAGAGAACGGTAATCACTGGGGTAGACAAGCAGAGGATTAAGCAATTCGGGAAGTCAAACCACAAGGCACAGGTCGGATACACGGGTAATCAAAAACAACAAACTCTCTCTCTCTCTCGGAACAAAACGCTTAGCAAGTCACAACGGAACAATACCTCGCACCGACTGAACTTCTGAGCACACCTTAAATCCTACACTAATTACTGACAGGTGTGCTCAGAACTCAGGTGAACCAGATCGAGTCTGATGACTCCCCCTCTCTGTAGATCGGGGAAGTGTCAGACTCTGTTTAGACCCAGCCAACCCCCGATCCCTTACAACATGCGTTTTTCTGGATTTTTTTGCTGTTATTCTGTCTCTCACTGTTCAAATAAACCTACCATTAAAATTATAGACTGATCATTTCTTTGTCAGTGGGCAAACGTACAAAATCAGCAGGGGATCAAATACTTTTTTCCCCTCACTGTAGCTACCTCAATTACCTTTTACTTATTGTTATTTACTGTGTATTTATTCCTCATGTCACTATTTTCCATTTAATTTCCCTTTCTATTTGATCTTCATCTTAACTGCATTGTTGAAATGTTACGCAGAGTGGAACTGGGGAACCCAAGAGCAGACTCAGACGAGAAGACTGGGATGAAGTAACCAAGGTATTTATTGAGACAGATGGAGATGGAGTGCAGGTCAGGGGAAACTGCTGGGTGAGCTGGTCCGTAGGGGAATCCAAGGGAGTAGTAAATGGAGAATCCAGGACAGAGTAGCAGGATGGCGAAACGTGGGACTGGAGACAGGGACCAGAGTCAGAGCGGGCAGAATGAGCAGAGATTACGATCTGGCAGTGTGGAAGTTGCAGGACTGAGTATTTGTAGAGGTTTTGATTATGGAACAGGTTGCAGCTGGTGGGGATCTGCTCTGACCCTCAGCACGTCATTGACGAGGTTCTGGAAAACAGCAGGGGCGTTAGTAAGACCAAAATGCATGACCAAATACTCAAAGTGACCAAGTGTTGTCTTTCACTCATCCCCCTCTCTTATGCGGACAAGGTCATTACGGAGGTCGAGTTTGGTAAACACTGTGGCACCATGGAGGGAGGGCAAAAACAGAACTGATGAGTGGCAAGGGGTACTTGTTCTTAACAGTGATATTATTCAGCCCACAGAAGTCTATGCATGGCCTCAGTGACCCATCCTTCTTCTTCACAAAGAAAAACCCAGCACCCACCGGGGAGGAAGATGGCTTGATAAGTCCTGCAGCCAGAGAATCCTGGATGTACCTCTCCATAGCCTCTTGCTCGGGACGAGAGAGGTAAAACAACCGGCTACTGGGGAGAGGAGCTCCAGGCTGGAGGTCAATGGCGCAGTCGTACGGCCGATGAGGCGGCAGCAACAGGGCATGGTGCTTGCTGAACTCAAGAGCTAGATCGTGATACTCGGGAGGAACTGATGACAGGTCCGGAGGTTCTATAATGAACTGGGACACAGACAAGGCATGGGGAAGGGCAGAATGTAAACAATTAGAGTAACAAAATGAACTCCAAGTGTTTACCTTTCCGGCGGTCCAGTCAATCTGTGGGTTGTGTAGCTTTAAAAATGGATGGCCAAGAACCAGGGGAGAGTAAGAACAGTCGATTATGTGGAAACTGATCTTTCCCTGGTGATTTCCAGAGAGACACAGGATGACCGGGACGGTTCTCTCACAGACACGGGTGAGGAGCTGTCCATTGAGAGCATTGGCATCGAGGGGTGAATCGAGTGGGACAGTGTCCAGGCCCAACTGGGTAACAACACCTCGGTCCAGGAAGCTCTCGTCGGCACGCGAATCGATGAGAGCAGACACAGAAGGTTGCCTTCAAGCAGGGGTCTGGGGTAAGATGGGCAGGCGATTTGGCTCAACAGTATATCCCCCACTACTGCCGAGCCTCCCTCATTTGCTGGATGCAGGGAACAAGTGGAGATAAAGTGACCAACCTACCCACAGTATAGGCAGCTCCTAGCGCTGATTCGTTGTTGCCTCTCCTCTGGAGAGAGACGGACCCGGCCGAGCTGCATGGGTTCAGGATCTGGACGAGCCTGGGGATGTGATGCAGTCGGAGAAGGAGGACAAGGCACTGAAGCAGATGTTATGGGACATGCAACTCTTCCTCCGACGCTCCCGGAGACAGTTGTCGATGCGGATAGCGAGAGAGATGAGTTCATCAAGTCCATCAGGCTCATCCCTGGACACCAACTCGTCCTTGAGGGTCTCAGTGAGCGCGTTCCGGAATGCTCCCTGAATGGCCTCCTCATTCCAGCCGCTCGCAGCGGCGAGGGTGCGGAACTCACATGCCATCTCAGCAACACTATGGGGGCCTTGACGGAGGGACAGGAGTCGTTTAGTGGCATCCTTACCGCAGACCAGGGGGTCAAAGACTTTCTTCATCTCCTCCGTGAATCTGGAGTAGGAGAAACAGAGGGGGGACTGTCTCTCCCAAACCGCCGTGGCCCAGGAATGCGCTGCTCCACGGAGGCAGCCAATCAGAAAGGAAATCTTGGCCTGTTCGCTAGCATAAGAGTAGGGCTTTTGCTCATATACTAATGAACATTGTACCAAAAAGGCTCTGCAGGCTACGTGGTTGACATCGTAACGCTCGGGAGTCGGAACAAACGGCTCCCGGAGTGGAGGAGAAGGACTTGGAACTGGTTGTGAGCTCTGTGTGAAGGGTCGGCCCTGTAGGTCAGACAGGCTCTGTGAAAACTCCTTGATATGCTCCAGAAGGGTCTTCAGAGCTTGGTCATGTTGCTCGAGCAGGGCGCCTTGGCAGACGAGGGTTTGGTGGAGAGTAGCAGAGTCTGCTGGGTTCATCTCTTTGGCCAGATCGTACTGTTACGCGGAGTGGAACAGGGAAACCCAAGAGCAGACTCAGACGAGGGGACTGGGATGAAGTAACCAAGGAATTTTTTGCGACAAAGGGGGGAGATGGAGTGCAGGTCAGGGGAAACTGCTGGAAACCAGTTGCGGAGGCTGCGGCTGGAGCGAGGGGGATTGAGACAGGGTGAGCAGGTCCGTAGGGGAATCCAAGGGAGTAGTAGAGTGGGGAATCCAGGACAGAGTAGCAGGATGATGAGACGTGGGACTGGAGACAGGGACCAGAGTCAGAGCGGGCAGAATGAGCAGAGATTACGATCTGGCAATGTGGAAGTGGCAGGACTGAGTATTTGTAGAGGTCTTGATTATGGAACAGGTTGCAGCTGGTGGGGATCTGCTCTGACTCCAGCACACCTGTCTCCGCCCACACAATCACAGACACAGAGAGAGAGAGGGAGCGGGAGAGAGTACTGGGGGAGTGGCGGCAGGTCAAGGAGACACAGGATGAGCAGTAGAGGGCGTTGCAGGAGCAGATGTGACAGGAAAATGACCCATAAGTAAGCATTGCACTGTTAGTCTACACCTGTTATTTTCGAACCATGTGACAAATAACATTTGATTTGATTTGATTTGATTTTGATAAATATATCAGATACCAAACGCGTTCACAAGGTTGGTTAACTCTTGAGGTTCCTCGGGTGTCCACCGATATAGGTAAATCCGCTTTAAGTTTTAAAGCACCACATTGCTGGAACCAACTACAAAATACATTACAATTGGATGTTCTAGTGCCGCTTTGACAATTTTAAATATTGATTGGGGACCTTCTTATTAAGGAATGTAATTGTATTTCTTGAATGTTTGTGTTGTGCTGTATTTTGCTTGTTTTATAGTGTATTTGATTTTATCTGATGAAATTGTACATGCAGGGCTCCTTTGTGAAAGAGACCATGGTCTCAATGGTGACTCCATGCTTAAGTAAAGGTAAAACATTTAAAATACATTTTAAAAACATTCAATTACTGATGTCTATTTTCAGAATAGCTCTATTTTTTGTTGTTGTAATTTTTACCCCCTTTGTCGTGACTATGATCTTGTCTCATCACTGCAACGGGCTCGGGAGACGCTAAGGTCGAGTCATGCGTCCACCGAAACATGACCCGCCAAACTGCGCTTCTGAACACCCGCCCGCTTAACCCGGAAGCCAGCTGCACCAATGTGTTGGAGGAAACACCATTCAACTGACAACCAAAGTCAGCTTGCAGGCACCCGGTGCACCACAAGGAGTCACTAGAGTGCAATGAGCCAAGTAAAGCCCCCACGGCCAAACCCTCCCCTAACTCGGACGATGCTGGGCCAATTTTGTGCCGCCCTATGGGACTCCCAGTCATGGCCGGTAATGACACAGTACTGTGATGCAGTGCCTTAGACCACTGCGCCACTCAGGAGGCCCCAGAATAGCTCTTTCAAGTGAAAAACCAATCTAATGATAGTCAGTACAGGATTTGACTTGGCCATGGAAGAGAGCCTAAAAGTGTAGGACAGATTGCATGAAATGTAGTATATGATGGCTAATGGCAAGCAACAGTGTATGTCTGCTGGTATCACTTTGCAATTGACTGTTAACACAAGACACAAGCCTCGAGAACCAGCACACTGCTGGGTGTCTTTTCTTCCTGGTAGTTAATTCATTGATTAATGTCACTGATTGGCCAGAGATTCCACTCAACTGGTGTCCCAGGTATGAATCAGTCCCTGATTTAGAAGTGCTTCTGGGGCCATATATATCAAGACTGCAACATTTTGTTTCTCTCCATCTCCCATGCACTTTCAACATTTAGATAATATAGCATTTGACCTTTCCATTGTGTTAACGATGGAGGATTGGTTGATTTCCAGTTTTTAAGTATACATTTTTCAAAGATGATTGGCGAGAAAAGTATTGTCTTGAAATATGCAAACAGACAGATTAAAAGTCAATTTACATTATAATACTTCTGACAGCCAACTTTCTAACTCCGCCCATAACTTTTGGACTTCATAGTATTCCCAGAAGGCATGGATTATTGAGTCATTGTTAGTTTTACACTTATGACATGACTCTGTCGTTGTACTGTAGAATTTCAGAATTTTGTCTCTTGTGTAATAAATTCTATATTTTAGGAATAAGACACGAGGGAGTGTGGTATATGTTGCGTAGTGCCTAAGAACAGCCCTTAGCCGTGGTATATTGGCAATATACCACAAACCCCTGAGGTGCCTTATTGCTATTATAAACTGGTTACCAACGTAATTCGATCAGTAAAAATAAATGTTTTGTCATACCCGTGGTATACAGTCTGATATACCACAGCTTTCAACCAATCATAATTCAGAGTTCAAACCACCAGTTTATAAATTAGTTTATACTGGATTAAGCGTAACATTTTGTTAA
The DNA here is from genome assembly GCF_020615455.1 of Coregonus clupeaformis. Lineage (NCBI taxonomy): Eukaryota > Metazoa > Chordata > Actinopteri > Salmoniformes > Salmonidae > Coregonus > Coregonus clupeaformis. The sequence continues at coordinate 998,588 of NW_025533476.1, forward strand.
CTGTAATTCCATTAGTTTCGTGCTAATATCTGTTATTTTGAAGTCATGGTTCCAATAGTTAATATTTTTTTCTAAGAGATTGTCAGTTGGTTAGGCTCTATGCAAGGCCTTGTACAGTTCAAGTCTACATACACTTAGGTTGGAGTCATTAAAACTCGTTTTTCAACCACTACACACATTTCTTTTTAACAAACTATAGTTTTGGAAAGTCGGTTAGGACATTTACTTTGTGCATGACACAAGTAATTTTTCCAACAATTGTTTACAGACAGATTATTTCACTTATAATTCACTGTATCATAATTCCAGTGGGTCAGAAGTTTACTGTGCCTTTAAACAGCATGGAAAATTCCAGAAAATTATGTCATGGCTTTAGAAGCTTCTGATATGCTAATTGACATCATTTGAGTCAATTAGAGGTGTACCTGTGGATGTATTTCAAGGCCTACCTTCAAACCCAGTGCCTCTTCGCTTGACATCATGGGAAAATCAAAAGAAATCAATCAAGACCTCAGAAAAAAATGTGTAGACCTCCACAAGTCTGGTTCATCCTTGGGAGCAATTTCCAAACGCCTGAAGGTACCACGTTCATCTGTACAAACAATAGTACGCAAGTATAAACACCATTGGACCACGCAGCCGTCATACTGCTCAGGAAGGAGACGCGTTCTGTCTCCTAGATATGAACGTGCTTTGGTGTGAAAAGTGCAAATCAATCCCAGAACAACAGCAAAGGACATTGTGAAGATGCTGGAGGAAACGGGTACTAAAGTATTGTGATGTCACGAGAGGCTACACAGCTTTCAGCGGGATTGCTCAAGTAGTGCAAGGAGACCAGGTTCAACCAAAACAAGGATTTTATTAAAGGTCTTGGGAAACTAACGAAAGTATAACACAATACTGTTCTCTGGTGGCTCTTTAAGGGTTAACAGTTCAGGGATGTCTCTTCCACATCCAAAATCATAACTCTCCCTCGCTCAAATAACTTTTCCCCAGTCTTACTGTATTCCACGTTGCAGCTAGTGGCCAACCCAGCAAAACGTCCTTCCAAATGTCCCACACGTATTTCCACAGGTGCATATATCCAAAGGTGAGTATTTCCCAAAGGTAAGTATCTCCAAATCCTTAGATTCCTCATGGAAGTGGACGTGCAGCACTCTTGTCCTCCCGAGAGCCCAGGTTGGAGACCGTGTCTCTTCCCTTCAACAAACCTTCAGCTCATCAGCTCCTGATTGGTTTCAGCTGCGTGGGAAGATTGGCCATAGAGGGTTGGAGTTCCCGACCATACCAGCAGATGGAGCCATAGCTGTCTGGGTTTGCAGCCACCTCAGGGGGATGTAACGTCCCTCCAGGACACAGCCTCTCGTGACATCACACATCCCCCTCCTCGGGACCGACGTCCTCGTCGGGGTAAAGGCAGCGAAGAAGGCATCACGCCGGGAGAGGGCGTCCGCATTGCCGTGGTGCTTGCCAGACTGCTCTCTCTTCAACTCCTCCAACTCTAGGACCAGGGACTCAGCCTCCTGTTGTCTCTCCTTGAGTTTCTTACTGAACGCATCAGCCTTGGTTTTAGCAGAGTTTAGCTTCTGTTGAGCAGCTTTCAGTTCCTTCTCTCTCTCTGCCTCCGCATTCTTCATCTTGTTCTCCAACACCTTGTACTTCTCCTGTGCCTTCTTCTGGACCTCCTTACTACTGCGCAGGGTCTCCTCACACTCCTCGATGGTCCTGCGCAGCCTCTCCAGCTCCTCCTGTTGCTTAGGAAGGAGCTCTGTTGGAGTTTAGCCTGGAGGATATCTAACTCTTCTGTCTTCATGTCTAACTGTTGCTTTAACAAACGATACCTCTCCGCGGTCCCCTTCAGACCAGACAGTTCTTTGTCCAGATTCTGTAGCTCCGTCTCTGTGTCGGTCTGGGCACCTGCCATCCCTATCAGAGCCCGGGCGGGAGTGAGTAACTCGGAGGATTGCACCGGAGCCTTCCCAGGATGAGTCTTGCCTCTCCGTTTCCAAGGTACTCGGGTTATCCTCTCCTGAGACTCTCTCCAGAGTGGGTAAAAGGCTGGGCAGTCTCGTCCAATTAGGACAGGGACGGGGAGGGAATCAACCACCCCCGCCGTCGTGTGTATGGTTCCCCGTGTGCTGGTCATTGTAAGTTCAGTAATGGGGTATTCTCTGGTGTCCCCATGGACACAGGAAACTGGGAGGACTTTCCCCGGGGTCAGACACGTTGGGCCCACCAAATCCTTACGCACCAGGGTGGCCCGGCTACCAGAATCCAGTAAGGCCTCCACATCATGGTGATTCACAGTTACCGGGCAGGTGGGGGGGTCGATCTGGGCCGCCATCTACGCCTCCCAAGAGCGAGGCAAAACGATGTGTGGGTGCTGAGCTGGAGGACTCCGCAGTGGGCATAGGTTCATCGGCTGGTTTCCCACACTGCCAGGAGATATGTCCCATCTCCCCACACCGGTAACACTGTCGAGGTTCCCCATCCTGGTGTACTCTTCTTGGGCCCGCCTGGTTTCTGGCTCCCCCTGGGCCGGGATAAGTCCTGACGTGGCTGGGTTCGAGACCTTGGGGTCCTTTGGACGGGTTCTTCCCATTTGTGGTGGGGCCGCACTCCTGGGGTCTTTTCGGGAAGCATTCAGCATCTCCGCTGTGGCCTGGTACTTTTCCACAGCTTCCACGGTCAGATCAGCCGTGGTCAAGGCCTGTTGACTGATGAACCGTTTTGCCTCATAAGGCAGGGCGCGTAGGTAACGATCCACCACAACGGCCTCCACCACCGCCGCTGCTGTATTCCTCTGCGGATCCAGCCATTTCCTTGCGATTCGGACAAGTTCATGCATCTGCGCCCGAGGAGGTTGGTCTGGTTGGAAGGTCCAGCTGTGAAAGCGCTGGGCCATACCAAACTTTGTGAGTCCATATCTGCTGAGGATCTCAGACTTCAGGGCATCATAGTCAGTAACCTGGTCAGGGCCCAGGTCCCGGACAGCATTCAGCGCTTCCCCGGTTAGAAAGGGGCCTAACAGACCAACCCACTGTTGCTTGGGCCAGGCTTCCCTAGTGGCCGTGGCCTCAAATGCATGCAGGTATGCCTCAATGTCATCGGTAGCTCCCATCTTAGATATAAAGTCACTTGCCTTTATTGGGCGGGTATTTTGGACCACCCTCTGTCTCTGCAACTGCAATTCCTCTGCCTTCAGAAGGTTGGCTTTCTTTTGCTCCTCCAAGAGAGCCACGTTTGCTTGCATCTGGGCGTGCTGGCCAGCAACAAGGGCTTTCAATATGTCCTCCATTTCAGTCGGCGGGGAGCCTACGGCCAACTTGGAAAACTGGGTGATCAAACCTTCGGTATCCTCCTCTGACATGCACTATTAACGCTTGAGCGTGCCTGTATTCTCCACCATCTGTGATGTCACGAGAGGCTACACAGCTTTCAGCGGGATTGCTCAAGTAGTGCAAGGAGACCAGGTTCAACCAAAACAAGGATTTTATTAAAGGTCTTGGGAAACTAACGAAAGTATAACACAATACTGTTCTCTGGTGGCTCTTTAAGGGTTAACAGTTCAGGGATGTCTCTTCCACATCCAAAATCATAACTCTCCCTCGCTCAAATAACTTTTCCCCAGTCTTACTGTATTCCACGTTGCAGCTAGTGGCCAACCCAGCAAAACGTCCTTCCAAATGTCCCACACGTATTTCCACAGGTGCATATATCCAAAGGTGAGTATTTCCCAAAGGTAAGTATCTCCAAATCCTTAGATTCCTCATGGAAGTGGACGTGCAGCACTCTTGTCCTCCCGAGAGCCCAGGTTGGAGACCGTGTCTCTTCCCTTCAACAAACCTTCAGCTCATCAGCTCCTGATTGGTTTCAGCTGCGTGGGAAGATTGGCCATAGAGGGTTGGAGTTCCCGACCATACCAGCAGATGGAGCCATAGCTGTCTGGGTTTGCAGCCACCTCAGGGGGATGTAACGTCCCTCCAGGACACAGCCTCTCGTGACATCACAGTATCTATATCCACAGTAAAACAAGTCCTATATCGACATAACCTGAAAGGCCGCTCAGCAAGGAAGAAGCCAATGCTCCAAAACCGCCATAAAAAATGCCAGACTACGGTTTGCAACTGCATATGGGGACAAAGATCTTACTTTTTAGAGAAATGTCCACTGGTCTGATGAAACAAAAATAGAACTGTTTGGCCATAATGACCATCGTTATGTTTGGAGGAAAAGGGGGGTCGCTTGCAAGCCGAAGAACACCATCCCAACCGTCAAGCACGGGGGTGGCAGCATCATGCTGTGGCAGTGCTTTGCTGCAGGAGGGATTGATGCACTTCACAAAATAGATGACATCATGAGGAAGGAAAATTATGTGGATATATTGAAGCAACATCTCAAGACATCAGTCAGGAAGTTAAAGCTTGGTAGCAAATGGTCTTCCAAATGGACAATGACTCCAAGCATACTTCCAAAGTTGTGGTAAAATGGCTTAAGGACAACAAAGTCAAGGTATTGGAGTGGACATCACAAAGGCCTGACCTCAATCCTATAGAAAATTTGTGGGCAGAACTGAAAAAGCGTGTGCGAGCAAGGAGGCCTACAAACCTGACTCAGTTACACCAGCTCTGTCAGGAGGAATGGGCCAAAATTCACCCAATTTATTGTGGGAAGCTTGTGGAAGGCTACCCGAAATGTTTGACCCAAGTTAAACAATTTAAAAGGAATGCTACCAAATACTGATTGAGTGTATGTAAACTTCTGACCCACTGGGATTGTGATGAAAGAAATTAAAGCTGGAATAAATCATTCTCTCTACTATTATTCTGACATTTCACATTCTTAAAATAAAGTGTTGATCCTAACTGACCTAAAACAGGGAATTTCTACTAAGATTAAATGTCAGGAATTGTAAAAAACTGAGTTTAAATGTATTTGGCTAAGGTGTATGTAAACTTCCGACTTCAACTGTAAATCTTACCTATCATATGAATATCATTTTCTGACTCAAGTAGGATTCCCTCAAGATTGCTCTGATGTCCAAAAGATTTAATGTCGACATTTCTTAATATTAAACTTTTAAGTTGCATGTATTTGAAAATATCTACATTGGTCAATCCAAAATTGCCATTTAATTCTGTAATGGAAATAAATGTATTTCCTATTACCATTTAATTCACGGTTTCTATGCCTTTAGTTTTCTATGTGGACCAATTTATTGGTGGAATCTGAAAAGCTATCCAAGAATTGTTCAATAGGTTTGTGTTTTTAGGGAGTGATATTGGTTCTTGTAGAATATGTTTCATTTTCTTCCATAATGTTATAGTGTTCTTAACTATGAAGTTGTTAATGTTCAGAGCTTTACTGTTTGAAAATAGACAAGTGAAAAGATTTTGGGGATGTGCATGTGCATCTACAATATGTACCCATTGTTCCTCTTTAGTTCATTTAATTATATGTGACAAGTAAAAGCCCTGGGTGGCGAGTTTATATGATTCCAAGTCTGGAAGGTTAAAATCACCTTCAGCCTTAGGAAGATGTAAAACGTTCCTTTTTATTCTATGAGTTTTATTTTCCCACATAAAGTTTATTATGACCGAGTATACTTTTTTAAAGAATGTCTTCGGTGGAGTAATTGGTATTACCGAGAATAAACATAAAAACTTTGGGGGCCATGCCATTCTGAAAAGGTTTATTCTATCTGTAAGATGTATGGAAAGATTGTTCCATTTAATTACTGTCACGAATTCAGCCGAGGCTGCCCCTCCTTGTTCGGGCAGGTTTCGGCGTTCGTCGTCACCGGCTTAATAGCCACTACCGCTCCATTTATCATCACTCCATTTGTCTTGTCTTATCTTGTCAATCACACACACCAGGTACTCATTCCCTCATTAGTCTGTGTATAAGTGTTCCCTCTGCCCCCTTGTCCTTTGTGAGTGATTGTTCGTTGTGAGAGTGAGTAGCTCAGTTGAGCTACTCTTTACTTGTATGCAGCCAAGGTTGATTTTCCCTTGTGCTAGTTTCGTTCTGTCGCTATATGCGCTATATTATTGTACACTGAATAAACTCTTGATTTCGTTGTTTTACCTCCTGCGCCTGACTCCGTCATTCACACCTCATCACAGAATCACTCACCAGCTATGGAGTCAGCGGGAGAAGAGCGCACACCTGGAATCGTGGCAAGGGTCCAGGATCATTCCACAATGCTGGCCAGCTTGGGGGAAGTGATGGATCAAGTTCTTCAGGTCGTCCAACGCCTGGAGAGAAGAGATGCCGATCTGTCGAGACCAGTTGGCCAACCGGATCCAGCCACCTACATCACAGCACCCGGAAGGGTCCAGATATCCCAACCTCGGCCGTTCAATGGGACGCCGGCTCTATGTCAGGGATTCCTTCTCCAACTGGAGCTGTACTGCTCCAGTGTCAGGCCGGCACCATCAGATCTAGAGCAGGTGTCCGTCCTCTTTTCCTGCCTCTCGGGGAAAGCCCTGGAGAGGGCCAACACGGTTTGGAGAGAGGGAGGAGCCACGTTGGAGGACTACAGGGAGTTCGCCCGCCTATTTCGGACGGTTTTCGATCACCCTCCCGAGGGTCGAGAGGCGGGTGAGCAGCTGGTCCACTTGAGGCAGGGGACGAGGACAGTACAGGAGTTCATGCTGGATTTCCGGATCCTGGCAGCAGGGTCCGGGTGGAACGAGCGGGCCCTGATCAACCAGTTCCGTTGCCATCTACGGGAGGACATCCGACGGGAGCTAGCCTGCCGTGACACCAGTTTGTCTTTTACCGAACTGGTGGACATGGCCATTCGTCTGGATAACCTGCTGGCAACCAGAGGACGTCCTGGAGGAGGTCTGCCCATTCCCGCCCTGACCGATGAGGATCCAGAGCTCATGGAGCTGGGTGGTACCGCGCACCGAGAGAGCGGAGGACGCCAGTGCCACTCGGATGGCACGAAGGGACATTCCACCCCACGTTGTCGTCAGTGCTCTTTTGGGTCAGGAGGCGGCCGGAAGGGCAATCTCGCATCACCCCAGGTATTGAGCACCCACTCTTGTTCAGAGCCCTCTGCTGAGCACTGTACTATACCCACATACTTCCCTGATCACATGAGAGTTCCCCATGTAAGGCGCTAGTCGATTCAGGCGCAGCTGGGAACTTTATGGACAAAACTTTCACACGCCGCCAGGGCATTTCATTAGTTCCCCTATCCATTCCACGCCCAATCAGAGCACTTGATAGTCGACCATTAGGGTCCGGGTTGATAAAGGAAGTAACGGTACCAGTCACCATGATCACACAGGAGACGCATTGTGAGCAGGTCACTTTTTCCATCATTGAGTCTCCTGCTTTCCCTGTGGTGTTAGGTAATCCATGGCTAGCACTCCACAACCCCACTTTCTCATGGCCGCAGAGGGTTCTCACGGGGTGGTTGCGAGAGTGTCAGGGTAGGTGTATGGGTGTTTCCGTTGGTGCAACCACGGTGGAAAGTCCAGACAGTGCCTCCACCGTGCGCATTCCCCCCGAATACCATGATCTGGCACAAGTGTTCTCTAAAAATAAAGCGATTAAATTACCACCTCATCGGGCGGGGGATTGCGCAATAAACCTTCTGGTTGACACTGTACCTCCCAGGAGTCATGTGTTTTCCCTGTTGCAGGCGGTGACGGAGGCTCTGGAGACATACGTCACCGAGTCCCTGCGCCAGGGGTACATACGTCCCTCCACTTCACCCGCCTCCTCAAGTAAATTTTTTGTGAAGAAGAAAGACGGCGGTCTGCGCCCGTGCATTGACTATCGACCACTGAACAAGGAGACGATTAGATTTAGTTATCCTCTCCCCCTCATTCCGTCAGTGGTTGAGTCATTGCATGGAGCGCGCTTCTTCACTAAATTAGATCTCAGGAGTGCGTACAACCTGGTGCGTATCCGAGAGGGAAATGAGTGGAAGACAGCATTCAGCACAACCACGGGTTATTATGAATACCTGGTGATGCCCTATGGTTTGATGAATGCTCCCTCAGTCTTCCAGTCCTTTGTGAATGAGGTGTTTCGGAACATGCTTGGTCGCGGTGTAGTGGTCTACATCGACGACATCTTGGTGTATTCCGCTATGCGCGCCAAGCATGTGTCCCTGGTTCGCAAAGTACTGGCCCTGACCTTTATGCTAAGGCAGAAAAGCGTGCATTTTTCCAGCAGTCCTTCTCCTTCCTCGGACACCACATTTCTACCACAGGTGTGGAGATGGAGGGCGACCGCATTGCAGCCATGCGTAATTGGCCGACTCCAACCACGGTAAAGGAGGTGCAGCGCTTCCTTGGCTTCGCCAACTATTATCGAAGGTTTATCCGGGGCTTTGGCAAGGTCGCAGCTCGCATTACATCTCTATTGAAGGGTGGGGCGTCCCGGCTCCGCTGGTCTGCTGAGGCTGACAGGGCCTTCAGTAACCTGAGGGAACTGTTCACCTCGGCCCTGGTACTGGCCCACCTCGATCCATCACTACCGTTCGTAGTGGAGGTGGATGCGTCCGAGGTTGGGATGGGAGCAGTCCTGTCTCAACGCTCGGGCACGCCACCCAAGCTCCGCCCCTGTGCGTTCTTCTCAAAGAAGCTCAGCCCGGCGGAGCAGAACTACGGCGTTGGTGATCGGGGGCTGTTGTCCGAGCTCTGACAGTGTGGAGACATTGGCTCGAGGGGGCGAAACACACATTCCTCGTCTGGACGGACCACCGTAACCTGGAGTACATCCGGGCAGCGAGGAGGCTGAACCCTCGCCAGGCCAGGTGGGCCCTATTCTTCACCCGATTTGATTTCACACTGTCATTCATTCCGGGTACGAAGAACGTGAAGGCAGACGCACTGTCCCGGTTGTATGATTAAGAGGAGAGGCCCAGAGACAATACCCCCATACTGCCAGATTCCTGCATTGTGGCGCCGGTAGTATGGGTGATGGACGCGGATATAGCGCAGGCATTACTCACAGATCCATCTCCACCGCAGTGTCCAGCTGGGCTGCAGTACGTGCCTGCGCTTATCCGTGATCATCTGATCTACTGGGCACACACGTCACCCTCCTCTGGTCACCCAGGTATCGGTCGTACAGTGCGCTGCCTGACCGAGAAGTACTGGTGGCCTACCTTGGCTAAGGATGTGAGGGTGTATGTTTCCTCCTGCTCAGTGTGCGCCCAGAGTAAGGCACCTAGGCACCTCCCAGCGGGTAAGTTAAAACCTTTACTAGTTCCACAACGACCATGGTCTCATTTGAGTGTTGATTTTTTAACTGATCTGACTCTCTCTCAAGGGAACACCACCATCCTGGTCGGTGTGGACCGCTTTTCGAAGGCCTGCCGTCTGGGTGTCTCGGTCAGCCTGACCTCTGGGTTCCACCCTGAGAGTAATGGTCAGGTGGAATGGGTTAATCAGGATGTGGGTAGGTTCCTGAGGTCCTTATTGCCAGGACCGGCCAGGGGAGTGGTCGGTGTTCCTGCCATGGGAAGAATATGCCCAGAACACTCTCTGCCACTCCTCTACGAACCTAACGCCATTTCAGTGTGTTTTAGGTTATCAACCGGTTCTGGCACCATGGCACCAGAGCCAGACCAAAGCTCCTGTGGTGGATGACTGGTTTCGGCGCACAGAGGACCTCCAACGTGCTGTGCGTCGTCAGAAGGCCAACGCTGACCGTCACCGCAGTGAGGCCCCCGTCTTTGTACCGGGGGATCGGGTCTGGGTCTCGACCCGGAATCTGCCCCTCCGCCTGCCCTGCCGGAAGCTGAGCCCGCGGTTTGTAGGGCCATTCAAGGTCCTGAGGAGAATCAACGAGGTCACATATAGGTTATTACTCACCCCTGATTACCGTATTAACCCCTCGTTTCATGTGTCTCTCCTCAGGCCGGTGGTGGCTGGTCCGCTCCAGGAGTCTGAGGTGCGGGAGGTCCCTCAACCTCCTTTGGACATCGAGGGGGCGCCGGCATACTCTGTGTGGTCCATCCTGGATTCGAGGCGCCGGGTGGGGGGCCTTCAGTACCTCATCGAGTGGGAAGGGTAAAGTCCGGAGGAACGGTGCTGGGTCCCGGTGAGGGATATCCTCGATCCCTCTCTCCTGAGCGACTTCCATCGTCGCCATCCGACTCGCCCTGCTCCGTGTCCTCCTGGCCGTCCCCGAGGCCAGTGGCGGTGCGCTGCTGGAGCTGCGCATCAAGGCGGCGGGTACTGTCACGAATTCAGCCGAAGCTGCCCCTCCTCCTTGCTCTGGCAGGTTTCGGCGTTCATCGTCACCGGCTTACTAGCCACTACCGCTCCATTTATCATCACTCCATTTGTCTTGTCTTGTCAATCACACACACCTGGTACTCATTCCCTCATTAGTCTGTGTATAAGTGTTCCCTCTGCCCCCTTGTCCTTTGTGAGTGATTGTTCGTTGTGAGAGTGAGTAGCTCGGTTGAGCTACTCTTTACTTGTATGCAGCCAAGGTTGGTTTTCCCTTGTGCTAGTTTTGTTCTGTCGCTATATGCACTACATTATTGTACACTGAATAAACTCTTGATTTCTGTGTTTTACCTCCTGCACCTGACTTCGTCATTCACACCTCATCACAATTACATCTGCTTACATATTGTTGAGTAATGGGATCAAATTATCTTTTATATTTGTTGTTTGTTGTCACTTATTAAGCATTTAATATTTTTTGTGGTTCACTTAAAGGATTTCTGTAGATCATGAGTTATTGTTATTATTTTTCCTATTGCCATTATTTAGTTTTTTCCATGTTAATTTTATATCCTGAGATTTTAGTATTCTGAAAATATTTTTTGCAAGGGGGGCATCGAATTATCAATATTGGTCAGGTATATCAGGAGATCATCTGCAAATAAGTTTAGTTTATATACATGTTTACCAATACTGATACCTGTTATGTTTGGGTCCTGTCTAATTCTTTCTGCAAGCGGTTCAATTGCCAGTGCAAACAGGAGGAGGAGAGAGGACATCCCTGTTTTGTGCCCCTTTCCAAAGCAATTTCATCAGATAATGTATTATTTGTATATATTTTTGCTTCAGGATATTTATATTACATTGGTATTACATTTATTATTTCAGCTGGAAAGTTGAAAGCTTCCAAAGTTTTGAATAGAAAAGGCCATTCAAGACGGTCAAAAGCCTTTTCGGCATGAACAGCCATTATTGATAAATCTATATCTTGTTTTTTTGCGTATTGTATTAAACTGAAATATGTTCTTGTATTTGTTTATAAGTGTCTATTTTTAATAAACCCTGTTTGATGTGAATCAACTCTGGTAATACTTTTGCCATTCTATTGCTTATGAGCTTTGTTATTATTTTATTGTAATTTATTAAACTTATGGGTCTGTAATCAGCATGGGACTCCAGATTTTCCTGGTTTTAATATAACTGAAATAACTGATTGATACAGTGTACATGGAACTAGGAAGCACTAAATTGAGAGACATGTATGTTGTCGTTTGTGATGGAAATGTTAATGTTGGTGCTTTTCTATTCTATACATTTCTATGTTCTATGTTTGTGCTTTTCTATAAACCAATTTCTGTGTTCATGCAAGTGACTGACTGAACGAATCGTCATTATCAGTAGCTGCAATTTGGCAGTACACCCAGATCTTTGTTTTGAGAACGGAAGATATCTCAGTTCCAAGGTCTCAGCGTAGAGAGAAGAAGCCTCATGAGGTATTGGTCTGTCACGTGTTATGAACCAGTATTGGTCGGTCACATGAATTAAACAAAATGCTAATGATTAATTAATTATGCTAAATCATGCTAATATAACTTGTCTGTGTATAGCCGTATATATGACAACTGCTGGGACTGCCCCAACAGAGCTCCTGGTTGACAGGTGTACATATGGTGCATGAGTTGGTTGACAATAAACAGGATGATTCATTTAAGATTGACTTCGAGTGTCCCTGTGTAAGAATTTCCACAACAATTTGGCGTCACGATTTCAGTAAGTCAATTTAAATTGATTTGTATAAAAAAAGTATAAAACCAATGAAAAGAAACATAAAGAAGGAGGGTACCACTAGCCTACAAAACACACAAGGTGTTTTTGAATACTGGGTGTTATTTACATGTATGGGAAGCGGCAAGACTAAAGAGCTATATAAACTATTGATACTATGGATGCTGAGGTACTGTAGATGCTGAGGGACTATAGATGCTGTAGGGACCATAGATGCTATACTATAGGGACTATGGATGCTATTGGGACTACAGATGCTCAGGGACCATGGATACTGTAGAGACTATAGAGGAACTGTTGAAGATACATATGGCGTGGAAGAAGGCTGGAGCTAGTCTTAGCAAGAAGACTAGAGCGAAGGCAAGTAACAGTACGATGCCCCGCTGACAGCTGTCTGTAGGCATTTATAAGAGAAAGGTCTACGTGGTCTGCAGCTACTGGTAGAGAATAGCATAAGGTGCACTCTGTGCTATTTTATATTTACATTTACATTTAAGTCATTTAGCAGACGCTCTTATCCAGAGCGACTTACAGTTAGTGAGTGCATACTTATTATAATTTTTTCATACTGCCCCCCCCCGCGGGAATCGAACCCACAATCCTGACGTTGCAAACACCATATTCTACCAACTGAGCTACAACCCTGCCGGCCATTCCCTCCCCTACCCTGGACGACGCTGCGCCAATTGTGCGCCGCCCCATAGGTCTCCCGGTCGCGGCCGGCTACGACAGAGCCTGGATTCGAACCAGGACCACTGCACCACTCGGGAGACTCAGGTGTCAGACTTATATCTACAGTGAAGATACATATGGTGCATAGAAAGTAACGACAAGAGAATCGTAGACGATGCACATGGGGTAATGAGGGCGATTACCGAGTGTGTTTGGGAATAGTACTAAGTGAATGTGGATGGGAAAGTTGTGTGATTGTGAGGTATGACATATTAAACTGATTGAAATTTGCATAACAAGAGCTGATTGATTGAAATTTGGGAATTATTACTATTAAGATTGAAATTTGGCTGATAAATGGATTGAAATGATTACTATTAAGATTTGAATTTGGATAATAAGATTGAGAAATTTAGCTATAAATTACTGAGTGAATGAGAGCTGTCAGGGGACTAGCTCTGGCGTGAAAGAGGATAACTGAGCATGTGAAAGAATGGATACCCCAGCCAGTTCTTTGAGTTGAGTTTTTAGATCTATAACGTTATCTAGGGGTTCTGTCCACCACTGCCCATCGATCTACAAGTAGTGAGCACTGACAGGAGAAGCCTTTGAAAGATATGTGTACCTCTCGGACTGCTGCGCTGTGATTGTTGCTGCGGTGTGGAGGTGAAAACCTAAAGATTTATAATGTTAGATAGGGATTCTGTATGCAGATATGCAAGAAGAGAGTACTTTTCCGAATATGCTGTTACATAGAACACAAGGGAATATGTAAACCCCTGTATGGATAGAACACTGGTGTAGGGGAGGAATTTGTGATGTAACACAAATGTATAATGGGTTACTAGAGATGAAGTAACATAATATTGAGTATAATGGGTTACTAGAGATATGATGAAGTAACAATAGAAATAATAACAATAGTATACAACTTGCACACCCACAGGTAGATGTACGTAAGTGGTGTAAAATGTATTCTGAGAAATGTTCAGAGTTGTCCCTTTATGGATATTTTGAGGTATGATAAGGTTAAAGCATTGTACAGGATTTGACTTACCCCTAACCAATAAAAACTATAAATGCTTATGGGATTTCCTCCAGCCTGGTAATACATTTTGAAATAAACCTAATACCCTGTTAAAAAGAACTGATGAATGTTGAACATGATTTTCTGTTAACTAAACTTAAAAGGCTACAATTTATTGTACTCCCGATATCCCAAATGATTTGATGACGTTCTAAACCAATTCTTGAGAAGGCAAAATGGAGACTGCATCTGTTTCCCTGCTGTCTCAGGTGTCAGACTTATTATGGACAGAGCGCAACATCTACTTGGGACTGATAGATAGTGCAACCCAGTTAATACATATTGATCCCTCCAAAGCATTACATATGAATCTTAAAATAATTGACATTTAATAAATATTGAAGCAGAAAGTGAATATCCAACAGAGATTGGTAATACAAATATAGAGTAACTTTTTGAAGGTATATTAAAATAAAAACAATGCCTTCCAATATGGAGAAAGTTATTATGTTTGTTTTGTTTTGTTTTAAACCTTGAAATAGGGGGAAAGCAGAATGTTGTTTGAGAGTGATCCCTGTGTTTAAGCAGTAGTGATTGAGGTCTTCCTATATGGAAGGAAGTCCAAGTTGAGGGAAACAGGTATGGAGACTGGTGAAAATAACAAAGTGAATGGTAATTGGCTTTCAGATAGCAATCCAATAATGCAATATCTTAGTCATTTGAAGAAGAAGAATTGTGACTTAAATTAGAGGCCGCTCACTCTTCAAGGCCTGGTCCACTACTCTCGTGTTTAAGCAATCTGGTGTTTGGGTTAATAGATAAGCTTCCCGTGGAACAATAGATAGCCGCCAGTACACACTGAACTCAAACAGGCTGTAAGAGAGACAATTGGGAATTTGGGACAGAGGTGAATAATTGAGTAAGACAAATTTTTGACAATTTACAGTGGCTTGCGAAAGTATTCACCCCCCCTTGACATTTTTCCTATTTTGTTGCCTTACAACCTGGAATTAAAATAGATTTTTGGGGGGTTTGTATCATTTCATTTACACAACATGCCTACCACTTTGAAGATGCAAAATAAAAATTTAAATTGTGAAACAAACAAGAAATTAGACAAAAAAACAGAAAACTTGAGCTGCATAACTATTCACCCACCCAAAGTCAATACTTTGTACAGCCACCTTTTGCAGCAATTACAGCTGCAAGTCCCTTGGGGTATGTCTCTATAAGCTTGGCACATCTACCCACTGGGATTCTTGCCCATTCTTCAAGGCAAAACTGCTCCAGCTCCTTCAAGTTGGATGGGTTTCGCTGGTGTACAGCAATCTTTAAGTCATACCACAGATTCTCAATTGGATTTAGGTCTGGGCTTTGACTAGGCCATTCCAAGACATTTAAATGTTTCCCCTTAAACCACTCAAGTGTTGCTTTAGCAGTATACTTAGGGTAATTGTCCTGCTGGAAGGTGAACCTCCGTCCCAGGCTCAAATCTCTGGAAGATTGAAACAGGTTTCCCTCAAGGATTTCCCTGTATTTAGCACCATCCATCATTCCTTCAATTCTGACCAGTTTCCAAGTCCCTGCCGATGCAAAATTTCCCCACAGCATGATGCTGCCACCACCATGATTCACTGTGGGGATGGTGTTCTCAGGATGATGAGAGGTGTTCGGTTTGCGCCAGACATAGCGTTTTCCTTGATGGCCAAAAAGCTCAATTTTAGTCTCATCTGACCAGAGTACCTTCTTCCATATGTTTGGGGAGTCTCTCACAAGCCTTTTGGCGAACACCAAACGTGTTTGCTTATTTTTTTCTTTAAGCAATGGATTTTTTCTGGCCACTCTTCAGTAAAGCCCAGCTCTGTGGAGTGTACGGCTTAAAGTGGTCCTATGGACAGATACTCCAATCTCCGCTGTGGAGCTTTGCAGCTCCAGTCTCTTTGTTGCCTCTCTGATTAATACCCTCCTTGCCTGGTCCGTGAGTTTTGGTGGGGCAGCCCTCTCTTGGCAGGTTTGTTGTGGTGCCATATTCTTTCCATTTTTTTATAATGGATTTAATGGTGCTCCGTGGGATGTTCAAAGTTTCGGATATTTTTTCATAACCCAACCCTGATCTGTACTTCTCCACAACTTTGTCCCTGACCTGTTTGGAGAGCTCCTTGGTCTTCATGGTGCCGCTTGCTTGGTGGTGCCCCTTGCTTAGTGGTGTTGCAGACTCTGGGGCCTTTCAGAACAGGTGTGTATATATACTGAGATCATGTGACAGATCATGTGATACTTAGTTAAATAAAGTCCACCTGTGTGCAATCTAATTATGTGACTTCTGAAGGTAATTGGTTGCACCAGATCTTATTTAGGGGCTTCATAGCAAAGGGGGTGAATACATATGCACGCACCACTTTTCCGTAATTTTTTAATGTTTTGAAACAAGTTATGTTTTTTCATTTCACTTCACCAATTTGGACTATTTTGTGTATGTCCATTACATGAAATCTAAATAAAAATCAATTTAAATTACAGGTTGTAATGCAACAAAATAGGGAAAACGCCAAGGGAGATGAATAATTTTGCAAGGCACTGTATTTCTCAATTCTATAGTTTGGGTAGCACCAGGGATTTAAGAGGGGCTCTGGGATTGTTTACTTCAGAAGGTGCCTAATTCAGCTTTAAGGGACACCATCTCATCTGATGTGTCTTAAGTATAAATGTGTCTGAAGTATTATTATGTATACGCATGCGTTTATTAAGACTCCCTGCCCACACTCGATTATGTTCATTTTCTTTCTTCCAGGACTGATTAATATCCGCTACCAAGTTTTTTAAAAACATGTTTATCAATTATTCTGTATCTCTCCCTTTGAAAGGCTTCCTGAGGCAGGTGCCTTTGGAGAGCAGTGAAAAGTACCCGGATCCAGCTGTTAAAGGACCTCCCAAATTAAGCAAGGCCATTTTGTTTGTGTTTACCCTATGATTTTTGCCACACACACGCCAGCACCCACACACAACCCACCTGTTAATGAATATTTCTTAGTGGTTAATACTCTGTTTCATTTAGAAGTGTGGGGTCATTTGCATTTTCATTTTAGTTAGTTTTCACGGGTTAGAAAGGATGCTGTACACAAATTAAATGTTTTGAAGTTTCTATTGTCAGAGTTTTGGGTGCACACATGTAAATTCTCTTGATTAGAATAAATGTACTGAAAAACCCAATGTAAACCTGATACACAAAATGTTTGAAATATTTGAAATATCTTTAAATAATGTCTGAGGTACAGGAAAACAAACACTCACTTAATAGGGCTGACTGACCTCTGACCTCTGTTCTGACTTCCTGGTGAGGTCCGATCACCCTCACTAGGAAGACTGGAGACATTGGGTGACATTTAAATGGGCTACGTAAACACTAATAATTAACATAAGTTTATAATTTATCAATAGTCCTATGTGTGATTCGGACCACGAGAAGGACAGAGAGAGAGTGCTGCCCCTGGAGGGACACCTGTCTAGTATATTTTACCTTTGTGACACTCTGGCTCCATGGACTTTGATATTTGAGCCAGGGTTGTTCACTTTCATTTGTTTGGGTGTATTTCATTTGGTGGTGTTGGGGATGGGTGAGTTTCATTTTGTTTGTGTCTATGGTGATTGGTCTATGACTCCCAATCGGAGGTAACGAGTGTCAGCTGTCGGCTCGTTATCTCTGATTGGGAGCCATATATATTCTGTGTGTTTTCTCCTTTGTGTTGTGGGTTATTGTTCCAGTGTTCCTGTTTAGTCTATGTACTGTTGGACTTCACGTTTCGTCATTTTGTTTTGTAGTTACGTGCTTTGATTATTAAAGTCATCATGTTCACTCGCAACGCTGCGCATTGGTCTCCTCCTTCAGACGATCGTGACAACCTTATGGGATACAATGATTTCCTTATGGAGTCATCAAGAGTTGTAATTCTAATTTGATGTGTTATTCTAATTTGTTTATTTTGATTTAAAAGGCAGTGTTTTTTTGGGACGCAAGTGTTTTTTTGGGACGCAAGTCCCCTGGGGCCCTTTGGTAAATATACAAATAGATTTTCTGCCTGTAAAAAGAAGAAAGATATGTTGGTAATGGTCGACAGTTACTACAAATGGATTGAAGTTTTCCCCACCTCTAGTTTTATATGAATTAGTATTGCTGTTGTTGTGATGTTTGTTTGTTTGTTTTTGACTTGCTTCAATAACAAATCTCACCAGATTGGGTCTGCTGGATGGTTGGGATTTCTCCCTAAGGATTAGCCCTCTAACTCCCTGACCCTGTAACTCTGCGGTGAGATCACCAAGATGATAGGGGAGGAGAATATGGGGGGAGAAATGGTTTCAACTGTGTGTTGTTATTCTCTTTGACATTTGTTTTAGAAATCTGTATTAAGAATCAGGTAGTAGTAATAATTGTCAAATAGTAAATCATTTGTCTGGATTTCCTGAATAAGAAATGCCCTAAACTAAACTGTTGTTCTGGTCTGTCCTCTCTTGACCTTACGGTGAAGGTGACCACAGATGGTATCTAGACGCATGGAAGATAATTCAGCCGAGAACAGTGTGAACCTCACCCCCCCTAACCTGCTGAAGTAATGGCGAAGAAATGGCGTTCAATATGGTCCTTCATCACTTCTACCATGAGACCTGAATCTGAGCCAACAACCTGTACACAGCATCCAGTCGAAGCTAACAACTGCCTTTTCTCTCATGCCTTTTTCTCTCAGGAGTGTG
The DNA here is from genome assembly GCF_020615455.1 of Coregonus clupeaformis. NCBI lineage: Eukaryota > Metazoa > Chordata > Actinopteri > Salmoniformes > Salmonidae > Coregonus > Coregonus clupeaformis. The sequence continues at coordinate 1,017,023 of NW_025533476.1, forward strand.
ACATGGGTCCACGTGGAGTGAGCATGGAGAGAGATCCCGTCCTAACTTGCTGGTGAACTGGTAGGAAAATGGACAAAGACATAATGGACTGTAAAGGACAGTGGCGGCTCAGGTGAGAGACATTATCAAGGGCCATCCATTTTGAACATGTGCCATCTACCGTGCCCGTAATTGATTTAGGCTTATCCAAAATTGTTTATTTGGGGTATCAGGTTGATTATGGAGGTCTGCACACTGCAGAATTTATATTAATTTAGACTAAGAATGCATTGAGATACCCATCTGTCATTACCACAAGTGATGAGAAAAGTAAATTTTAGAAATAATGAGATGAATATACTGTATGATAATGTAAATGTACATTCTGCCAGTATCGGTGTGTGCTAAGTTGAGGGTCTTAAATTAAAGTGATAGAACCAACGTGAAGCACTAAGGACTGTCATTCTAAATTTGGGTTGGATAAGTTATCAATAGTTATAATTATGATTTGGAAAGGCGAAGCTTTTATGCCCCTAAAATGTGAGAAGAGCCACTAGATTGTAGCTTGGGCTAACCTTGCCCCAATCTCATTCTTATTAAGGTTAGAGTGAAACTGTTATAACATATGTTCTCTCTCTCTTCCCTGTGAAATGTTATTAACATGCTGTAAGGCGATCTGTGCCTCTCTGACTGGTAAGATTTCAGCAGCTATCATGTTTTCTGGTCCTCCAGAGGACGGTGAAACTAATGAGCTGCCAACTCTGGATGAGCACCCATTTCACCCTGTAGATACGGACGATGAGTAATGATTGAATGTTGTTTTCGTTTAACAAGTTGAGGGTAAGGTCATCTGAACCCTTAACCTGTTTACATTATGTGGAACACTGAGCTGATGAGCCAGCACCAACCTTTTGAAGGTCTTAGCAGAATTGTTAAACAACAGGGACAGTTAGTGAAAAACATAGGTCACTCCAACCCGATTGTGATATGGAAACAATGGTTAACATTGAGAGATTTATTCACCTCTGAATCTGCAGATCCCTTGTGTATGTGTGTGCATTTTTGATACTCACTCCCATTAATAGAAGTATAACCTTTATTATGATTATAGTATTACCATACTAATTGGATTGTAAAACCCAGAATGAAGGGCTTGAAATTATGAAGTGTCTGGTTTTTTTCTGTGTTGATTTCCCTTACTTTAATAGGAATATAGAATATTTTGATATAGAAGCTAAATGCTTACATTAAAATGTAATGATTATTATCACACAAGTGATATGAGGATGGAATGTAATGAACATTTTAATGTTGGCGCTTTTCTATTCCATACATTTCTATGTTCTATAAATAAATCTCTCACTGTTGCCGCTTGCTACAGACCCCCCTCAGCCCCCAGCTGTGCCCTGGACACCATATGTGAATTGATTGCCCCCCATCTATCCTCAGAGTTCGTACTGCTTGGTGACCTAAATTGGGATATGCTTAACACCCCGGCCATCCTACAATCTAAACTAGATGCCCTCAAACTCACACAAATTATCAACGAACCTACCAGGTACAACCCTAAATCCGTAAACATGGGTACTGTCACGCTCTGGCTCCGGGACTTTGTATTTTGAGCCAGGGTGTGTTCGTTTTGTTGTGTTTTGGTTGGTTGTCTTTGGTTGTGTTTTCTTGGTTGATCGAGTGACTCCCAATCAGAGGTAACGAGTGTCAGCTGTCGGCTCGTTATCTCTGATTGGGAGCCATATTTAAACTGTCTGTGTTCACCTTGTGGTTGTGGGTTTTTGTTCCGTTTTCAGTCGTTGTAACTGAGGTCTTCACGTTCCGTCATTGTTTGTTGTTTTTGTTTCGTGGACTTTGAAATTAATAAAGTCATGTTCGCCACAAACGCTGCGCTTTGGTCCACTCCTTCCGTAGACGGCCGTGACAGAAAAACCCACCATCAAAGGACCAAGCAGCGTGTCCAGGAATCGGCAGCCTGGATGTGGGAGCAGCGTCGGAGGGACGAGAGGCACCCCCAAGAATTTTTTAGGGGGGGGCACAGGGCATGGACGACGGGGCTGACGGAGGCAGAGAAGGGGCGAATTCAAAAGGCCACCAGGTTACGGGGGCCACTGGTCAAAGTAGGGAAAGGAGGTTTAGAGGCACGGCGAGAGGTACTGGGGTGTGTTACCAGTCCGGTCCGGCCCGTTCCAGTTCCCGGAGTAGAGCCAGTGGTGTGTGTCCCCAGTAAGGTACGGCCTGTTACGGCCCCTCGCACCAAATGGACGGTGCGCGTCGCCAGCCCAGCCCGGCCTGTTCCTGCTCCACGCACAAAGCCTACGGGGTGCGTTGCCAGCCCAGCCCGGCCTGTCCCTGCTCTACGCACAAAGCCTACGGTGTGCGTCGCCAGCCCAGCCCGGCCTATCCCTGCTCCACGCACCAAGTCTACGGTGTGCGTCGACAGCCCTGCCCGGCCTGTTCCTGCTCTACGCACCAAGTCTACGGTGTGCGTCGACAGCCCTGCCCGGCCTGTTCCTGCTCTACGCACCAAGTCTACGGTGTGCGTCGACAGCCCTGCCCGGCCTGTTCCTGCTCTACGCACCAAGTCTACGGTGTGCGTCGACAGCCCTGCCCGGCCTGTTCCTGCTCTACGCACCAAGTCTACGGTGTGCGTCGACAGCCCTGCCCGGCCTGTTCCTGCTCTACGCACCAAGTCTACGGTGTGCGTCGACAGCCCTGCCCGGCCTGTTCCTGCTCTACGCACCAAGTCTACGGTGTGCGTCGACAGCCCTGCCCGGCCTGTTCCTGCTCTACGCACCAAGTCTACGGTGTGCGTCGACAGCCCTGCCCGGCCTGTTCCTGCTCTACGCGCCAAGTCTACGGTGTGCGTCGACAGCCCTGCCCGGCCTGTTCCTGCTCCACGCGCCAAGTCTACGGTGTGCGTCGACAGCCCTGCCCGGCCTGTCCCTGCTCCACGCACCAAGCCTACGGGGTGCGTCGCCAGCCCAGCCCGGCCTGTCCCTGCTCTACGCACCAAGCCTACGGGGTGCGTCGCCAGCCCAGCCCGGCCTGTCCCTGCTCTACGCACCAAGCCTACGGGGTGCGTCGCCAGCCCAGCCCGGCCTGTCCCTGCTCCACGCACAAAGCCTACGGGGTGCGTCGCCAGCCCAGCCCGGCCTGTCCCTGCTCTACGCACAAAGCCTACGGTGTGCGTCGTCGGCCTGGTCCAGCCCGTTCCTGCTACTCGCACCAAGCCAGGGGTGCGAGCCGTCAGCCTGATCCAGCCCATTCCTGCTACTCGCACCAAGCCAGGGATGCGAGTCGTCAGCCTGGTGAGGTCCGTTCCGGCTCCACACACCAAGCCTAGGGTGCGTATCGTCAGTCCAGATCCTACCAGCTGGGTCAGATCGGACCGGGGGCGCTACGGGGGATTGAAGAAGGGTGGTGGTCAAGCCGAGCCGGAGCCGCCTCCGAGGAGTAATGCCCACCCCGCCCTCCCCTGTTTGGGGTTTTGAGGCGCGGTTGCAGTCCGCGCCTTTAGGGGGGGGTACTGTCACGCTCTGGCTCCGGGACTTTGTATTTTGAGCCAGGGTGTGTTCGTTTTGTTGTGTTTTGGTTGGTTGTCTTTGGTTGTGTTTTCTTGGTTGATCGAGTGACTCCCAATCAGAGGTAACGAGTGTCAGCTGTCGGCTCGTTATCTCTGATTGGGAGCCATATTTAAACTGTCTGTGTTCACCTTGTGGTTGTGGGTTTTTGTTCCGTTTTCAGTCGTTGTAACTGAGGTCTTCACGTTCCGTCATTGTTTGTTGTTTTTGTTTCGTGGACTTTGAAATTAATAAAGTCATGTTCGCCACAAACGCTGCGCTTTGGTCCACTCCTTCCGTAGACGGCCGTGACAGGTACCCTCATAGATATCATCCTGACTAACTTACCCTCTAAATACACCTCCGCTGTCTTCAACCAGGATCTCAGCGATCAATGCCTTATTGCCTGCGTCCGTAACGGGTCCGCGGTCAAACGACCACCCCTCATCACTGTCAAACGCTCTCAAAAACACTTCAGCGAGCAGGCCTTCCTAATTGACCTGGCCCAGGTATCCTGGATGGATATAGATCTCATTCCGTCAGTAGAGGATGCCTGGTTGTTCTTTAAAAGTAATTTCCTCTCAATCTTAAATAGACATGCCCCATTCAAAAAATACAGAACTAAGAACAGATATAGCCCCTGGTTCTCCTCAGACTTGACTGCCCTTGACCAGCACAAAAACATCCTGTGGCGTACTGCATTAGCATCAAATAGCCCCCGCGATATGCAACTTTTCAGGGAAGTTAGGAACCAATATACACAAGCAGTTAGGAAAGCAAAGGCTAACTCTTTCAAACAGAAATTTGCATCCTGTAGCACTAACTCCAAAAAGTTTTGGGACACTGTAAAGTCCATGGAAAATAAGAGCACTTCCTCCCAGCTGCCCACTGCACTGAGGCTAGGAAACACTATCACCACCGATAAATCTACAATAATCGAGAATTTCAACAAGCATTTTGCTACGGCTGGCCATGCTTTCCACCTGGCTACCACCAGCTCTGCACCCTCCGCTGCAACTTGCCCATGCCCCCCCCGCTTCTCCTTCACACAAATCCAGACAGCTGATGTTCTAAAAGAGCTGCAAAATCTGGACCCCTACAAATCATCTGGGCTAGACAATCTGGACCCTTTCTTTCTAAAACTAGCCGCCGAAATTGTCGCAACCCCTATTACTAGCCTGTTCAACCTCTCTTTCGTAACGTCTGAGATCCCCAGAGATTGGAAAGCTGCCGCGGTCATCCCCCTCTTCAAACGGGGTGACACTCTAGATCCAAACTGTTACAGACCCATATCCAACCTGCCCTGCCTTTCAAAAGTTTTTGAAAGCCAAGTCAACAAACAGATCACCGACCATTTCGAATCCCACCGTACCTTCTCCGCTATGCAATCCGGTTTCCGAGCTGGTCATGGGTGCACTTCAGCCACGCTCAAGGTCCTAAACGATATTATAACCGCGATCGATAATAGACAGTACTGTGCAGCCGTTTTCATTGACCTGGCCAAGGCTTTCGACTCTTGTCAACCACCGCATTCTTATTGGCAGACTAAATAGCCTTGGTTTCTCAAATGACTGCCTCGCCTGGTTCACCAACTACTTCTCAGATAGAGTTCAATGTGTCAAATCGAAGGGGCTGTTGTCTGGACCTATGGCAGTCTCTATGGGGGTGCCACAGGGTTCAATTCTTGGGCCGACTCTTTTCTCTGTGTATATCAATGACGTCGCTCTTGCTGCTGGTGACTCTCAGATCCACCTCTACGCAGACTACACAATTTTGTATACATCTGGCCCTTCATTGGACACTGTGTTAACAAACCTCCAAACGAGCTTCAATTCCATACAACACTCCTTCAGTAGCCTCCAACTGCTCTTAAACACTAGTAAAACTAAATGCGTGCTCTTCAACCGAACGCTGCTTGCACCCGCCCACCCGACTAGAATCACTACTCTCGGCGGGTCTGACCTAGAGTATGTGGACAACTACAAATATCTAGGTGTCTGGTTAGACTGTAAACTCTCCTTCCAGACTCACATTAAGAATCTCCAATCCAAAGTTAAATCTAGAATCGGTTTCCTATTTCGCAACAAAGCCTCCTTCACTCATGCTGCCAAACATGCCCTCGTAAAACTGACTATCCTACCGATCCTTGACTTCGGCGATGTCATTTACAAAATAGCCTCCAACACTCTACTCAGCAAATTGGATGTAGTCTATCACAGTGCCATCCGTTTTGTCTCCAAAGCCCCATATAATACCCACCACTGTGACCTGTACGCTCTTGTTGGCTGGTCCTCACTACATATTCGTCGCCAAACCCACTGGCTCCAGGCCATCTATAAATCACTGCTAGGCAAATCCCCGCCTTATCTTAGCTCATTGGTCACCATAGCAACACCCACCCATAGTCTGTGCTCCAGCGGGTATATCTCACTGGTCATCCCCAAAGCCAACACCTCCTTTGGCCGCAATTCCTTCCAGTTCTCTGCTGCCAATGACTGGAACAAATTGCAAAAATCTCTGAAGCTGGAGACACTTATCTCCCTCACTAACTTTAAGCATCAGTTGTCAGAGCACCTTACCGATCACTGCACCTGTACACAGCCCATCTGAAATTAGCCCGCCCAACTACCTCATCCCTATATTGTTATTTATTTTGCTCATTTGTACCCCAGTATCTCTATTTGCACATCATCTCTTGCACATCTATCATTCCAGTGTTAATACTAATTGTAATTATTTTGCACTATAGCCTATTTTATTGCCTTACCTCCATAACTTGCTAAATTTGCACACACTGTATATATATGTATTTCTGTTGTATTTTTGACTTTGTTTTGTTTTACCCCATATGTAACTCTGTGTTGTTGTTTTTATCGCACTGCTTTGCTTTATCTTGGCCAGGTCGCAGTTGTAAATGAGAACTTGTTCTCAACTGGTTTACCTGGTTAAATAAAGGTGGAAAAAAAAAAAAAAAAAAAAAAGTTCTATGTTTGTGTTTTCTATAAACCAATTTCTGTGTTCATGCAAGTGACTGACTGAACAAATCCTCACTATCAGTAGCTGCAATTTGGCAGTACACCCAGACCTTTGTTTTGAGAATGGAAGATATCTCAGTTCCAAGGTCTCAGCTTAGAGAGAAGCCTCATGAGGTATTGGTCTGTCACATGTTATGAACCAGTATTGGTCGGTCATATGAATGAAACAAAACGCTAATGATGAATTGATTATGCTAAATCATGCAAGTATAACTTGTCTGTGTATATCCATATATAACTGCTGTGATCTCTATTCTTAGTGATTCGTTTTTGTCTGCTGATAGTTGCTTCATGGTTGTTGAGTCTAAGAAGGCTGTAGGATCAGTCCAAATATTGCTTAATTCTGATTTATATAGATTTTAATAGAAGCTTTTAAAATTGTGATATATTGCAGTGTTGTTTCTAATTAACGCATTTGTATATTTATCTTTAAAACTGGTTAGGTGTGTATTCGATTTGTGAGGGCTGCGTGATGTTTACCAGGTTTATTTGCCATTCAGTAGTATGCTTTATTTGAGTTTAACCTGTAGTTGATGGTTCTTCAAAAGTAAAATATTATATTCTTGCTTAAATTCAGAAATTGTATTTTGTTCTTTACATTGTAACAATTTTTTATGGGCATTTTCTAAAAGAGTGATTTATTGTTATAAATTTTAATTTCTAACTCAGATTGAATTTTTGCCAAATTATGAGATTATCATTCCCCTAATGTATGCCTTAAAAGAACCAAAATTATATCGGAGGTCGGCTTATCTCTGCCCTCTATGTCTACATTTGTAATGATAAAGGTTTACATTTTTCATTTACGTATTTAACCAATTCCTGGTCTTGAAGATGCGCTCTGTTCATTCTCCATATTCTGTCACTAAGTGTATTTTCTGTTGGTGTAATTTAGCATGATACTGGAGAATGATCCAATATCACTATGTCATCGATTTTTTAACCCAGTAAATTGTTGAGTGCATTTTTGGAAATAAAAAGATCAATTATTGAATAGCTTTTCTTACTTTGAGAAAAAAAAGGAGTAATCTTTTGTAGTTGTTAATAGTAATTTCCAGGTGTCCTGTAAAATACAGTTGAAGTCGGAAGTTTACATACACCTTAGCCAAATACATTTAAACTCAGTTTTTCACAATTCCTGACATTTAATCCTAGTAAAAATTCCCTGTTTTAGGTCAGTTAGGATCACAACTTAATTTTAAGAATGTGAAATGTCAGAATAATAGTATAGAGAATGATTTATTTCAGCTTTTATTTATTTCATCACATTCCCAGTGGGTCAGAAATTTAGCTGTGCTGTTTGTTGCTACTTGGCTACCTGCCAAACTATTCACGTTTTACTTTTAATAAACGTTTAATCAATCTCTGTGTTCAACAAATTTACCAACTTTTTAGTTTTGTCCTCACTCATCTTTTTTCGTTAAACTTTTTCACCCCGGACGTTTTATCCCGAGACAGAAGAGTCATTTTCCTGTGCGTTTTAGCTGCCAATTTTACTTTATTTTCCATTTTTCCATCGCAACTTTTTTCCCTTATTCAACTTTTTCACTCCGGACGCTTTATCTGGACATGGTTCGTCAACATCTTCAACAGCCGAAGCTAAGTAGTAACATTAACATGATGTCTTCTAATTGCAGTCGCTGTACTCATAATATACAGGAGAACGATCGCCTTACGGCGAGAATAGCTGTGCTACAAGCCCAGCTTCAGACGCAATCGTTAGGCAAGGGTAATGTCAGTGTAGGAAAGGAAGAAACAGCGTCTGTGCCACCAGTAAGTACAGACAGTAACGTTAGTATAAATCCCCCCGCACAGTCCCCGCAGCCGGACAACTTTCTCATGGCTTCTGGAGGGAAATACTGTTGGAATGCTCAACCGGTGTCGCTCATTCAGCCGACAGAAACCTTCAACCGGTTTTCCCCATTATGTAGCGAGTTGGAGTCTGAGTCTGAGTCTTCTCTTGTCTCTACTCCTCCCGTTACGGGGTCTGAGACGCCGAAGGCTCCCACCATTAGCTCTGACAAATTGAAAACCCTAGTCATTGGCGACTCCATTACCCGCAGTATTAGACTTAAAACGAATCACCCAGCGATCATACACTGTTTACCAGGGGGCAGGGCTACCGACGTTAAGGCTAATCTAAAGATGGTGCTGGCTAAAGCTAAAACTGGCGAGTGTAGAGAGTATAGAGATATTGTTATCCACGTCGGCACCAACGATGTTAGGATGAAACAGTCAGAGGTCACCAAGTGCAACATAGCTTCAGTGTGTAAATTAGCTAGAAAGATGTGTCGGCATCGAGTAATTGTCTCTGGCCCCCTCCCAGTTAGGGAAGTGACGAGCTCTACAGCAGAGTCTCAGCACTCAATCGCTGGTTGAAAACTGTTTTCTGCCCCTCCCAAAAGATAACATTTGTGGATAATTGGCCCTCTTTCTGGGACTCACCCACAAACAGGACCAAGCCTGACCTGCTGAGGAGTGATGGACTCCATCCTAGCTGGAGGGGTGCTCTCCTCTTATCTACCAACATAGATAGGGCTCTAACTCCTCTAGCCCCACAGTGAAATAGGGTGCAGGCCAGGCAGCAGGCTGTTAGCCAACCTGCCAGCTTAGTGGAGTCTGCCAATAGCATAGTCAGTGTAGTCAGCTCAGCCATACCCATTGAGACTGTGTCTGTGCCTCGACCTAGGTTGGGCAAAACTAAACATGGCGGTGTTCACCCTAGCAATCTTATTAGGATAAAGACCTCCTCCATTCCTGCCATTATTGAAAGAGATCGTGATACCTCACATCTCAAAATAGGGTTACTTAATGTTAGATCCCTCACTTCAAAGGCAGTCATAGTCAATGAACTAATCACTGATCATAATCTTGATGTGATTGGCCTGACTGAAACATGGCTTAAGCCTGATGAATTTGCTGTGTTAAATGAGGCCTCACCTCCTGGTTACACTAGTGACCATATTCCCCGTGCATCCCGCAAGGGCGGAGGTGTTGCTAACATTTACGATAGCAAATTTCAATTTACAAAAAAAAAATGGCGTTTTCATCTTTTGAGCTTCTAGTCATGAAATCTATGCAGCCTACTCAATCACTTTTTATAGCTACTGTTTACAGGCCTCCTGGGCCATATACAGCGTTCCTCTCTGAGTTTCCTGAATTCCTATCAGACCTTGTAGTCATAGCAGATCATATTCTAATTTTTGGTGATTTTAATATTCACATGGAGAAGTCCACAGACCCACTCCAAAAGTCTTTCGGAGCCATCATCGACTCAGTGGGTTTTGTCCAACATGTCTCTGGACCTACTCACTGCCACAGTCATACTCTGGACCTAGTTTTGTCCCATGGAATAAATGTTGTAGATCTTAATGTTTTTCCACAAAATCCTGGACTATCGGACCACCATTTTATTACGTTTGCAATCGCAACAAATAATCTGTCTCAGACCCCAACCAAGGAGCATCAAAAGTCGTGCTATAAATTCTCAGACAACACAAAAATTCCTTGATGCCCTTCCAGACTCCTTCTGCCTACCCAAGGACGTCAGAGGACAAAAATCAGTTAACCACTTAACTGAGGAACTCAATTTAACCTTGCGCAATACCCTAGATGCAGTTGCAAAAAAAAAAAAAAAAAACATTTGTCATAAGAAACTAGCTCCCTGGTATACAGAAAATACCCGAGCTTTGAAGCAAGCTTCCAGGAAATTGGAACGGAAATGGCGCCACACCAAACTGGAAGTCTTCCGACTAGCTTGGAAAGACAGTACCGTGCAGTACCGAAGAGCCCATCACTGCTGCTCGATCATCCTACTTTTCCAACTTAATCGAGGAAAATAAGAATAATCAAAAATTTCTTTTGATACTGTTGCAAAGCTAACTAAAAAGCAGCATTCCCCAAGAGAGGATGGCTTTCACTTCAGCAGTAATAAATTCATGAACTTCTTTGAGGAAAAGATCATGACCATTAGAAAGCAAATTACGGACTCCTCTTTGAATCTGCGTATTCCTCCAGGGCTTAGCTGTCCTGGATCTGCACAGCTCTGCGAGGGCCTGGGATCGGGAGAGACACTTAAGTGTTTTAGTACTATATCTCTTGACACAATGATGAAAATAATCATGGCCTCTAAACCTTCAAGCTGCATACTGGATCCTATTCCTACTAAACTGCTGAAGGAGCTGCTTCCTGTGCTTGGCCCTCCTATGTTGAACATAATAAACAGCTCTCTATCCACCGGATGTGTACCAAACTCACTAAAAGTGGCAGTGATAAAGCCTCTCTTGAAAAAGCCAAACCTTGACCCGGAAAATATAAAAAACTATCGGCCTATATCGAATCTTCCATTCCTCTCAAAAATTTTAGAAAAAGCTGTTGCGCAGCAACTCACTGCCTTTCTGAAGACAAACAATGTATACGAAATGCTTCAGTCTGGTTTTAGACCCCATCATAGCACTGAGACTGCACTTGTGAAGGTGGTAAATGACCTTTTAATGGCGTCAGACCGAGGCTCTGCATCTGTCCTCGTGCTACTAGACCTTAGTGCTGCCTTTGACACCATCGATCACCACATTCTTTTGGAGAGACTGGAAACCCAAATTGGTCTACACGGACAAGTTCTGGCCTGGTTTAGATCTTACCTGTCGGAAAGATATCAGTTTGTCTCTGTGAATGGTCTGTCCTCCGACAAATCAACTGTACATTTCGGTGTTCCTCAAGGTTCCGTTTTAGGACCACTATTGTTTTCACTATATATTTTACCTCTTGGGGGATGTTATTCGAAAACATAATGTTAACTTTCACTGCTATGCGGATGACACACAGCTGTACATTTCAATGAAACATGGTGAAGCCCCAAAATTGCCCTCGCTAGAAGCCTGTGTTTCAGACATAAGGAAGTGGATGGCTGAAAACTTTTTACTTTTAAACTCGGACAAAACAGAGATGCTTGTTCTAGGTCCCAAGAAACAAAGAGATCTTATGTTAAATCTGACAATTCATCTTGATGGTTGTAAAGTCGTCTCAAATAAAACTGTGAAGGACCTCGGCGTTACTCTTGACCCTGATCTCTCTTTTGACGAACATATCAAGACTGTTTCAAGGACAGCTTTTTTCCATCTACGTAACATTGCAAAAATCAGAAATGTTCTGTCCAAAAATGATGCAGAAAAATTAATCCATGCATTTGTTACTTCTAGGTTAGACTACTGCAATGCTCTATTTTCCGGCTACCGGATAAAGCACTAAATAAACTTCAGTTAGTGCTAAATACGGCTGCTAGAATCCTGACTAGAACCAAGAAATTTGATCATATTACTCCAGTGCTAGCTTCCCTACACTGGCTTCCTGTTAAGGCAAGGGCTGATTTCAAGGTTTTACTGTTAACCTATAAAGCGTTACATGGGCTTGCTCCTACCTATCTTTCCGAGTTGGTCCTGCCGTACATACCAATACGTACGCTACGGTCACAAGACGCAGGCCTCCTAATTGTCCCTAGAATTTCTAAGCAAACAGCGGGAGGCAGGGCTTTCTCCTATAGATCTCCATTTTTATGGAACAGTCTGCCTACCCATGTGAGAGACGCAGACTCGGTCTCAACCTTTAAGTCTTTACTGAAGACTTATCTCTTCAGTAGGTCATATGATTGAGTGTAGTCTGGCCCAGGAGTGTGAAGGTGAACGGAAAGGCTCTGGAGCAACGAACAGCCCTTGCTGTCTCTGCCAGGCCGGTTCCCCTCTCCACTGGGGTTCTCTGCCTCTAACCCTGTTGCAGGGGCTGAGTCACTGGCTTGCTGGTGCTCTTTCATGCCGTCCCTGGGAGGGGTGCGTCACTTGAGTGGGTTGAGTTACTGACGTGATCTTCCTGTCTGGGTTGGCGCCCCCCCTTGGTTTGTGCTGTGGTGGAGACCTCTGTGGGCTATACTCGGCCTTGTCTCAGGATTGTAAGTTGGTGGTTGAGGATATCCCTCTAGTGGTGCGGGGGCTGTGCTTTGGCAGAGTGGGTGGGGTTATATCCTTCCTGTTTGGCCCTGTCCGGGGTTTCTTCGGATGGGGCCACAGTGTCTCCGGACCGCTCCTGTCTCAGCCTCCAGTATTTATGCTGTAGTAGTTTATGTGTCGGGGGCTGGGGTTAGTTGGTTATACCTGGAGTACTTCTCCTGTCTTATCCAGTGTCCTGTGTGAATTTAAGTATGCTCTCTCTAATTCTCTCGTTCTCTCTTTCTCTCTGAGAACCTGAGCCCTAGGACCATACGTCAGGACTACCGGGCATGATGACACCTTGCTGTCCCCAGTCCGCCTGGCCTTGCTGCTATTCCAGTTTCAACTGTTCTGCCTGCGGTTACGAAACCCCTACCTGTCCCAGACCTGCTGTTTTCAACTCTTAATGATCGGCTATGAAAAGCCAACTGAGAGACCTGAGCCCTAGGACCATACGTCGGGACTACCGGCCGTGGTGACTCCTTGCTGTCCCCAGTCCGCCTGGCCTTGCTGCTATTCCAGTTTCAACTGTTCTGCCTGCGGTTATGGAACCCCTACCTGTCCCAGACCTGATGTTTTCAACTCTTAATGATCGGCTATGAAAAGCCAACTGAGAGACCTGAGCCCTAGGACCATACGTCGGGACTACCGGCCGTGGTGACTCCTTGCTGTCCCCAGTCCGCCTGGCCTTGCTGCTATTCCAGTTTCAACTGTTCTGCCTGCGGTTATGGAACCCCTACCTGTCCCAGACCTGATGTTTTCAACTCTTAATGATCGGCTATGAAAAGCCAACTGAGATTTATTCCTGATTATTATTTGACCATGCTTGTCACTTATGAACATTTTTGAACATCTTGGCATGGTTCTGTTATAATCTTCACCCGGCACAGCCAGAAGAGGACTGGCCACCCCTCATAGCCTGGTTCCTCTCTAGGTTTCTTCCTAGGTTTTCGCCTTTCTAGGGAGTTTTTCCTAGCCACCGTGCTTCTACACCTGCATTACTAGCTGTTTGGGGTTTTAGGCTGGGTTTCTGTACAGCACTTCGAGATATTAGCTGATGTAAGAAGGGCTATATAAAATAAAATTGACATACACTCAGTTAGTATTTGGTAGCATTGCCTTTAAATTGTTTAACTTGGGTCAAAAGTTTCGGATAGGCTTCCACTAGCTTGGGTGAATTTTGGCCCATTCCTCCTGACAGAGCTGGTGTAACTGAGTCAGGTTTGTAGGCCTCCTTGCTCGCACACACTTTTTCAGTTCTGCCCACAAATGTTCAATAGGATTGAGGTCAGGGCATTGTGATGGCCACTCCAATACCTTGACTTTGTTGTCCTTAAGCCATTTTGCCACAACTTTGGAAGTATGCTTGGGGTCATTGTCCATTTGGAAGACCCATTTGCGACCAAGCTTTAACTTCTTGTCTGATGTCTTGAGATTTTGCTTCAATATATCCACATCTATTTTGTGAAGTGCACCAGTCCCTCCTGCAGCAGAGCACCCCCACAGCATGATGCTGCCACCCCCGTGCTTCACGGTTGGGATGGTGTTCTTCGGCTTGCAAGCATCACCCTTTTTCCTCCAAACATAATGATGGTCATTATGGCCAAACTGTTCTATTTTTGTTTCATCAGACCAGAGGTCTGATGAAAGTATGATCTTTGTCCCCATGTGCAGTTGCAAACCGTAGTCTGGCTTTTTTATGGTGGTTTTGGAGCATTGGCTTCTTCCTTGCTGAGCGGCCTTTCAGGTTATGTCGATATAGGACTCGTTTTACTGTGGAGATATATACTTTTGTGCCTGTTTCCTCCAGCATCTTCACAAGGTCCTTTGCTGTTGTTCTGGGATTGATTTGCACTTTTCGCACCTAAGTATGTTCACCTCTAGGAGACAGAACGCGTCTCCTTCCTGAGCGGTATGACGGCTGCGTGGTCTCATGGTGTTTACACTTGCGTACTATTGTTTGTACAGATGAACGTGGTACCTTCAGGCATTTGGAAATTGCTCCCAATGATGAACCAGACTTGTGGAGGTCTACAATTTTTTTTCTGAGGTCTTGGCTGATTTCTTTTGATTTTCCCATGATGTCAAGCAAAGAGGCACTGAGTTTGAAGGTAGGCCTTGAAATACATCCACAGGTACACCTCCAATTGACTCAAATGATGTCAATTGTCTGGAATTTTCCAAGCTGTTTAAAGGCACAGTCAACTTAGTGTATGTAAACTTCTGACCCACTGGAATTGTGAAACAATGAATTATAAGTGAAATAATCTGTCTGTAAACAATTGTTGGAAAAATTACTTGTGTCATGCACAGAGTAGATGTCCTAACCGACTTGCCAAAATTATAGTTTGTTAACAAGAAATTTGTGGAGTGGTTGAAAAACGAGTTTTAATGACTCAAACCTAAGTGTATGTAAACTTCCGACTTGAACTGTATGTTTAGAGATAAAAAAAATTCAGTGTCTTTGGAGGTTAATTGAATATACCTTTTTATTGCAACGTCTGTCAATCTTTTCGAATGTATCATTTAGGTCACCTGCTAAAATAATAGTTCCTGTCTGAATTTGATCTAATATAGCTTGAATTCTATCGAAAAACACGACATTTGCCCCTGGTGGGATATACAATAAAATCAATGTATATTTTTCACCATGTAAGGTACAATGCAACATCAGAAAACGTCCTTCTTGGTCCGTGTGCTGAGATCTAAGGGAAAAGGGTGTATTCTTATTTGTCAGGATACCTACACCTCTGCTGTTACTACAGTAGGTGGCAGCATAGGCCTCTCCAACCCAGCTGCTCTTTAAATATTGCATTTGTCTTTTTGTAAATGTAACTCTTGCAGGAAAACAACATCTGCTGACAATCTCTTCACACATGCACGCACACACACACACACACACACACACAGAAAAGTTATTGACATACATGTGACTCGTTTCAGGAAACTAGGTGAAACTACACCACACTATTTACCAAGAGAGTTTTTTTGTTTACCACCACAAACCGATGTTGTCACTAAGACCGCACTCAACGAGCTGTATAAGGCCATAAGCAAACAAGAAAATGCTCATCCAGAGGCGGTGCCTAGTGGCCAGGGACTTTAATGCAGGGAAACTTAAATCCGTTTTACCTCATTTCTACCAGAATGTTAAATGTGCAGTCAGAGGGAAAAAAACTCTAGACCACCTTTACTCCACACACAAAGACGCATACAAAGCTCTCCCTCGCCCTCCATTTGGCAAATCTGACCATAATCCTATCCTCCTGATTCCTGCTTACAAGCAAAAACTAAAGCGGAAAGTACCAGTGAAGCGCTCAATACAGAAGTGGTCAGATGACGCAGATGCTAAGCAACAGGACTGTGTTGCTAGCACAGACTAGAATATGTTCTGGGATTCTTCCGATGGCATTGAGGAGTACACCACATCAGTCACTGGCTTCATCAATAAGTGCATCTATGACGTCGTCCCCACAGTGACCATATGTACATATCCCAACCAGAAGCCATGGATTACAGGCAACATCCACACTGAGCTAAAGGGTAGAGCTGCCGCTTTCAAGGAGCGGGACTCTAAAACGGACGCTTATAAGAAGTCACGCTATGCCCTCCGATGAACCATCAAACAGGCAAAGCGTCAATACAGGACTAAGATTGAATCGTACTACACCGGCTCCGACGCTCGTCGGATGTGGCAGGGCTTGCAAACTATTTAGGACTACAAAGGAAAGCAAAGCCGCAAGTTGCCCAGTGACACGAGCCTACGAGACGAGCTAAATTACTTCTATGCTCGCTTCGAGGCAAGCAACACTAAAGCATGCACGAGAGCATCAGCTGTTCCGGACGACTGTGTGATCACGCTCTCCGTAGCCGATGTAAGTAAGACCAACTGGCAAGTGTCTTCACTGACATTTTCAACCTGTCCCTGACTGACTCTGTAATACCAACATGTTTCAAGCAGACCACCATAGTCCCTGTGACAAAGAATACTAAGGTAACTTGCCAAAATGACTACCGACCCGTAGCACTCACTCTGTAGCCATGAAGTGTTTGGAAAGGCTGGTCATGGCTCACATCAACACCCTTACCCCAGAAACCCTAGACCCACTCCAATTTGCATACCGCCCCAACAGATCCACAGATGATGTAATCTCTACTCCACACTGCCCTTTCTCACATGGATAAAAGGAACACCTATGTGAGATTGCTATTCATTGACTACAGCTCAGCGTTCAACACCATAGTGCCCTGAAATCTCATCACTAAGCTAAGGACCCTGGGACTAAACACCTCCCTCTGCAACTGGGTCCTGGACTTGCTGAAGGGCCGCCCCCAGGTGGTAAGGGTAGGTAACAACGATGAGACAGCCTATAGGGAGGAGGTCAGAGACCTGGCCGTGTGGTGCCAGGATAACAACCTCTCCATCAATGGGATCAAGACAAAGGAGATGATTGTGGACTACAGGAAAAGGAGGACCGCGCACGCCCCCAATCTCATCAACGGGGCTGTAGTGGAGCAGGTTGAGAGCTTCAAGTTCCTTGGTGTCCACATTACCAACAAACTATCATGGTCCAAACACACCAAGACAGTCGTGAAGAGCGCACAACAAAGCCTATTTCCCCTCAGGAGACTGAAAAGATTTGGCATGGGTCTTCAGATCCTCAAAAAGTTCTAGAGCTGCACCATCGAGAGCATCCTGACTGGTTGCATCACCGCCTGGTATGGCAACTGCTCGGCATCCGACCGCAAGGCACTACAGAGGGTAGTGCGTATGGCCCAGTACATCACTGGGGCCAAGCTTCCTGCCATCCAAGACCTCTATACCAGGCGGTGTCAGAGGAAGGCACTAAAAATGTCCAAAGTCTCCAGCCACCCTAGTCATAGACTGTTCTCTCTGCTACCGCACGGCAAGTGGTACCGGAGCGCCAAGTCTAAGTCCAAAAGGCTTCTTAACAGCTGCTACCCCCAAGCCATAAGACTCCCGAACAGCTAATCATATGGCTACCCGGACAATTTGCATAGTCCCCCCACACCATCTTTTTACACTGCTGCTACTCTGTTTATTATCTATGCATAGTCACTTTACCTCTACCCACATGTACATATTACCACAATTACCTCGACTACCCGGTGCCCCCGCACATTGACTCTGTACCGGTACCCCCTGTATATAGCCTCGCTACTGTTATTTTACTGCACTCTTTAATTATTTGTTATTTTTCTATTTTTCTTATTATTTTATATTTACTTATCAATTTTTTTACTTAACCCTTATTTTTCTTAAAACTGCATTGTTGGTTAAGGGCTTGTAAGTAAGCATTTCACTGTAAGTTCTACACCTGTTGTAGTCGGCGCATGTGACAAATACAATTTGATTTGATTTGATGATGCTCATCACTACTTCACAGGAGCAGCATTTGAACGTAAACATACATTTTTTTATCAAAATGCGTTTTTTGGCAGAAATGTCTTCTGGAATGTGAACTTTCATGTGCCTTAGTAACAAACTCCTATTCCATCCATAAATACGAATACAATTCTTAAATTACGAGCCTAGTTGGTTTAGCCATGGATAAAGACAGGAACCTTCCCACTAGCCATGGTTGGCTGAGATAATGTATGGGTTGGACATGCTGGGAGATGAGTTTGGATTGGTCTGCCATGTAGCACGCTTCTGATATAACGTGAGCTGTTCAGTATGTGTTGATAGTCCTTTATACCGCACCATTTTTGAAAGATATAACGTTAGCCATCAAGAACTACAAAAGTTGTGCTACTTTTCTCTACAACATTGATGCCCAGAATTTAGCAGGCACTATCGACAGATCAGTAGGAAAAAGTTTTGGGCTACTTTCTGTGAAATGGAGTGACTTCACACAAAGCTGGCCAAACAAACAAAACGGAGTTAAATGGTTCCAGTCTGCCG
The DNA here is from genome assembly GCF_020615455.1 of Coregonus clupeaformis. Classification (NCBI taxonomy): domain Eukaryota; kingdom Metazoa; phylum Chordata; class Actinopteri; order Salmoniformes; family Salmonidae; genus Coregonus; species Coregonus clupeaformis. Next base: position 1,035,513 of record NW_025533476.1, read on the forward strand.
TGAATTATTCATCCATGTATACGGGTAAGAGTCTAGCTACATTTTCCAGATATAAGTTTCTAATTTTGTCAGAAAGTCATTTTTATTGCAAGTCAAAGCATACTGTTAGCTAGCAAACGTTAGCTTAATGGCTTGCTAGCTAACGTTACGTTTATGATCTGAGTAGTAAATTATTTGAATCAGAAATCCATTTAATTGCTAGTTATAGCCTAATGTTAGCTAGTTAACATTGAACCAAGTTTGTTACCTTTAGCTATCTGCAGATTCATACTACAGCTATGACAATGTTTGTATTGGTAGTAGTATGAGTTGGTTTAGCTAGCTAGCTACATGTCTAAACAAAATACTCTACTTTGGCCGGATTATTACATTACCCATCAAATTAGAAGGTGTGTCTAGGGGTGATTACGGCCATCGATTCTTATTTCATGAACATGTGTAGACAATAGTGACCCATCCACTTAGCTAGATGTGGGTGAGAGGGGGTTTTAGCATTTCCTTCACATGACCCATCAATTTAGACAAGTGTGTCGAGTAAGCGTCATCTAATACCGATAAAATATTTTTATCTGGACACTTTCTGTTTTTGATATTGCTACTATGCAAGTATGCAAGTACTATCACTGTACCATTTGCACCTTCTGTATCCTGTGCATAGCGTGTGTTTAACATATGGCCACACAAGAAAATCCTTAAAGAGATGGGTGGGACTAAGGCTTAAGAGGGTGTGAACGATGCTGAATGGGCGTAGACAAAGAAGAGCTCTCCACTAGGTGTACCAAAACATTCAAGAGCCATTTTCTTAAAAGTGGGGTTACAAGTTTATCAACTTTCAAAGCATAATTACTTTCCCATTGTTCCTCAACTGCAGTGTATGATATACCACTTTCTAGCTCTGAGTCTCTACTTTTATCCAATGTAAAAAAACACAATTTCAAATTTTGCTACATAAGGACATTGTCTCAACTTACGATAAGCTGGTCTTAGGCATCACTGTACTGTATGTAGCCTAGTGCACTCATTGTTTTTTCCTACTTAGACCTCTTCGCAGAGCAGGGTGCTCTCCTCCTTCAACTCTGAAGGTTTCTGGGAAGGTTTCTTGTAGCTTGATTAGGGTGCTTGTGAATTCCATCCTTTGCGTTCCCTTCCATACCCACAGCACTGCTGGGAAGCGGAGCTGAGACCCGATCCCCCCCCCTCCCCCAGCGACCGTCTGATCAGAATGCACTCCCTGTGTCTCTCTCCCAGCTCAGCAGACAGGTCCCGGATTAATCGAATGGACCGGCCGTGGACCTTAACCCCCCTTCCCACCGTGCCCCCAGAATGCCCATCTTGGTCTGATAGTTCCACAGCTTGAAGACCACCATGCGTCGGCATCAAGCGCTCTTCTGCTTCACACCTTTCCCACGGCATCGCTCCAGATCCCCTGAAGATACACCCATATCAAATTCCTCTGATATCAGCTTGACCACACAGCTGAAAAGGTCTCCTCCCTCCTCATCCTCCGGTAAGGACAACATTCTCAGGTTGTTTCGTCTCATTCTGTTTTCTTGCTGGTCCAATTAATCTTCTAAAGTTTGCAGCTTTGTTTCCAAAAGGCTAATTTTGTTATCTTGTTTGTTCATGCGCACGCCTTGTTTGTGCGTGTCTGACACGATAGCCTCTACTTTATTTTCGAGGTAATCTACTTTTGTAATTAAAGATTATAGCAGTTCGTTTGTTTGGTGTGCATTGAGAGCATTTTAGACATGTTTTCCAGGATAACCTATAACTGTTCATCAATCTAATTTGGGTCTTCAAGTTGCTCCTTGTCTTTTCCTTTGGGGGAAGCCATGGCCTGTTGGATTCCTGTTGCCACGCCGCTTTACCAACGGAATGGTTTGCTGTTGTACATAACTGATCGCTCACACTCTCCCAGTTGCTTGGGGATACAGTGGGGAAGAAAAGTATTTAGTCAGCCACCAATTGTGCAAGTTCTCCCACTTAAAAAGATGAGAGAGGCCTATAATTTTCATCATAGGTACACGTCAACTATGACAGACACATTGAGAATTTTTTTTACAGAAAATCACATTGTAGGATTTTTTATGAATTTATTTGCAAATTATGGTGGAAAATAAATATTTGGTCACCTACAAACAAGCAAGATTTCTGGCTCTCATAGACCTGTAACTTCTTCTTTAAGAGGCTCCTCTGTCCTCCACTCGTTACCTGTATTAATGGCACCTGTTTGAACTTGTTATCAGTATAAAAGACACCTGTCCACAACCTCAAACAGTCACACTCCAAACTCCACTATGGCCAAGACCAAAGAGCTGTCAAAGGACACCAGAAACTAAATTGTAGACCTGCACCAGGCTGGGAAGACTGAATCTGCAATAGGTAAGCAGCTTGGTTTGAAGAAATCAACTGTGGGAGCAATTATTAGGAAATGGAAGACATACAAGACCACTGATAATCTCCCTCGATCTGGGACTCCACGCAAGATCTCACCCCGTGGGGTCAAAATGATCACAAGAACGGTGAGCAAAAATCCCAGAACCACACGGGGGGACCTAGTGAATGACCTGCAGAGAGCTGGGACCAAAGTAACAAAGCCTACCATCAGTAACACACTACGCCGCCAGGGACTCAAATCCTGCAGTGCCAGACGTGTCCCCCTGCTTAAGCCAGTACATGTCCAGGCCCATCTGAAGTTTGCTAGAGTGCATTTGGATGATCCAGAAGAGGATTGGGAGAATGTCATATGATCAGATGAAACCAAAATATAACTTTTTGGTAAAAACTCAACTTGTCGTGTTTGGAGGACAAAGAATGCTGAGTTGCATCCAAAGAACACCATACCTACTGTGAAGCATGGGGGTGGAAACATCATGCTTTGGGGCTGTTTTTCTGCAAAGGGACCAGGACGACTGATCCGTGTGAAGGAAAGAATGAATGGGGCCATGTATCGTGAGATTTTGAGTGAAAACCTCCTTCCATCATCAAGGGCATTGAAGATGAAACGTGGCTGGGTCTTTCAGCATGACAATGATCCCAAACACACCGCCCGGGCAACGAAGGAGTGGCTTCATAAGAAGCATTTCAAGGTCCTGGAGTGGCCTAGCCAGTCTCCAGATCTCAACCCCATAGAAGGTCTTTGGAGGGAGTTGAAAGTCTGTGTTGCCCAGCGACAGCCCCAAAACATCACTGCTCTAGAGGAGATCTGCATGGAGGAATGGGCCAAAATACCAGCAACAGTGTGTGAAAACCTTGTGAAGACTTACAGAAAACGTTTGACCTGTGTCATTGCCAACAAAGGGTTTATAACAAAGTATTGAGAAACTTTTGTTATTGACCAAATACTTATTTTCCACCATAATTTGCAAATAAATTCATTAAAAATCCAACAATTTTTTCTCATTTTGTCTGTCATAGTTGATGTGTACCTATGATGAAAATTACAGGCCTCTCTCATCTTTTTAAGTGGGAGAACTTGCACAATTGGTGGCTGACTAAATACTTTTTTTCCCCCACTGTATGTTGATTTATCGACTTTTAGTCTGGATATAACCACAAGCTACTCACTCTCCATGCATCCTGTCGGTACGCGCAAGCTCCTCCCCTTGTTTTACTGTTTTCAAAAAAGCATTTCACATTCAATCCTGGTTGAATGCCTGTTATTACTCTTAGGCTGTGTTTACACACAGTCATGCTAAGAACCCAATTCTGATTTTCTTTCCATATCTGAAATTTTTGTCTGACTCTCCACACTCAGTTTTACATGTGACTCATATCAGATTTGTACCTTCACACTGATTTAACCTCTGAAATAGCACACAGACGCAATACTAATTTCATATCAGTTCACATGCAAAAACAACACTCCAGAGCAAAATATATCAGATCTGAGCATCCAGGCAGAGGTCGGATATGATTGAGAACCACATAAGAATGTTGTATATATCGGAACTCAAAAGATCAGACTTCATGTGGCTTTTTGCTGTTTATACATCAGGGAAAACATCAGAACTGTATCAGATATGCCAAAACATATTTTCCTAATGTGTAAACAGCAACAACAAAAAATCACATTGAATATGATGTTTTTTACTTCTGATTTATACCACCTCCATAAGTGGATCTGTCTGGATGCTCAGATCAGATTGTTTCGCTTTGAAGTGGGTTTTTGGCACAATACCTGCCGTTACCACGACAACCACCCCCAAAATTTAAAGGAACAGTGACAGGAAATGAGCATTGCATCTGTGTACTACTTCAGAGGCTATATCAGTGTGAGTGCGCAAATCTGATATGCTCCATCCTGGTGGCACAGTGGACTAATTCCATGGATAGAGAACAGAAGGTTCAAATCTCACTGACGCTGTGCCACCATAAAAAAATAAACTATGCAAAGTTTTAACAGTGTAGAAAAACGGAAAAATGATGACTAAGCATTACATTCAATTCTTGTCCTTCAGTTTCGATGCATCACAGGCAGCTGTAACATTGACTAGGCTAGCTCGGATAATAACAAACATATAAGCCATCCTTTTACAATGATGATGATTGAATCATCACCCCTCCTCCCTTTTTCCCCCTTTTGAATTGGACCATAGTCCCAGGTGAATTTTCATATCTAAAAGGAAGGCGTGATGAGCCGATATTCGTGTGTAAATGCTGAGCCGTGAGCCTGTGATCAAACTCCGCCATTGAGATGCAGATTTTCTCATTTAAGCTTAGATCATCACTTAAGAGGATGCCGCAGAGGGTTGTTTTCCCTCTCTTTGTGTGCCTTTAAGATATCAGTGGTGTATTCACTCTGAACCAAACGGAAGCAAATGGGAAAAAACTGGGAGGGGCCTACCTAAAAAACTATTGTTTTCGTTGCAAAAAGGTGGTTTTCTTTGTAAAATGTTTTGCTACGATGTGCAGTAATGGATACACCTTAGCCGTGGGCTAGGAGATGACAGGCATACTGCAGGCAGCAGAATCCTCCTCGTTGAAAGCAGCTGTTTCGTGGGCTTTGTTTTGAGTCATCAACTAAACATGTTGCCACTGCTGGATTTCAGGCCGCTTCTTAGTGCTATGCATACGTGTTGTGTAATTCCGCTTGATGTTGATGTGGTCAGTTCAGGTGTTTGACAAATCTCAGTTTTGGTTTAACTTAGCACTTTAAAGTTTAGGTTGTTTTGTTTTTTGGTTCTACTTAACACTAACATTTGATGTTGAAGATACTTCAAGAGGCTATGTTAAGATGACTTACCGTACATGAGAAATACCCCAGCTAGCACATTTGGTTCCATGGAAGTTGTGAGAACATACGTTTTTGGTTTCCCACTGGTTCTGGGAACGAATCCATAAGTTTCCTGACCGGTAAAATTGAACGTTTTTGAAACGTTCTGAGAATGGAAGTGAAAATTTCACCTGTTCTGGGAACGTTAATTTTTAGGTTGCAGGGAGGTTTGGAGAACGTTTTACTATGGTTCCCTGAAAGTTTCCTAGGAGGTTTTATTAACGTACTGACAACATAAATTATAGGTTATTTAAAGGTAATTAGATAATGTTCTGAGAACATGTGTCAATAAGACTTTTAACAACACTGCTAGCTTAGTTTGGGTTAACTGTTTTGAACTCCAAGCACAGATAGGACACATGGAAATTAATTTGCTTAGGCATTAATCATGCAAAAACATAGATTTTTTATGGTGGCACAGCGTCAATGAGATTTTAACCTTCTGTTCTCTAGCCATGGAATTAGTCCACCATGCCACCAGGATGGAGCTAGCATGCCATGTTCTTTTTTTGTCTATTCAAACAGACCCCATTTCAAAGGAAACAAGCACTCATTAAGATCAGGTGTGGCCAATTAGTGGGCGTGTCCAACACACCTGAACACACGTAACAAGATAGAGGATAGAGTTTTGTATATCACGTTTCAGGAGAAGACCCAGACGCAGACAGTATCGAAGTAACAAAAGTTTATTACAAAAACAAGGGGCAGGCAAACGACAGGTCAAGGGCAGGCAGAGATCAGTAATCCAGATCAGAGTCCAAAAGGTACAGAACGGCAGGCAGCCTCAGGGCAGGCAGCGGTCAATAATCCAGGGTGGTGTGACAAGGTACAGAACGGCAGGCAGGCTCAGGGTCAGGGCAGGCAGAATGGTCAAAACTTGGAAAACAGGAACTTGAGAAAGATAGGAGCAAGGGGAAAACCACTAATAGGCTTGACGAAACAAAATGAACTGGCAACAGAGAAACAGAGAACACAGGTATAAATACACTGGGGATAATGGGGAAGATGGGCGACACCTGGAGGGGGTGTGGAGACAATCACAAAGACAGGTGAAACAGATCAGGGTGTGACAATGTATATATTTTTAAATAACATTCTTAGAACATTCTTTGAATGTTACTAACGTTTTCTTGTGTTTTTTATATAACGTTTTTTAAATGTTCTGAGAACATGACTTTAAATACAACCATGAGGAAACCAGCAGAAAACTTTATGCTGAAGTACTGAAATTCCCACAGATGTTTTATGAACATTCTGAGAACATGACTGTAACTGGAACCATGAGGAAACCTGTCGGAAACGTTATGCTGAAGTACTGAAATTCCCACCTAAGAAACATATGGTTCTCAGAAAGTTATGTGCTAGCTGGGTATCCTGCACCATTCCCAGAACATTGTGGGAAGGTTGTATGCAAAATATCCATAGGACAACCATGCTCTCACCAAGATCTAAGATATGGTTCTCAGAACATTATGTGCTCGCTGGGACTTTTTAAATAAAACTATACAAATCAAACTTAACAGCTTTTGCCGTGATAAGACATTCATAAACCTGTGAGGTGGCAGCTCCAAAAATACAACTCCATTGAAGGTATGTATAACATAGGACATACGTATATCATAATAATACATCTAATGACCAACAGTTTCACCCACCTACTTCCAGAGATTCCTGCTCCTTCGTCCTCTACCCTGTCTCCTGAGGGTCCAGCTCAGGGGGTCTCTACCACAGGCTCCAGCCCCCCTCCCACTGCTCAGAGCGCTTCTATTGATGATGTGGGTCCTCCGTCCCCCATCTCCGTATGTCCTCAGAAAAGGCCGACGTCCGCGGCCACTCACCTTCATCCAGCCATCATCATTGCTAGTTCCATGGGGAGGCATATCTTGGTTCCTGGATCAAAAACCTTGTTCTACCCAGGGCTACGGTGAAGGATATCACAGGATTTCTTCCGTCCATCCTACATCAGTAGCCATCAGCAGCTGTCGTAGTTCATGTGGGATCAAATTATATCAAAAAGGGTAAATAAGAAACAGGATTTTATTCTATTATTTTACAGACAATCTAAAAAACATGTGTAATGATCTAAATCTAACCCAGCTGGTGACTAAACCTACATTAACATTTACATTTTAGTCATTTAGCAGACACTCTTATCCAGAGCGACTTACAGTTTATTGAGTGCATACATTATTATTTTATATTATTTTATTTTTTTCATACCCCCCGTGGGAATCGAACCCACAACCCTGGAGTTGCAAACGCCATGCTCTACCAACTGAGCTACTTCCCTGCCGGCTACTCCCTCCCCTACCCTGGACAACGCTGGGCCAATTGTGCGCAGCCCCATGGGTCTCCCGGTTGCGGCCGGCTACGACAGAGCCTGTAGCTAAACCTACATTGCCCAACCCTAGAGATCCTTCAAAGTCAACTCTGATTGATCTTATTTTAACGAATACACAAGAGAAATTGGTTTCTACTGGTGTCTTCACCCAAGACATTAGTGACTATTGCACAGTTGTTTTTGTTAGAGATCGAAGCCTTGTGTCATCACAAAGAGGAACATTAAAAACTTCAGTGAACAGGCTTTTTTACATAATCTTTATTTTAGTGACCTTGATTGTATTTCAGCTATCCCTGAACCTGATTTATCTTTTAGCCTTTCTGCAATTCTGGAAAACTGTCAAATCCCTGAAGGGTTCTACTTAATTCAGATACTTGACTCATTCCGAAAAAAATGCGATCATTGATGCATTTAATCACCATTTTATTTCAGCGGGCTATCTCTTAATAATAACTTCTAAGCCTATTCACAATGATATTGGGCTGGATGCTGATAGGGAAAACTTGCTGAATGATCAGAGAAATGATAGTCAAAGCTTTTCTTTTAGACTATTTATACAAAAATAAGTCCTGGATGCTTTACTTGCCGTAGACAACAAGAAATCCACAGGGGCCGACCAATTGGATCCTGGTCTGCTTAAGTGTGCAGCGCCCATCATTGTTGGCCCAATAACCCACATTTGAAACATTTTATCATTGTTATCAGGAAATATTCAAAAAGTATGGAAATCAGCTCTTGTGCTGCCACTCCATAAGGGTGGGGATTGTAGTGATCTTAATAATTATTGACCCATTTCAAGGCTTCCTTGTCTAGCTAAGATTCTCGAATCCTTGGTAAATGTACAACTTTGCTCTTTTTTTATCAGAGAAATGTATATTTTGAATGTAAACCAATCAGGGTTTAGGCCTGGGCATAGCACTATTACAGCAACCACTTTAGCTGTTAATGATCTTGTCAATGCTTTAGACACTAAAATGAAATGTGCTGCTTTGTTTGTGGACCTGTCAAAAGCTTTTGATACCGTTGATCATGCTATGTTATTGAATACGTTTTCATCGATAGGCCTATGCTCTGATGCCTGTTCTTGGTTTCATGATTATCTTAGTGACTGAACTCAGGCCATCGTGATGGATGGGGTTAAGTCAGAATTTCTTGAAGTACATAAAGGTGTACCACAGAGGTCGATTTTGGGACCTGTTCTCTTCACTATTTATGTATACACCATTGGTCAATCTGTTAAACATTTTAAACTTCACCTATATGCGGATAATACTATTATGTATGCTATTGCCCCGACTATTGATCTGGCTGTTTTAAAACTACAGTCAAATTTTATAGGAAGGAATCCCTTGCTGATTTAAAACTTGTGCTTAATATGGGAAAAACTAAATACATGTTGTTTTTAAACTCTCGTAAGAATGTTTCAGATGAACTACATGTTCACTCATTAGATGGTTCTCCAATGGAATGTGTTCCTGCATATAAATACTTAGGCATTTGGATTTATATGGATTTCACGTTTAAAAAACACATAGATGAGCTGGTTAAGAAGCTAAGATTTAAAGTTGGCTTTTTCTACAGAAACAGATCATGCTTTTCTCTAAACAGTAGGAAGCAGATTATTCAGTCAACCTTTTTATCAAATCAAATTTTATTTGTCACATACACGTGTTTAGCAGATGTTATTGCGGGTGTAGCGAAATGCTTCTGCTTCTAGCCCCGACAGTGCAGTAATATCTAACAAGTAATATCTAACAATTTCACAACATATACCCAATACACACAAATCTAAGTAAGGAATGGAATTTAAGAAGACATATATGGACAAGCAATGACTGAGCGGCATGGACTAAGAAACAGTAGAATATTATAGAATACAGTATATACATATGAGATGAGTAATGCAAGATATATAAACATTATTAAAGTGACTAGTGTTCCATTTCTTAAAGTGGCCAGTGATTTCAATAGGCAGCAGCAGCCTCTATTGTGCTAGTGATGGCTATTTAACAGTCTGATGGCCTTTGAGATAGAAGCTGTTTTTCATTCTCTCGGTCCAAGCTTTGATGTACCTGTACTGACCTCGCCTTCTGGATGATAGCGGGGTGAACAGGCAGTGGCTCGGGTGGTTGATGTCCTTGATGATCTTTTTGGCCTTCCTGTGACATCGTGTGCTGTAGGTGTCCTGGAAGGCGGGTAGTTTGCCCGCGGAAATTAGTTCGGCAGACCGCACCACCCTCTAGAGAGCCCTGCGGTTGCGGGCGGTGCAGTTGCCGTACCAGGCAGTGATACAGCCCGACAGGATGCTCTCAATTGTGCATCTGTAAAAGTTTGTGAGGGTTTTAGGTGCCAAGCCAAATTTCTTCAGCCTCCTGAGGTTGAAGAGGCTCTGTTGCGCCTTCTTCACCACACTGTCTGCGTGGGTGGACCAATTCAGTTTGTCAGTGATGTGTACGCCAAGGAACTTGAAGCTTTCCACCTTCTCCACAGCGGTTCGGTCAATGTGGAAAGGGGGGTACACCCTCTGCTGTTTCCTGAAGTCCACGATCCTCTCCTTTTTGTTGACGTTGAGTGAGAGGTTATTTTCCTGGCACCACACTCCCAGAGCCCTCACCTCCCTGTAGGCTGTCTCGTCATTGTTGGTAATCAAGCCTACTACTGTTATGTTGTCTGCAAACTTGATGGTTCAGTTGGAGGCGTGCTTGGCCACGCAGTCATGGGTGAACAGGGAGTACAGGAGGGGGCTGAGCACGCACCCTTGTTGGGCCCCAGTGTTGAGGATCAGCGAAGTGGAGATGTTGTTTCCTACCTTCACCACCTGGGGGCGGCCCGTCAGGAAGTCCAGGACCCAGTTGCACAGGGTGGGGTTCAGGCCCAGGGCCTCAAGCTTAATGATGAGCTTGGAGGGTACTACGGTGTTGAATGCTGAGCTATAGTCAATGAACAGCATTCTTACATAGGTATTCCTCTTGTCTAGATGGGATAGGGCAGTGTGCAGTGTGATGTCGATTGCATCGTCTGTGGATCTATTGGGGCGGTAAGCAAATTGATCCTTGACTAGTCTCTCAAAGCACTTCATGATGACAGAGGTGAGTGCTACGGGGCGATAGTCATTTAGTTCAGTTACCTTTGCTTTCTTGGGTACAGGAACAATGGTGGCCATCTTGAAGCATGTGGGGACAGCAGACTGGGATAGGGAGAGATTGAATATGTTGGTAAACACACCAGCCAGCTGGTCTACGCATGCTCTGAGGACACAGCTAGGGATGCCGTCTGGGCCGGCAGCCTTGCAGGGGTTAACATGTTTAAATGTCTAACTCACATCGGCTACGGAGAAGGAGAGCCCACAGTTCTTGGTAGTGGGCCGCGTTGGTGGCACTGTGTTATCCTGGAAGCGAGACGTCGGTGTCAGCGACGTGGTGGTTTTCCTTTTGTAGTCCGTGATTGTCTGTAGACCCTGCCACATACGTCTCGTGTCTGAGCCGTTGAATTGCGTCTCTGTACTGATGTTCTGCCAGTTTAATTGCCTTGCGGAGTGAGTAGCTACACTGTTTGTATTCTGCCATATTCCCAGTCACATTGCCATGGTTAAAGGCGGTGGTTGGCACTTTCAATTTTGCGTGAATGCTGCCATCTATCCACGGTTTCTGGTTAGGGTAGGCTTTAATAGTCACAGTGGGCATAACATCTCCTATACACTTCCTGATAAACTCAGTCACCCTATCAGTGTATTCGTGTAAATTATTTCCGCAAGCTACCCGGAACATATGCCAGTCCGCGTGATCAAAACAATCTTGAAGCGTGGATTCCAATTGGTCAGACCAGCGTTGAATAGTCCTTAGCAAGGGTACTTCATGTTTGAGTTTCTGCCTATAGGAAGGGAGGAGCTAAATGGATTCGTGGTCAGATTTGCGGAAAGGAGGGCAGGGGAGGGCCTTGTAGCCACCCCGGAAGTTCGAATAGCGTTGGTCGAGGATTTTAGCAGCCCGAGTACAACAGTCGATATGTTGATAGAACTTCGGCAGCCTAGGCAACAATAAATGCAGCCTCAGGATATGTAGTTTCCAGTTTGCATGAAGTTCAGTGAAGTTCTTTGAGGGCCGTCGTGGTATCGGCTTGAGGGGGGATATACAATGAGGAAAAAAAAGTATTTGATCCCCTGCTGATTTTGTACATTTGCCCACTGACAAAGAAATGATCAGTCTATAATTTCAATGGTAGGTTTATTTGAACAGTGACAGAAAAACGCATGTCAAAAATGTTATAAATTGATTTGCATTTTAATGAGGGAAATAAGTATTTGACCCCCTCTCAATCAGAAAGATTACTGGCTCCCAGGTGTCTTTTATACAGGTAACGAGCTGAGATTAGGAGCACACTCTTAAAGGGAGTGCTCCTAATCTCAGTTTGTTACCTGTATAAATGACACCTGTCCACAGAAGCAATCAATCAATCTGATTCTAAACTCTCCACCATGGCCAAGACCAAAGAGCTCTCCAAGGATGTCAGGGACAAGATTGTAGACCTACACAAGGCTGGAATGGGCTACAAGACCATCGCCAAGCAGCTTGGTGAGAAGGTGACAACAGTTGGTGCGATTATTCGCAAATGGAAGAAACACAAAATGACTGTCAATCTCCCTCGGCCTGGGGCTCCATGCAAGGTCTCACCTCGTGGAGTTGCAATGATCATGAGAACGGTGAGGAATCAGCCCAGAACTACACGGGAGGATCTTGTCAATGATCTCAAGGCAGCTGGGACCATAGTCACCAAGAAAACAATTGGTAACACACTACGCTGTGAAGGACTGAAATCCTGCAGTGCCCGCAAGGTCCCCCTGCTCAAGAAAGCACATATACAGGCCCGTCTGAAGTTTGCCAATGAACATCAGAATTATTCAGAGGAGAACTGGGTGAAAGTGTTGTGGTCAGATGAGACCAAAATCGAGCTCTTTGGCATCAACTCAACTCGCCATGTATGGAGGAGGAGGAATGATGCCTATGACCCCAAGAACACCATCCCCACTGTCAAACATGGAGGTGGAAACATTATGCTTTGGGGGTGTTTTTCTGCTAAGGGGACAGGACAACTTCACCGCATCAAAGGGACGATGGACGGGGCCATGTACCATCAAATCTTGAGTGAGAACCTCCTTCCCTCAGCCAGGGCATTGAAAATGGGTCGTGGATGGGTATTCCAGCATGACAATGACCCAAAACACACGGCCAAGGCAACAAAGGAGTGGCTCAAGAAGAAGCACATTAAGGTCTTGGAGTGGCCTAGCCAGTCTCCAGACCTTAATCCCATAGAAAATCTGTGAAGGGAGCTGAAGGTTCGAGTTGCCAAACCTCAGCCTCGAAAACCTTAATGACTTGGAGAAGATCTGCAGAGAGGAGTGGGACAAAATCCCTCCTGAGATGTGTGCAAACCTGGTGGCCAACTAGAAGAAACGTCTGACCTCTGTGATTGCCAACAGGGGTATTGCCACGAAGTACTAAGTCATGTTTTGTAGTGGGGTCAAATACTTATTTCCCTCATTAAAATGAAAATCAATTCATAACATTTTTGACATGCGTTCTTCTGGATTTTTTTGTTCTTATTCTGTCTCTCACTGTTCAAATAAACCTACCATTAAAATTATAGACTGATCATGTCTTTGTAAGTGGGCAAATGTACAAAATCAGCAGGGGATCAAATACTTCTTTCCCTCACTGTACACGGCCGTGACTATAAGCAAAGAAAATGATCTTGGGAGATAATACGGTCGGCATTTGATTGTGAGGTATTCTAGGTTGGGTGAACAAAAGCTCTTGAGTTCCTGTATGTTACTACAATTACACCATGAGTCGTTAATCATGAAACACACATTTATTTCTGTCTGCGTGATGAACTGAGAACCCATCTGGCTGGACCCATTTCGACAGAATATCCCCAGAGAGCCATGTTTCCGTGAAACAAAGTATGTTACAGGCCTTGATGTCTCTCTGGAAAGAAATCCTTGCCCTGAGCTCGTCTACCTTATTATCCAAAGACTGAACATTAGCGAGTAATATACTTGGAAGCGGTGGGTGGTGTGCACCCCTCCTAAGTTGAACCAGTAGGCCGCTCCGAGTGCCACTCCTCTGCCGGCGATGTTTTGGGTCAGCCGCTGGAATCAGTTCAGTGGGGAGAGCAAATGATCTGCTTCGGGAAAGTTGCATTCCTGGTCGTAATACTGGTGAGATACCGCTGCTCTGATATCCAATAGGTTTATGATAAACACTTTCTCAGCTAATAATGTAAAAAATAATACATAAAAAACAAAATACCGCAAAAGTTTCCTAAGAGCTAGTCGCAAGGTCGCCATCTTCGTCGGCACCAGGAAACTCCAGAAACAGATCATGCTTTTCTCTAAGCAGTAGGAAGCAGATTATTCAGTCAACCTTTTTATCTGTTCTTAATTATCATTATATTATTTTTCAGAAGAGCAGCTGATACTACTCTTAAACCTTTAGATAACAAGATCATTAACAACTAAAGTGGTTGCTGTAATAGTGATATGCCCAGGCCTAAACCCTGATTGGTTTACATTCAAAATACATTTCTCTGATAAAAAAGAGCAAATTTGTACATTTACCAAGGATTCAAGAATTTTAGCTAGAAATGCGGCGATAATTATTAAGATCACTGCTAAGGCTGCGGCAGTCATTATATTTTGTCAGCCGGTGATTATCAAGCAAATAACTGCCAGTCTCAGGGTAATTAACCGTTAATGAACATAAACACATTTAGCATCTCCTGGCTTCTACGCAGAGACTACAAGCCACTGATGCAGACCTTTGGAACATCTACATTTTAGTATAATAAATCCATGTAATTTAGCCTACACCATCACAATAAATCCATTATTTATTTTAGACAGGTGGCATTATTTTATATTATTTTATAGCCTACATCATCACAATACATCCATTATTTATTTTAGACAGGTGGCATTATTTTATATCATTTTATAGTATAAAGAATACAATTGAACATTGCTGAATAAATTAGAAAGGATATTTTCTCCAAACAATTCGAGGGAGTGTGCACATGCGGCTATTCTGTGTTGAGCGGTTAACAAAGAAACAGATACTCCTATATGTTTAATTTAGAGTTATTTATGCAATTTCAGTTGTGAAGCAAATGTCGGGCTATATGTTTTGATTTTTAAAACATTCAAAGGCTGCATGATATGACTCTAATGATGATTTGAAAAAAGTTGCATGAAAGGCATGAGCACTGTTTTGTTATTTGCGCAGGCTGCACACACTTCATCAGTCTCTCATTCACAATTTGACAAGCACTTGATAATGCCTCGAATTTCCCGGCGGCATCCCCTTTTTGTGGCCATAATGCCCACTAAAAGTATCCATGGCTTTTGCGGCCAGTGGGCGTTGTGCCCTTGGGCTGAATATAAAAATTATAATTCCATTCTCCCGGCAACATGCGCCGAAGCACTTCTCACTCACGTGGCTCTCTCAGATCGCTCAGTTCTTATTAGCCAATGCCCGTCACGTGATTGGGTCTTTCTCACAGGCTACATGTGAAGACAGACACATCGGGGACGCAACTGCGCACATCATTATCCAATTCCAAGGCACATATTGAAGATATTTGAAGAACTGTCCACATTTACTTTTCATCAGCCAACAAGATGAGTAGGCCTAACAAACAGCATAAGCACTAGCCCATCCACTTTTGTACTGTGTGGGATAGTAGATTGAGATAGGCAGCCAATGTAAATCTACTATCCCCCATAGTAACAAACTTGACCTATTCTGTGCGAGAAATAAATATTCCAAACATAGTGTCAAACAGTTGTGGCATGCGATAGAACCCAAATTAATGCAACCACTAGCATCAAAAACACTTTTTTAAGCAATGAGGCTGACGCAACAGTTCAGAACGTTTAGCTTAAAATGTTGATAAACTATTAGGCTATTTCTTCACATTATAAGCGCAGCAATGCGCACACGGCAGTAGGCTATAAGCGCCAATGTTCCAAAATGCAATCAATTAGCAGTAAAACAACTTTCTCAAAAGTGACCGCAAATGTGATTATGCAAGTAATGCTTTTATTATAAAGGTGCATTTCTATGGTGAAAATGATCTTCAACAAACTTGAAACTCACACTTTGCGTATGTATGCCTGTTACGCTCTACACCCGTTGTAAAGAGTATTTATGTGCTTAAATTGAATACGTTATTTGGCCACTTTAGTTGTGATACAAACCTTATCAAAACATATAGTCCTATGGGCTAGGCTACATGAGGTGTGCGACTATGATTTGAAAAAGTCGCAAAAAAAAGGCAAGACCTGTTTCTTGCCTTACTGCACACAAGCTGGGCATCATTCACAAGTGATAATATATAATTCACAAGTGATATGTCACGCCCTGGCTCTGGGGACTCTGTTATGTTGAGCCAGGGTGTGTAGAGTCTATGTTTTGTGTTTCTATGTTGTGGATCTAGTTGATGTGTTTCTATGTTGGCCGGGGTGGTTCTCAATCAGAGGCAACGTGAATCAGCTGTTGCTTGTTGTCTCTGATTGGGAACCATACTTAGGTAGTCGTTTGGCATTTGTGTGGTGTGGTATCTTGTTCCGTGTTGGTTTGTGTATGTACCCAAGGACTTCACGTATCGTTTTGTTGTTTTGTTCGTGTGGTGAAATATAAATAAAAGTATGTTCGCATTCCACGCTGCGCATTGGCCCGTTTCTTCAAATGACGATCGTGACAGAAGATACCACCTCGACTGGGTCAAGCAGCGTGAAGAGGAGAGAGGTTGGACTTGGGAGCAGAGGATGGAGAGTCTGGCGAGAGCCATGGAGGGCATATCCACGGGGGAGAGGCACCCCCAAGACATTTTTAGGTGGGGGCACATGGCATGGGCGACGGGGCTGCTGGAGGCAGATAAAGGGCGAGTTTGTGGACGAGGAGAGAAGGCCACCGGGTTACGGGAGCCATTGGTGATTAGAGGGAGGGAAAGTGTAGAGGCACGGCGAGAGGTACTGAAGTGTGTTGCCAGTCCGGTCCGGCCCGTTCCTGATCATCGTATAAGGCCAGTGGTGTGTGTTCCCAGTGCGGTCCGGCCTGTTCCTGTCCCTCGCACCAAGCCTGTGATGTGCGTCGCCAGCCCGGCCCGGCCGGTTCCTGCCCCTCGCACCAAGCCAATGGTGCGCGTCGTCAGCCCGGTTCGGCCTGTTCCTGCCCCTCGCACCAAGACAATGGTGCGCGTCGCCAGCCTGGCCCGGCCTGTTCCTGCTCCCCGCACCAAGCCTGTGGGGCGCATCGTCAGTCCGGTCCGGCCTGTTCCTGCCCCTCGCACCAAGCCAATGGTGCGCGTCGCCAGCCCGGTCCGGCCTGTTCCTGCCCCTCGCACCAAGCCAATGGTGCGCGTCACCAGCCCGGCCCGGCCTGTTCCTGCTCCCCGCACCAAGCCTGTGGGGCGCATCGTCAGTCCGGTCCGGCCTGTGCCTGCTCCCCCACCAAGCCTGTGGTGCGCGTCGCCAGCCCGGCCTGTTCCTGCTCCCCGCACCAAGCCTGTGGGGCGCATCATCAGTCCGGTCCGGCCTGTTCCTGCCCCTCGCACCAAGCCAATGGTGCGCGTCGCCAGCCCGGTCCGGCCTGTTCCTGCCCCACGCACCAAGCCAATGGTGCGCGTCGCCAGCCCGGCCCGGCCTGTTCCTGCTCCCCGCACCAAGCCTGTGGGGCGCATCGTCAGTCCGGTCCGGCCTGTTCCTGCTCCCCGCACCAAGCCTGTGGTGCGCGTCGCCAGCCCGGTCCGGCCCGTTCCTGCTCCCCGCACCAAGTCTATGGTGCGCGTCGTCAGCCCGGCCCGGCCCGTTCCTGCTCCCCGCACCAAGCCAATGGTGCGCGTCGCCAGCCCGGTCCGGCCCGTTCCTGCTTCCCGCACCAAGTCTATGGTGCGCGTCGTCAGCCCGGTCCGGCCCGTCCCTGCTCCCCACACCAAGCCTGTGGTGCGCGTCGTCAGTCCGGCACAGCCCGTGCCCGTTTCACCGGTGCCTGGTCAGGTACCAGTCAGCTGCTCCACACCGGAGCCTAAGCAATCCGCTCCACCGATGTCCAGTCCAGCTCCAGCCAGCGGGGCCAGACCAGACCAGGGGCGTTACGGGGGGTTGTTAAAGGGTGGTGGTCAAGCCCGGAGCCGGATCCGCCTCCGAGGAGGAATGCCCACCCGGCCCTCCCCTGTTCGGTTTATGTTTGGTGCAGTCGCAGTCCGCGCCTTTGGGGGGGGGGTACTGTCACGCCCTGGCTCTGGGGACTCTGTTATGTTGAGCCAGGTGTGTAGAGTCTATGTTTTGTGTTTCTATGTTGTGGATCTAGTTGATGTGTTTCTATGTTGGCCGGGGTGGTTCTCAATCAGATGCAACGTGAATCAGCTGTTGCTTGTTGTCTCTGATTGGGAACCATACTTAGGTAGTCGTTTGGCATTTGTGTGGTGTGGTATCTTGTTCCGTGTTGGTTTGTGTATGTACCCAAGTATGTTCGCATTCCACGCTGCGCATTGGCCCGTTTCTTCAAATGACGATCGTGACATGATAGGCTAATATTGTCACCCATCAGACTGTTCTTGATTTAATATTGTCTTTACATATACTAAATAATATACAGTTCCAGTCAAAAGTTTGGACACACCTACTCATTCAAGGGTTTTTCTTTATTTTTACTATTTTCTACATTGTAGAATAATAGTGAAGACATCAAAACTATGAAATAACACATATGGAATCATTTAGTAACCAAAAAGTGTTAAACAAATCAAAATATACATTGTATTTGACATTCTTCAAATATTCAAGGCAAAGGGTGGCTGAGTAGGTGTGTCCCACTAAGCCCAAACCAGATGGGATGGCGTATTGCTGCAGAATGCTGTGGTAGACATGCTGGTTAAGTGTGCCTTGAATTCTAAATAAATCACTGACAGTGTCACCAGCAATGCACCCCCACACCATAACACCTCCTCCTCCATGCTTTACGGTGGGAACTACACATGCAGAGATCATCCGTCAAACCACACCGCGTCTCACAAAGACATGGCAGTTGGAACCAAAAATCTCCAATTTGGACTCCAGACCAAAGGAGACTTTTCCACTGGAAAATGCCCATTGCTCGTGTTTCTTTGCCCAAGCAGGTCTCTTCTTCTTATTGGTGTCCTTTACTTTGCAGCAATTCGACCTTGAAGGCCTGATTCACACAGTCCCCTCTGAACAGTTGATGTTGAGATGTGTCTGTGACTTGAACTCTGTGAAGCATTTATTTTTGCTGCAATTTCTGAGGCTGGTAACTCTAATGAACTTATCCTCTGCAGCAGAGGTAACTCTGGGTCTTCCATTCCTGTGGCTGTCCTCATGAGAGCCAGCTTCATCATAGCGCTTGATGGTTTTTGCGACTGCATTTGAAGAAACTTTCAAAGTTCTTGAAATGTTCCGCATTGACTGACCTTCATGTCTTAAAGTAATGATGGACTGTCGTTTCTCGTTGCTTATTTGAGCTGTTCTTGCCACAATATGGACTTGGTCTTTTACCAAATAGAGCTGTCATATGTATACCCCCCCTGCCTTGTCACAACACAACTGATTGACTCAAACGCATTAAGATGGAAAGAAATTCCACAAATTAACTTTTAAGAAGGAACACCTGTAAATTGAAATGCATTCCAGGTGACTACCTCATGAAGCTGGTTGAGGGAATGCCAAGAGTGTGCAAAGCTGTCATCAAGGCAAAGGGTTGCTATTTGAAGAATCTCAAATATAAAATATATATTTTTTAGTTTAAACCTCTTACGGATAGGACCCTTTTTTTCCATTTTCACCTAAAATGACAAACCCAAATCTAACTGCCTGTAGGTCAGGACCTGAAGCAAGGATATGCATATTCTTGATACCATTTGAAAGGAAACAGTGACGTTTGTGGAAATTTGAAATTAATGTAGGAGAATATAACACATTAGGTCTTGTTAAAGGTAATACAAACAAAAAAACGTGCCTTTTTCTATATATTTTTTTGTTACATCATCTTTGAAATGCAAGAGAAAGGCCACAATATAATATTGCAGTTTAAGCGCAATGTAGATTTTGGCCACTAGATGGAAGCAGTGTGTGTGCAATTGATTTTCAGATTGATCCAGTGAAGCATTGCAATACTGGACTATTTTGATTTAAGTCTTCCCATATGTGCCAAATTGGTTAGTTGATAAATTTTCAAGTACATAACTATAGAGAACATACAAAAATGATATGGTAATGCAACATTTAAGTTTACACACTCCCAGGAATGTCATACACGATGGATCATTAGCTTATACACTAACTTTCACACATCTAGAGGGCCGGGCGGGATGGGTGTGGAGCCAGAGACAGCAGGGGTTCAAACTGTTGAATCCAGTTCCTACATTTGAATATAAAAAATGATTTTATCAAACAAAACTATGCTACATTTGATCTCTGGGACCCTTAAGATGACAAATCAGAGCAAGATTACTGAAAGTACATTAGTTACCTTCAGAGGTGAATGTATCAAACGAGTTGCCATGATACGTTTTTTGTTGTTGTGCACACTCCTCAAACAATAGCATGGTATTTTATCACTGTAATAGATACTGTAAATTGGACAGTGCAGTTAGATTAACAAGAATGTAAGCTTTCTACACATAAAGACATGTCTATGTCCTGGAAAGTTTGCTGTTACTTACAACAGTCATGATAATCACATTAGCTTACGTTAGCTCAAACATCTCGTATGCGGGACACCGATCCCGTAGAAGTTAACACTTTTTTGGTTACTACATCATTCCATATGTGTTTTTTCATAGTTTTGATGTTTTCACTATTATTCTGCAATGTAGAAAATAGTACAAATAAAGAAAAACCCTTGACTGAGTAGGTGTGTCCAAACTGTTCACTGGTAGTGTATGTTTGAAATTTGTTTTGATTTAGAATGGACCATTATCATACACCTGTCTTGAAACATACACTACCAGTTAGCTGCCTACCGTAATGCAGGCCTATCATTAACATGTTTGGTAACATTTGCCCATGTATTTATTTTCAGAATTTCAATGATCAGCTAAGTTAAATGAAGATCCAAGATGGCGTAGCAGTGCGGTCGTGTTCTCTGTTATGTGTCCATGTAAATAGCCTGTTTTTTATTTTCTTGGGCCGACTCTTTTCTCCGTGCATATCAATGATGTCGCTCTTGCTGCTGGTGACTCTCAGATCCACCTCTACGCAGACGACACCATTTTGTATACATCTGGCCCTTCATTGGACACTTTGTTAACAAACCTCCAAACGAGCTTCAATGCCATACAACACTCCTTCCATAGCCTCCAACTGCTCTTAAACACTAGTAAAACTAAATGCATGCTCTTCAATCGAACGCTGCTGGCACCCGCCCACCCGACTAGAATCACTACTCTCGGCGGGTCTGACCTAGAGTATGTGGACAACTACAAATATCTAGGTGTCTGGTTAGACTGTAAACTCTCCTTCCAGACTCACATTAAGCATCTCCAATCCAAAGTTAAATCTAGAATCTGCTTCCTATTTCGCAACGAAGTCTCCTTCACTCATGCTGCCAAACATGCCCTCATAAAACGGACTATCCTACCGATCCTTGACTTTGGCGATGTCATTTACAAAATAGCCTCCAACACTCTACTCAGCAAATTGGATGTAGTCTATCACAGTGCCATCCGTTTTGTCACCAAAGCCCCATATACTACCCACCACTGTGACCTGTACGCTATTGTTGGCTGGTCCTCACTACATATTCGTCGCCAAACCCACTGGCTCCAGGCCATCTATAAATCACTGCTAGTTAAATCTCCGCCTTATCTTAGCTCATTGGTCACCGTAGCAACACCCACCCGTAGTATGCGCTCCAGCAGGTATATCTCACTGGTCATCCCCAAAGCCAACACCTCCTTTGGCCGCCATTCCTTCCAGTTCTCTGCTGCCAATGACTGGAACGAACTGCAAAATTCTCTGAAGCTGGAGACTCTTATCTCCCTCACAGTTGTCAGAGCACCTTACCAATCACTGCACCTGTACACAGCCCTTCTGAAATTAGCCCACTCAACTACCTCATCCCCATATTGTTATTTATTTTGCTCATTTACACCCCAGTATCTCTATTTGCACATCATCTATCATTCCAGTGTTAATACGAAATTGTAACTATTTTGCACTATGGCCTATTTATTGCCTTACCCCCATAACTTGCTACATTTGCACACACTGTATATATATTGTCTGTTGTATTTTTGACTTTGTTTTGTTTTACCCCATATGTAACTCTGTGTTGTTGTTTTTATCGCACTGCTTTGCTTTATTTTGGCCAGGTCGCAGTTGTAAATGAGAACTTGTTCTCAACTGGCTTACCTGGTTAAATAAAGGTGAATAATAAAAAAACAAAAATAGAAAAACAGAGGCAGGGTAAAAAAAAAATACATGTAATCTGTGCACTTAAATAGCAAATGGAGGACGCTTTTCCCGTGGTTCATTTTCATGCCAGCCAGGTAGGCTATACTACTGTTCTAAAGAGAAGGATTGTGCTTAATATTAGGAAAGTTGAAAAATGAATATAGTAGGCCTAGCCTATAGAAAGCTGATGGTATCCTCCTCTTTTTAATAGAGGCCATGACTCTGTTTTCTCACAATTGCATACCCTGTAGAAATGTTGCGCAACACGAGCTCATGGGCTCTCATGAAGTGTTTGATTAGATTTTCAAATACATTTGCATTGATATCAGAGTGATTAGAGGTGCTGAGTACCAGGCAGTTAGCATGTTTGGTAGGCTACTAATGACCATCAGCAGCATCAGAGCTTGGAGAAGCCTAATTACCGTGAATAAACAGTCACACGGAATTTGACGACTGCTGTCATGACTCATGACCGCCGTGTGGCCCTAATCACTACTATCCCCACCCTTATGGAGTTGCAGGACGAGCTGATTTCCATACTTTTGGAATATTTCCTGATAACAATGTTAAAAACGATGGGTTATTGAGCCAACAATGATGTGTGCTTCACACTTAAGCAGACCAGGATCCAATTTGTATTTGTATGTATTATGGATCCCCATTACCTGCTGCCAAGGCAGCAGCTACTCTTCCTGGGGTCCAGCAAAATTAAGGCAGTTATATATATATATTTTTAAACATTACAATACATTTGTCACGCCCTGGCTCTGGGGACGCTGGTATATTGAGCCAGGGTGTGAGTGTTCTTTATGTTTTCTGCTCGTTGTGTCCGTTCTAGTTGTTGTATTTCTATGTTGGCCAGAGTGGTTCTCAATCAGAGGCAACGAGTGTCAGCTGTTGCTGGTTGTCTCTGATTGGGAACCATATTTAGACAGGCTGTTTTCCCACAGTGGTTGTGGGATCTTGTTCCAGTGTGGTTTGTGTTAGACCGTGGACGTCACGTTATCGTTTGTTGTTTTGTTCGTGTTATCATCATTATTTAATAAATATGTTCGCATTCAACGCTGCGCCTTGGTCCTCTGTTCCCGACGATCGTGACAGAAGATCCCACCAAAACTGGACCAAGCAGCGTGTCCAGGAGCCATCGCCAGGGGAATCTCTAGCGGATCTCCGTTGCAACCTCGACTGGGTCAAGCCAAGTGAAGAGCAGAGAGGTTGGACTTTGGAGCAGTGGAGTAAGAGCCTCGACTGGGCCAAGCCAAGTGAGGACCAGAGAGGTTGGACTTTGAAGCAGTGGAGTGAGTGTCTGGCTAGAGACATGGAGGCCTGGTCCAAGAGGAGAGCCGCCCAGAATTTTTTTAGGTGGGGGCTCACGCCGTGGACGACGGGGCAGCAGGAGGCCGCGATAAAGCGGTCCAGCGGGTTGGCAGAGGAGGCCGCCAGGTTACGGGGGCCACTGGTATTAAAGGGGAAGGAAAGTGTAGAGGCACGGCGAGAGGTACTGGGGTGTGTTACCAGTCCGGTCCGGCCCGTTCCTGATTCCCGCGTAGGGCCAGTGGTGTGTGTCCCCAGTACGGTCCGGCCTGTTCCTGTTCCTCGCATCGAGCCTGTGGTGCGCGTCGCCAGCCCGGTCCGGCCTGTTCCTGCTCCCCGCATCGAGCCTGTGGTGCGCGTCGCCAGCCCGGTCCGGCCTGTTCCTGCTCCCCGCACCGAGCCTGTGGTGCGCGTCGCCAGCCCGGCCCGGCCTGTTCCTGCTCCCCGCACCGAGCCTGTGGTGCGCGTCGCCAGCCCGGCCCGGCCTGTTCCTGCTCCCCGCACCGAGCCTGTGGTGCGCGTCGCCAGCCCGGCCCGGCCTGTTCCTGCTCCCCGCACCGAGCCTGTGGTGCGCGTCGCCAGCCCGGCCCGGCCTGTTCCTGCTCCCCGCACCGAGCCTGTGGTGCGCGTCGCCAGCCCGGCCAGGCCTGTTCCTGCTCCCGCACCGAGCCTGTGGTGCGCGTCGCCAGCCCGGCCCGGCCTGTTCCTGCTCCCCGCACCGAGCCTGTGGTGCGCGTCGCCAGCCCGGCCCGGCCTGTTCCTGCTCCCCGCACCGAGCCTGTGGTGCGCGTCGCCAGCCCGGTCCGGCCTGTTCCTGCTCCCCGCACCGAGCCTATGGTGCGCGTCGCCAGCCCGGCCCGGCCTGTTCCTGCTCCCCGCACCAAGCCTATGGTGCGCGTCGCCAGCCCGGACCGGTCCATTCCTGCTCTCCGCACCAAGTCAGTGGTGCGCTTCGTCAGCCCGGCTCGGCCTGTTCCTGCTCCCCACACCAAGCCAGTGGTGTGCGTCGTCAGTCCGGCACAGCCCGTGCCTGTTCCACCGGTGCCTGGTCCGGTACCGGTCAGCTGCTCCACGTCGGAGCTAGAGCAATCCGCTCCACCAGTGTTCAGTCCAGCTCCTGCCAGCAGGGCCAGACCGGACCAGGGGTACTGTGGGGGGTTAGAGAGGGAGTGGGGATCATGCCCAGAGCCGGATCCGCCGCCAAGGCGGAGTGCCCACCCGGTCCCTCCCCTGTGGTGTTCTGTTGGCGCGGTCGGAGTCCGCGCCTTTGGGGGGGAGGGTACTGTCACGCCCTGGCTCTGGGGACGCTGGTATATTGAGCCAGGGTGTGAGTGTTCTTTATGTTTTGTGCTCGTTGTGTCCGTTCTAGTTGTTGTATTTCTATGTTGGCCAGAGTGGTTCTCAATCAGAGGCAACGAGTGTCAGCTGTTGCTGGTTGTCTCTGATTGGGAACCATATTTAGACAGGCTGTTTTCCCACAGTGGTTGTGGGATCTTGTTCCAGTGTGGTTTGTATTAGACCGTGGACGTCACGTTATCGTTTGTTGTTTTGTTCGTGTTATCATCATTATTTAATAAATATGTTCGCATTCAACTTGGTCCTCTGTTCCCGACGATCGTGACAACATTCACAGATTTCACAACACACTGTGTGCCCTCAGTTCCCTACTCCACCACTACCAAATATCTACAATACAAAATCCCTTTGTACGTGTGTGTAGAGTGCGTATGTTATCGTGTGTGTGTATGCATGTGTCTGTGCCTATGTTTGTGTTGCTTCACAGTCCCCGCTGTTCCATAAGGTGTATTTTTATCTGTTTTTTAAATGTAATAATAGCACATATCTAGTATAATAGTACAGGAGGGGACTAAGCACGTACCCCTAAGGGGCTCCGTATTGAGGGTCAGCGTGGTGGATGTGTTGTTGCCTACCCTCTCCAAATGGGGGACGGCCCGTCAAGAAGTCCAGGATCCAGTTGCAAAGGGAGGTGTTCAGTCCCAGGGACCTTAGCTTAGTGATGAGCTTAGAGGACACTAAGGTGTTGAACGCTGAGCTGTTGTCTATGAACAGCATTCTCACTTAGGTGTTCCTTTTGTCCAGGCGGGAAAGGCAGTGTGGAGTGCAATAGAGATTTGGTCATGTTTGGGCGGTATGCAAATTGGAGTGGGTCCAGGGTTTCTGGGATGATGGTGCTGAAGTGAGCCATGACCAGCCTTTCAAAGCATTTCATGGCAACAGATGTGAGTGCTACGGGGCGGTTGTCATTTAGACAGATAACCTTGGCGTTCTTGGGAACAGGGAACATGGTGGTCTGCTTAAAACATGTACAGTGGGGAAAAAAAGTATTTAGTCAGCCACCAATTGTGCAAGTTCTCCCACTTAAAAAGATGAGAGAGGCCTTTAATTTTCATCATAGGTACCCGTCAACTATGGCAGACAAAATGAGGAAAAAAAATCCAGAAAAACATATTGTTGGATTTTTAATGAATTTATTTGCAAATTATGGTGGAAAATAAGTATTTGGTCAATAACAAAAGTTTCTCAATACTTTGTTATATACCCTTTGTTGGCAATGACACAGGTCAAACGTTTTCTGTAAGTCTTCACAAGGTTTTCACACACTGTTGCTGGTATTTTGGCCCATTCCTCCATGCAGATCTCCTCTAGAGCAGTTTCAACTCCCTCCAAAGATTTTCTATGGGGTTGACATCTGGAGACTGGCTAGGCCACTCCAGGACCTTGAAATGCTTCTTACGAAGCCACTCCTTCGTTGCCCGGGCGATGTGTTTGGGATCATTGTCATGCTGAAAGACCCAGCCACGTTTCATCTTCAATGCCCTTGCTGATGGAAGGAGGTTTTCACTCAAAATCTCACGATACATGGCCCCATTCATTCTTTCCTTTACACGGATCAGTCGTCCTGATCCCTTTGCAGAAAAACAGCCCCAAAGCATGATGTTTCCACCCCCATGCTTCACAGTAGGTATGGTGTTCTTTGGATGCAACTCAGCATTCTTTGTCCTCCAAACACGACAAGTTGAGTTTTTACCAAAACGTTCTATTTTGGTTTCATCTGACCATATGACATTCTCCCAATCCTCTTCTGGAACATCCAAATGCACTCTAGCAAACTTCAGACGGGACAGGTACTGGCTTAAGCAGGGGGACACGTCTGGCACTGCAGGATTTGAGTCCCTGGCGGCGTAGTGTGTTACTGATGGTAGGCTTTGTTACTTTGGTCCCAGCTCTCTGCAGGTCATTCACTAGGTCCCCCCGTGTGGTTCTGGGATTTTTGCTCACCGTTCTTGTGATCATTTTGACCCCACGGGGTGAGATCTTGCGTGGAGCCCCAGATCGAGGGAGATTATCAGTGGTCTTGTATGTCTTCCATTTCCTAATAATTTCTCCCACAGTTGATTTCTTCAAACCAAGCTGCTTACCTATTGCAGATTCAGTCTTCCCAGCCTAGTGCAGGTCTACAATTTTGTTTCTGGTGTCCTTTGACAGCTCTTTGGTCTTGGCCATAGTGGAGTTTGGAGTGTGACTGTTTGAGGTTGTGGACAGGTGTCTTTTATACTGATAACAAGTTCAAACATGTGCCATTAATACAGGTAATGAGTGGAGGACAGAGGAGCCTCTTAAAGAAGAAGTTACAGGTCTGTGAGAGCCAGAAATCTTGCTTGTTTGTAGGTGACCAAATACATATTTTCCAAATACATAATTTGCAAATAAATTCTTTAAAAATCCTCCAATGTGATTTTCTGGAAAAAAAATCTCAATTTGTCTGTCATAGTTGACGTGTACCTATGATGAAAATTACAGGCCTCTCTCATCTTTTTAAGTGGGAGAACTTGCACAATTGGTGGCTGACTAAATACTTTTTTTCCCCACTGTAGGTATTACAAACTGGGTCAGGGAGAGGTTGAAAATGTCAGTTTAGACACTTGCCAGCTGTTCAGCTCTGAGTACGCGTCCTGGTAATCCGACTGGCACTGCGGCCTTGTAAATGTTTAAAGGTCTTACTCACATCGGCTATGGAGAGCGTGTTGTCCGGAACAGCTGGTGCTCTCACGCATGGTTCAATATTGCTTGCCTCAAAGCGATCATAGAAGGCATTTAGCTCATCTGGTAGGCTCGTTTCACTGGGCAGCTCTCGGATGGATTTCCCTTTGTAATCCATGATAGTTTGCAAGCCCTGCCACGTCCGCCAAGGGTCAGAGCCTGTGTAGTAGGATTTGATCTTAGTCCTGTACTGCTGCTTTATTGCCTGTTTGATGGTTTGTCGGATGGAGTAGCAGGATTTCTTAAATGCGTCCGGATTAGTGTCCCGCTCATTGAAAGAGACAGCTCTAGCCTTTTGCTCAGTGCGGATGTTGCCTGTAATTCATGGCTTATGGTTGGGATATGTACAGTATGTACTGTCCCTGTAGGGACAACATCGTCAATGCAGTTATTAATGAAGCCAGTTACTGACGTGGTAAACTCCTCAATGCCATTGGATGAATCCAGGAACATATTCCAGTCTGTGCTAGCAAAACAGTCCTGTAGCTTAGCATCCGCTTTGTTGGACCACTTCCGTATTGAGCACGTCACTTGTACTTCCTGTTTGAGTTTTTACTTGTAAGCAGGAATAAGGAGGATAGGTCAGATTTGCCAAATGGAGGGTGAGGGAGAGCTTTGTATGCATCTCTGTGTCTGGAGTAAAGATGATATAGAGTTTTTTTCCCCATCTAGTTGCACAGGTGACATGATGGTAGAGATGGGGTAAAACCGATTTCATTTTTCCTGCATTAAAATCACCGGCCACTAAGAGCGACACCTCTGGATGAGCATTTTCTTGTTTGCTTATGGCCCTATACAGCTCGTTGAGTACGATCTTCGTGCCAGCATCGGTTTGTGTTGGTAATTAAACAGCTACGAAAATGATAGATGAAAACTCTCTCTGTAAATAGTATGGTCTGCAGCTGATCATGAGGTATTCTAACTCAGGCGAGCAGAACCTCGAGACTTCCTTAATATTAGAGATTGCACACCAGTCTTTGTTGACAAAGAAACAAACCCCACCCCCACAGATCTTATCGGACGCTGCTGTTCTGTCCTGCCCATGCATGGAAAACCCAGGTAACTGTATATTATCCATGTCCTTGTTCAGCCATGACTCTGAAAAGCATGGTATATTACAGTTCTTAATGTCTGTTGATAGGATTGTCTCAAACAGAGCTCAATTTGGGGACTGTGAAGAGACCTCTGGTGGCAAGTCTTGTGAGGTATGCATGGGTTTCTGAGCTGTGTGCCAGTATTCCAAACAGAGCTCGTCCCGTTTGTTCTCCAGCGATTGCAAATTCGCTAATCGAACAGAGGGTAGGAGTGGTTTATTCACTCATCGACGTAGTTCATCAATGTGCCCGCACGGCGACCCCTATAGCGAAAACATTTTCCTCTTCCAAGTGTTAAGGATTATGGCCTGGTCCGAGGTGAGCAGTAGGTCCTGTGCCGAAGACTCATTGAAGTAGAAGTCTTCGTCCAGATCGAGGCGAGTGATTGCTGTTCTGATGTCCAGCAGCTTTTTTCGGTCATAGGAAACAATGGCGGAAACATTATGTACAAAACAAAGTTATGATCAGCGCAAAGGTTTGGGGGGCAGAATCGGTTATGAGCCTGTAAAACGGCGGTTTTGAATCCCAGTTCATTATTTTTGTGAAAGGATGAACAAAAACCAATCTGAAGGTGCTTGCCTATGGAGCTGTGAGGGGATCGGCACCTCTGTACCTTCAGGCTCTGATCAGTCCCTACATCCAAACGAGGGCATTGCATTCATCCACCTCTGGCCTGCTGGCTCCCCTTCCTCTGCGGAAGCATAGTTCCCGCTCAGCCCAGTCAAAACTGTTCGCTGCTCTGGCACCCCAATGGTGGAACAAGCTCCCTCACGACGCCAGGACAGCGGAGTCACTCACCACCTTCCGGAGACATTTGAAACCCCACCTCTTTAAGGAATACCTGGGATAGGATAAAGTAATCCTTCTACCCCCCTAAAAAAAAAAAAAATATATTGTAAAGTGGTTATCCCACTGGCTATAGGGTGCACCTATTTGTAAGTCGCTCTGGATAAGAGCGTCTGCTAAATGACGTAAATGTAATGTAAATGTAATTTCAAAAGGCCCGTATATCCTTGTTTCAAGATAAATCGCTGGCAAACACTGACTGCTAAAGAGTTGCATTTCACAGCCAATTTAGATAGCTGTAATATTGTCCCGCCTCAACCAATAAGAACACAAGAAGGAAATATTTTCTCCTTCAAATGTTGATATTTGGTTATGTAGACAACCAAACACAATTAAATATTAAAGCTGCAAGCAGAAAAGCCTGGTTCAAACTGTGGGACCACTGTGCCACCATCAGGACTAAGGTCCATCAATGTGGACCTTAGGGGTTCTTGAGGCATTCTTATGTCATCAATGTTAGCTCTCCGTGTACTTTTAAGGGCCAGCCGTGCTGCCCTGTTCTGAGCCAACTGCAATTTTCCTAAGACCCTCTTTGTGGCACCTGACCACACTACTGAACAACTTTGCGGGAGGTCGCTGTCTTCGGCTTCCATGGCTCATGACATGCGACCATCATTGATTGCCTTTCTCCTCATGCTGTGCTCCTTCGACGGCGCTATCAGATGGTAGAGCTTCGGGCAACACCGGCCAGTCGGATAACGACAAACGACAAGGCGGAGATGTAACCAACAAGCGTGAACGCCGCGTGTCCTGGGCTAATGGGGTGGTTCTTTGGGTTTCAAAAGAATACTTGAAGTACACGGGGCTGTGAGTCTGATTCTAATTACAATAGGAAATATTGGCACTGGCAATATATCATATGGAAAATGAACACTGTCCATTTGCAATGTGAAAATGCACCTAACTTATTGGACAAACTTCATACAGAAAATCACAGAAAATCACAGAAATCAAGTAGCGCTCCGAAACTTGCCTTAACAGATTCACCTTAACTGGATCTTTAACTTTCTTCTACCAAAAAACTATTTTTTTAGCATCATGAAGATGACGTTGTACGATTTCTCGTAAACTACGATAGATAAATGGCGGGTTCTATTTTTCCTTACACCGTAGGTTTATGTACTTTGACGTGCAGCGGTCAAATTAGCACTGTATTACCGTTTTCAACCTTTAATCCCAGAAAATATGCATTAACTCAAAGAGCGTTGTGGCCTCGACGCCATCTTGTTTCCAGGCTAAAAGTATATCTGGCCGCCCCTCTGGTCACCGAGTTTCGTCTTTGAAATCTGTTCCGTTTACGAGAAAATGTGATGAAATGTGCATTTGCCATATACAGCGGGTCGCCACCCTGTGGAATTGTCTGGTACAGCAGAAACAATACTTTTTTAAAAAACAATTAAATCTCGGAAACCGAGTGTCCTGGAAACTTGGTGCTCGACCCCAGGCCGTCGGCCTATTTTTAGCGCGCCCGCAGACATCTAGTTAGGGGACGTCCATTTGCCATAGGACATTTCTCATCGATCAAACGGCAAATGCCGTCGGCGTCCCTTATGTAGGACATTTTCAAGAACTTTGAAAGCTTCTTCAAGTGCAGTCACAAAAACCATCAAGTGCTATGATGAAACAGGCTCTCATGAGGACCGTCACAGGAATGGAAGACCCAGAGTTACCTCTGCTGCAGAGGATAATTTCATTACCAGCCTCAGAACTTGCAGCCCAAATAAATGCTTTCCAGAGTTCAAGTAAAGACTCATCTCAACATCAGCTGTTCAGAGGAGACTGTGTGAATCAGTAATATTGAATAAAAACCTTTATATATAAATGTTATATAATACTGATTAGTAACTGGGAACATACTCAGTAACCTAACATTTCAGATGTTTTTTTATTTATTTTTATTTAATGATACCCATTAGCAGCTACTCTTCCTGGAGTCCAGCAACATTAAGTCAGTTATCTACATTTTAAAATATTACATGACATTACATTTCATAACACTTTAAGCAATACAAAACTAACTGGCAACAGAGAACACAGGTATAAATACACTGGGGATAATGGTCGACACCTGGAGGGGGGTGGAGACAATCACAAAGACAGGTGAAACAGATCAGGGTGTGACACATTTAGTATGTTCCCTCAGACCACTACTCCACTATCACATATTTACAATACAGCATCCATGTGTACGTTTGTGTATTTTTTATTTATTTATTTTTTGTCATTTAGCAGACGCTCTTATCCAGAGCGACTTACAGGAGCAATTAGGGTTAAGTGCCTTGCTCAAGGACACATCGACAGATTGTTCACCTAGTTGGCTCAGGGATTAGAACCAGCAACCTTTCGGTTACTGGCACAACGCTCTTAACCACTAAGCTACCTGTGTGTCTGTGCATGTGTGTGTCTCTTCACAGTCCCAGCAGTTCCATAAGGTGTATTGTTATGTGTTTTTTAAACAGGCTGATTGGTTGGCTATTTGAGCCAGTAAAGGGGGCTTTACTATTCTTGGGTTGCAGAATTACTTTTGCTTCCCTCCAGGCCTGAGGGCACACACTTTCTTGTAGGCTTAGATTGAAGATATGGCAAATAGGAGTGGCAATATTGTCCGCTATTATCCTCATTAATTTTCCATCCAAGTTGTCAGACCTCAGTGGCTTGTCATTGTTGATAGATAACAATAATTTTTTCACTTCTTCCACACTCACTTTACGGAATTCAAAATTACAATGCTTGTCTTTCATAATTTGATCAGTTATACTTGGATGTGTAGTGTCAGCGTTTGTTGCTGGCATGTCATGTCTAAGTTTGCTAATATTGCCAATGAAAAAAATCATTAAATTAATTGGCAATGTCAGTGGGTTTTGTGATGAATGAGCCATCTGATTCAATGAATGATGGAGCTGAGAACCCACAACCCTGGTGTTGCAACCGCCATTCTCTACCAACTGAGCTACACGGAACTATACATTTAAGGTGCTCCAAAGCTTTTTACTATTATTCTTTGTCATTTGTCTTTGTTTCATAGTGTAGTTTCTTCTTCTTTTTATTCAGTTTAGTCACATGATTTTTCAATTTGCAGTACATTTGCCAATTGGTTGTGCAGCCAGACTTATTTGCCATTCCTTTTGCTTCATCCGTCTCAACCATACAATTGTTCAATTCCTCATCAATCCACAGGGATTTAACAGTTTTTACAGTCATTTTCTTAATGGGTGCTTGCTTATTAGTAACTGGAATAAGCAATTTCATAAATGTGTCAAGTGCAGTGTCTAGTTGCTCCTCAATAAACACACCACAGACCAACAAATATTATTTACATCAACAACATAGGAATCACTACAAAACACATTGTATGATCTCTTATACACAATATTAGGCCCAGCCTTTGGAAATGTGGTTTTCCTAGATATGGCTACTATATTGTGATCAATACATCAGATGGATTTGGATACTGCTTTAAAGCACATTTCTGTAGCATTAGTAAATATGTGATCAATACATGTTGATGATTTCATTACTGTGCTGTTTGTAACTACCCTGGTAGGTTGACTGATAACCTGAACCAGGTTGCAGGTAAAAATCAAATCAAATTGTATTTGCCACATGCGCTGAATACAACAGGTGTAGACATTACAGTGAAACGCTTACTTACAAGCCCTTAACCAACAATGCAGTTTTTAAGAAAAGGAAAAACAAGTGTTAAGTAAAAACTAGATAAGTAAAAAATAAAAATTAGCAAATAATTAAAGAGCAGCAGTAGAATAACAGTAGGGAGGCTATATACAGGGTGTACTGGTACAGAGTCAATGTGCGGGGGCACCGGTTAGTCGAGGTAATTGAGGTAATATGTACATGTGGGTAGAGTTAAGAAGCCTTTTGGACCTAGACTTGGCGCTCCGGTACCGCTTGCCGTGCGGTAGCAGAGAGAACAGTCTATGACTAGGGTAGCTGGTGTATTTGATCATTTTTAGGGCCTCCCTTTGACACCGCCTGGTATAGAGGTCCTGGATGGCAGGAAGATTGGCCCCAGTGATGTACTGGGCCGTACCCACTACTCTCTGTAGTGCCTTGCGGTCAGAGGCCGAGTAGTTGCCATACCAGGCAGTGATGAAACCAGTAAGGATGCTCTCGATGTTGCAGCTGTATAACTTTTTGAGTATCTGAGGACCCGTGCCAAATCTTTTCAGTCTCCGGAGGGGGAATAGGCTTTGTCGTGCCCTCTTCACGACTGTCTTGGTGTGTTTGGACCATGATAGTTTGTTGGTGATGTGGACACCAAGGAACTTGAAGCTCTCAACCTGTTCCACTACAGCCCCATCGATGAGAATGGGGACGTGCTCAGTCCTCTTTTTTTCCTGTAGTCCACAATCATCTCCTTTGTCTTGATCACGTTGAGGGAGAGGTTGTTATCCTGGCACCACACGGCCAGGTCTCTGACCACCTATAGGCTGTTTCATCGTTGTCAGTGATCGTGCCTACCTCTGTTTTGTCGTCGGCAAACTTAATGATGGTGTTGGAGTCGTGCCTGGCCATGTAGTCATGGGTGAACAGGGAGTACAGAAGGGGACTGAGCACGCACACCTGAGGGGCGCCTGTGTTGAGGATCAGCGTGGCAGATGTGTTGTTACCTACCCTTACCACCTGCGGGCGGCCCGTCAGGATGTCCAGGATCCAGTTGCAGATGGAGGTGTTTAGTCCCAGGGTCCTTAGCTTAGTGTTGAGCGCTGAGCTGTAGTCAATTAATAGCATTCTCACGTAGGTGTTCCTCTTGTGCAGGTGGGAAGGCGTAGTGTGGAGTGCAATAGAGATTGCATCATCTGTGGATCTGTTGGGGCGGTATGCAAATTGGAGTGGGTCTAGGTTTTCTGGGATAATGGTGTTGATGTGAGCCATGACCAGCCTTTCAAAGCACTTCACGGCTACAGACGTGAGTGCTACGGGTCGGTAGTCATTTAGGCAGGTTTGCTTGAAACATGTTGGTATTACAAACTCAGTCAAGGACATGTTGAAAATATCAGTGAAGACACTTGCCAGTTGGTCAGCGCATGCTCGGAGTACACGTCCAAAAGTTACAGTTTGAAGCTTTCGCTTGAGTGGGCAGCCTGATGAAAGCCAGTCAATACTTAAATCACCCAGAAAATCTACCTCTCTGTTGATATCACATACATTTTCAAGCATTTCACACATTATCCAGATACTGACTATTAGCACTTGGTGGTCTATAGCAGCTTCCCACCAGAATGGGCTTTAATTGAAGCAGATGATCCCTTACCCATATTACAGTATTTAACATGAGATCCTCTCTAAGCTTTACAGGAATATGGTTCTGAATATAAATGGCAACACCTCCACCTTCGGCATTTCTGTCTTTTCTGTAGATGTTATAACCATGTATTGCTACCACTGTATCATCAAAAGGTATTATCTAAGTGCGTTTCAGAGATTATCAGATTATGAATGTCATCTGTTACTAGCAAATTATTGATTTCATGAACCTTGTTTCTTCACCTCTACGGGATTGGCGTCCCTGTACCGGGACGTTTGTTGCTCAATATGCGATATGTGACTAGAATAGCATTGTAAACAACAGCCAACTTTCAGAGACGCAGGCATGTCTTATATGGGCAGAAAGCTTAAATTCTTGGTAATCCAACTGCACTGTCCAATTTACAGTAGCTATTACACCTAAAAAGACCATGCTATTGTTTGAGGATAGTGCACAACAACAAAACACTTTGTCAAGGCAACTGGTTTGATACATTCACCTCTGAAGGTAAATGTACTTACATTCAGTATTCTTGCTCTGATTTGTCATCCTGAGGTTCCCAGAGTTAAAATGTAGCATTGCTTTGTTTGATAAAGTGAATTTTTATATTCAAATGTAGGAACTGGGTTGTACAGTTTGACCCCCTGCTGTCTCTGGTTATATATTACCATAGCATTTTTGTATGTTCTCTATAGTTATGTACTTGAAAATGTATAAATTGACCAATTCAGAACATTTGGGAAATCTTCTGGCAGACTTGATACAAAATATTTTGCAGTGACTAACTGGATCAGTCTGAAACTTTGCACACACAATGCTTCCATCTTGTGGACAACATCTAAATTACACCTAGAGTTCTACATCACTGTCTGGCCTTTCTCTTGCACTTGAAAATGTTTCCTTTCAAATTATATCAAGAATATGCATATCATTGCTTCAGTTCCTGAGCTACAGGCAGTTAGATTTGGGTATGTCATTTTAGGTGAAAATTGAAAGATAGGGTACGCTCCTTATGAGGTTGCTACATACAGTACCAGTCAAAGGTTTGGACACACCTACAGGGTTATTCTTTATTTTTACTATTTTCTACATTGTATAATAATAGTGAAGACATAAACTATGAAATAAAACATATAGAATTATGTATTAACCAAGAAAGTGTTAAACAAATCAACATATATTTTATATTTGAGATTCTTCAAAGTAGCCACCCTTTGCCTTGATGACAGCTTTGCACACTCTTGGCATTCTCTCAACCACCGTCATGAGGTAGTCACCTGGAATGCATTCCAATTCACAGTCGTGCCTTGTTAAAAGTAATTTGCGGAATGTCTTTCCTTCTTAACGCATTTGAGCCAATCCGTTGTGTTGTGACAAGGTAGGGGTGGTATACAGAAGATAGCTCTATTTGGTAAAAGACCAAGTCCATATTATGGCAAGAACAGCTCAAATAAGCAAAGAGAAATGACAGTCCATCATTACTTTAAGACATGAACGTCAGTCAATGCGGAACATTTCAAGAACTTTGAAACTTTCTTCAAGTGCAGTTGCAAAAACCATCAAGAGCTATGATGAAACTGGCTCTCATGAGGACGGCCACAGGAAAGGAAGACCCAGAGTTACCTCTGCTGCAGAGGATAAGTTCATTAGAATTAACTGCACCTCAGATTACAGCCCAAATAAATGCTTCACAGAATTCAATTAACAGACACATCTCAACATCAACTCTTCAGAGGAGACTGTGTGAATCAGAACTTCATGGTCGAATTGCTGCAAAGAAACCACTACTAAAGGACACCAATAATAAGAAGAGACTTGCTTGTGCCAAGAAACACGAGCAATGGACATTAGACCGGTGGAAATCGGTCCTTTGGTCTGATGAGTCCAAATATGAGATTTTTGGTTCCAACCGCCGTGTCTTTGTGAGACGCAGAGTAGGTGAATGGATGATCTCTGCATGTGTGGTTCCCACCATGAAGCATGGAGGAGGAGGTGTGATGGTGTGGGGGTGCATTGCTGGTGACACTGTCAGGGATTTATTTAGAATTCAAGGCACACTTAACCAGCATGGCTACCACAGCATTCTGCAGCGATACGCCATCCCATCTGGTTTAATCTTAGTGGGACTAGCATTTGTTTTTCAACAGGACAATGACCCAAAACACACCTCCAGCCTGTGTAAGGGCTATTTGAACATGGAGAGTGATGGAGTGCTGACCTGGCCTCCACAATCACCCGACCTCAACCCAATTGAGATGGTTTGGGATGAGTCGGACCGCAGAGTGAAGGAAACGCAGCCAACAAGTGCTCAGCATATGTGGGAACTCCTTCAAGACTGTTGGAAATGCATTCCTCACGAAGCTGGTTGAGAGAATGCCAAGAGTTTGTTTAACACATTTTTGGTTACTACATGATTCCCTATGTGTTATTTCATATTTTTGATGTCTTCACTATTCTACAATGTAGACAATAGTAAAAATAAAGAAAAACCCTTGAATGAGCAGGTGTGTCCAAACTTTTGACTGGTACTGTATGTTATCGTGGGCTATTTTTAAAACTTTTCTGGGATGCTTGATTGTTTTCATTGCTTTACTGGAAAGCTTATCAGAAGTAGACATGCTCATGTTATTTATGTTAGTAGAGGGTGAGCTGCACAAAGTGAACTTCCTACTAGGGCACACCAGCTCAGTGCTAACAGTATAACTCAGGTTCATAGGCACATGATTACTGCATACAATAGCTGTAGGATCAGCAGAGGCATTCAGGTTAGTTAGAGGGACATAAATTACAGTGCCTTGCAAAAGTATTCATCCCCTTGGCGTTTTTCCTATTTTGTTGCATTACAACCTGTAATTTAAATGGATTTGGATTTGGATTTCATGTAATGGACATACAAAAAATAGTCCAAATTGGTGAAGTGGAATGAAAATAATAACTTGTTTCAAACAATTCCAAAACATTAATAACGGAAAAGTGGTGCGCGCATATGTATTCACCCCATTTGCTATAAAGCCCTTAAATAAGATATGGTGCAACCAATTACCTTCAGAAGTCACATAATTAGTTAAATAAAGTCCACCTGTGTGCAATCTGAGTGTCAAATGATCTGTCACATGATCTCAGTATATATACACCTGTTTTGAAAGGCCCCAGAGTCTGCAACACCACTAAGCAAGGGGCACCACCAGGCAAGCGGCTCCACGAAGACCAAGGAGCTCTCCAAACAGGTCAGGGACAAAGTTTTGGAGAAGTACAGATCAGGGTTGGGTTATAAAAAAATATCTGAAACTTTGAACATCTCACAGAGCACCATAAAATTCATTATAAAAAAATGGAAAGAATATGGCACCACAACAAACCTGCCAAGAGAGGGCCGCCCACTAAAACTCACGGACCAGGCAATGAGGGCATTAATCAGAGAGTGTTGTGGAAATTAATCACTATACTTTATAAAAAATCAAAGTACTTCCAGAGTTTTTGTTGCAACAAAAATGACTTTATTAGAGTTTCAACAAAGCCAGGCCAGTCTGCAGAGTAGCCCCCCTTTTTCTCTCTCTCCCCCAGTTAAATAGTCCATCCACCTCTCTTCTCGCTCAAAATCCCTCCCTCTTCAGTTTCCCGCTCTTTATCACTCCGCCCACTTCCTTTGTCTCTGAGGGCGGCTAAATTCGACTTTCATTATGTTCAGAATCACATAGTACTACAATGAATCACTCCCCTGTCTTGCAAAACCACTCATGTTTAGTTTAAACTCTGTTCAACCCCGGCTCTCCCGGGCTTAACCTGAAGACCGATTGTTGGACATGACAGGTCCCTAAATCCTTGAAACATACACCAACCCCACCCCATCATGCTGTAATCATTCAAGAAGATAGCCAAGGAGAGACAAAGGTCTAGACAAACTCCATTCAACTCTGGTGCCGCTCCCTTCACTGTGTTTGAAGAGAGAAACAAAAGGCCACAAGCTAGTTTCAGTCTCTGATGAGAAAAGACAGCCATGGATTTAAGTAAGAGCGAGCAACTTGACCCTAGGTCAGATTGCCTCTTTACCCCCACACACACAGTGAAATGACCCAATTCAATTCTGGGCCCAGTAACAAAGAATTCTAACTCTATGTTTGTGATTACCCCAGTTTTAACTCATAGTCCATAAAAAATACACATCAAGAGGCAACAAAGAGACCAAAGATAACCCTGAAGGAGCTGCAAAGCTCCACAGTGGATATTGGAGTATCTGTCCATAGGACCACTTTAAGCCGTATACTCCACAGAGCTAGGCTTTACAGAAGACTGTCCAGAAAAAAGCCATTTCTTAAAAAAAAGAAAAAGCAAACACATGTGGGAGACTCCCCAAACATATGGAAGAAGGTACTCTGGTCAGATGAGACTAAAATTGAGCTTTTTGGCCATCAAGGAAAACGCTATGTTTGGTGCAAACCCAACACCTCTCATCACCACGAGAACACCATCCCCACAGTGAAGCATGGTGGTGGCAGCATCATGCTGAGGGGATGTTTTTCATCAGCAGGGACTGGGAAACTGGTCAGAATTTAAGGAATGATGGATGACGCTAAATACAGGGAAATTCTTGAGGGAAACCTGTTTCAGTCTTCCAGAGATTTGAGACTGGGACGGAGGTTCACCTTCCAGCAGGACAGGGTGAATAGTTATGCACGCTCAGGTTTTCTGTTTTTTTGTCTTATTTCTTGTTTGTTTCACAACTAAATGTTATGTAAATCAAATGATACAAACCCCCCAAAAATCAATTTTAATTCCAGGTTGTAATGCAACAAAATAGGAAGAATGACAAGGGGGGTGAATACTTTCACAAGCCACTGTAGGTTACTTATATTGTGTCTTCCAATGCCCCTGGGATAATGTACATTTTCTGAAGCATTATGACAACTCAGTGACACAATGGTAGGGATTAACTGAGCTGGGCTTGGGCCATTGATAAGTAATTGTCTCAGTGCAGCCTTATAATGCTGTGAAAGGATCCAGGAACCCAAATGATTTGGGTGGATCCCGTCCTCCTTATAAAACTAACTTTGTTCCCAGAAGGTATCAACATTTTCAAAAAAAATTACACCCACAGAGCTGCAATAGTCTTGTAGCCAGTTATGGAGGGCTAAAAGTCTGCTGAAATGTTCAATGCCACTATTTTGGGAGGGCACAGTTAAAATATTATGGGGCGTTTGTTGGTGTCAAGCAG
The DNA here is from genome assembly GCF_020615455.1 of Coregonus clupeaformis. NCBI lineage: Eukaryota > Metazoa > Chordata > Actinopteri > Salmoniformes > Salmonidae > Coregonus > Coregonus clupeaformis. The sequence continues at coordinate 1,075,390 of NW_025533476.1, forward strand.
AGACCCAATCAGCTTTTCTGAGCTTCCCTTCATAATGTAATTGAATCCCACATGAACTATGATAGACTGAATTTCCTGATACTGGTTTAAAATGTTTGGAGCAGCTTATTGATGTCCTGTACTCGTGCCCCAGGTAGCACAACGTTTTTGCTCCAGGGACTGAGACATTTCTCACCATTGAACTGCCCAATACAACGGCCGGAGAAGGGGATGGAGAAATCCACCCATTCCTACCCCTCACACAATTCGTTGAACCTTTCACGGGCCCATGAGAAGCAGGATAGCGTACTCCCATTGCTCCCGGCGATAGGTCCAGACCTCCCACAGCAGGCAGTGCCCCGTCAGATCCAGAGAGAGGGAAAGGAGCCGAACTCGACGACGAAGCCGCTGCTGGAGTCAACGTAGTTGGAGTCAGCACCGCCGTCGCAGACACAGGCAGTCCCAGCGATGAAGGTGCAGGTATATCAGGCACCAGTGCAGCGAAGCTATTCCTTATGTCAATCTGCTCCGAACCTTTCGCAGTCACTCCCGTCTGCTTAGCAGCATGCCGCTGCCTTAGGTTGCCACAACTTATGACATGGGACCAGCGCTGATTGGAACAATCTTCTTATTGTTCTCCATCTACAAGATGGAGGAGGAGATGCAGATGGAGACGACTTCCTTGGTAGGCAGGTTCCAGGTAGCACAGGCCATTCGGATAGGGACAGATGACAAGGTGGGGAAACATCCATCAGGCCCGAGCAACATCCAACCACAGGAGTTGAGAACGAGAAAGTTCCAATTTGCGTTTTCCCCATAAGTTTGCGCAGAATTGAGATTTGCTTGCTAAGCATAGTCACCTCATTCCTGTAATCCTCTACCAGCAAACAATTGCCGCATTGGTTCTCCGGATTGTAAAAATTGTCCCGGACAAGAGCGTAGTAAATACAGCTTCTACAGCGCTGGAAAAATGTGTTAGCTTGCCTACTGCTTACTTAAACTGCATAATGTCCACCATTCATTCAGAGCGTCCCCTCAGCTGATTATCAGCTGTTGTCTAACACATGTGGGTTTCGAAAGATGATTATCTTCCTCAATAGTGTGCAGCGAATTCTACTAGCAGGAAAGCCTAAATGAGTATGACATCCTGGCATTTAAAGCATGCTCCATTTTTGAAATTTCACATACTACAGTGGGGAAAAAAAGTATTTAGTCAGCCACCAATTGTGCAAGTTCTCCCACTTAAAAAGATGAGAGAGGCCTGTAATTTTCATCATAGGTACACGTCAACTATGACAGACAAAATGAGATTTTTTTTCTCCAGAAAGTCTTCACAAGGTTTTCACACACTGTTGCTGGTATTTTGGCCCATTCCTCCATGCAGATCTCCTCTAGAGCAGTGATGTTTTGGGGCTGTCGCTGGGCAACACGGACTTTCAACTCCCTCCAAAGATTTTCTATGGGGTTGAGATCTGGAGACTGGCTAGGCCACTCCAGGACCTTGAAATGCTTCTTACGAAGCTACTCCTTCGTTGCCCGGGCGGTGTGTTTGGGATCATTGTCATGCTGAAAGACCCAGCCACGTTTAATCTTCAATGCCCTTGCTGATGGAAGGAGGTTTTCACTCAAAATCTCACGATATATGGCCCCATTCATTCTTTCCTTTACACGGATCAGTCGTCCTGGTCCCTTTGCAGAAAAACAGCCCCAAAGCATGATGTTTCCACCCCCATGCTTCACAGTAGGTATGGTGTTCTTTGGATGCAACTCAGCATTCTTTGTCCTCCAAACACGACGAGTTGAGTTTTTACCAAAAAGTTCTATTTTGGTTTCATCTGACCATATGACATTCTCCCAATCCTCTTCTGGATCATCCAAATACACTCTAGCAAACTTCAGACGGGCCTGGACATGTACTGGCTTAAGCAGGGGGACACATCTGGCACTGCAGGATTTGAGTCCCTGGCGGCGTAGTGTGTTACTCATGGTAGGCTTTGTTACTTTGGTCCCAGCTTTCTGCAGGTCATTCACTAGGGGTGAGATCTTGCGTGGAGCCCCAGATCGAGGGAGATTATCAGTGGTATTTTATGTCTTCCATTTCCTAATAATTGCTCCCACAGTTGATTTCTTCAAACCAAGCTGCTTACCTATTGCAGGTGCCATTAATACAGGTAACGAGTGGAGGACAGAGGAGCCTCTTAAAGAAGAAGTTACAGGTCTGTAAGAGCCAGAAATCTTGCTTGTTTGTAGGTGACCAAATACTTATTTTCCACCATAATTTGCAAATAAATTCATAAAAAATCCTACAATGTGATTTTCGGAAGAAAAAAAATCTCAATTTGTCTGTCATAGTTGACGTGTACCTATGATGAAAATTACAGGCCTCTCTCATCTTTTTAAGTGGGAGAACTTGCACAATTGGTGGCTGACTAAATACTTTTTTCCCCCACTGAATCTAATTATTAGTGTGCATGTAAACATACTCACTGTTTCAGCTCGTCCTAAGCTGTCAGTCATTTACATACACTACATCACCAAAAGTATGTGGACACCTGCTTGTCGAACATCTCATTCCAAAATCATGGGCATTAATATGGAGTTGGTACCCGCTTTGCTGCTATAACAGCCTCCACCCTTCTGGGAAGGATTTCCGCTAGATGTTGGAACATTGCTGTGGGGACTTGCTTCCATTCAGCCATAAGAGCATTAGTGAGGTCAGGCACTGATGTTGGGCGATTAGGCCTGGCTCGCAGTCGGCGTTCCAATTCATCCCAAAGGTGTTGAGGTCCGGGCTCTGTGCAGGCCAGTCAAGTTCATCCACACCGATCTCGACAAACTATTTCTGTATGGACCTCACTTTGTGGACGGGGGCATTGTCATGCTGAAACAAGAAAGGGCCACTTTAGGAAACGGAACACTAGCCACTTTAATAATGTTTACATATATTGGATTACTCATCTCATATGTATATACTGTATTCTATACTATTCTACGTTATCTTAGTCACTTTAATAATGTTTACATATCTGCATTACTCATCTCCTATTTCTATACTATTCTACTGTATCTTAGTCCATGCCGCTCTAACATCGCTTGCGTCTGCTCGGCCATGGAAACCCATTTCATGAAGCTCCTGACGAACAGTTCTATGCTGACATTGCTTCCAGAGCCAGTTTGGAACTAGGTAGTGAGTGTTGCAACCGAGGACAGACGATTTTTACGCATTACGTGCTTCAGCACTCGGCGGTCCAGTTCTTTGAGCTTGTGTGCCCTACCACTTTTCGGCTGAGCCGTTGTTGCTTCTAGATGTTTCCACTTCACAATAACAGCACTTACAGTTGAATGGGGCAGCTCTAGCAGGGCAGAAATCGGACAAACTTACTTGTTGGAAAGATGGCATCCTATGACGGTGCCACGTTGAAAGTCACTGAGCTCTTCAGTAAGGCCATTCTACTGCCAACGTTTTTTCTATGGAGATTGCATGGCTGTGTGCTCGATTTTATACACCTGTCAGTAACTGGTGTGGCTGAAATAAATAGCAGAATCCACTAATTTGAAGGGGCGTCCACATACTTTTGTATATACAGTATAGTGTATATAGTCCTATGGAATTTCTTTGGCTGTGCCCTATTTCCTTTGTAGAGCACTTATAGTGCCTTTTGGCCCTGGGTAATAGTAGTGCACTATGTAATGAATAGGGTGCCATTTGGGATTAAGCATTTGGCTTCCAGATGAAAGCTCCTACTTTGAGTGAAAATTGACTGATTGGCAGTGCATGGTGGTGCAATGACAGTTTCAGTGACCTCAATGCCCCTGTCATTAATAGGTATTTGGCACTCCTCTGGAACTCCACTAATGTGGCACTCCCTGGCACTTCAGGGGATGAGAAGCAGAATGATGTAAGGGGTATTTTGGGCAAAATAGGGTTAAATGAAATGCTCTTTCATGCCGTCCCTGGGGGGGGTGCGTCACTTGAGTGGGTTGAGTTACTGACGTGATCTTCCTGTCTGGGTTGGCGCCCTCCCCCCCTTGGTTTGTGCTGTGGTGGAGACCTCTGTGGGCTATACTCGGCCTTGTCTCAGGATTGTAAGTTGGTGGTTGGGGATATCCCTCTAGTGGTGCGGGGGCTGTGCTTTGGCGGAGTGGGTGGGGTTATATCCTTCCTGTTTGGCCCTGTCCGGGGTTTCTTCGGATGGGGCCACAGTGTCTCCGGACCGCTCCTGTCTCAGCCTCCAGTATTTATGCTGCAGTAGTTTATGTGTCGGGGGGCTGGGGTTAGTTGGTTATACCTGGAGTACTTCTCCTGTCTTATCCAGTGTCCTGTGTGAATTTAAGTATGCTCTCTCTAATTCTCTCGTTCTCTCTTTCTCTCTGAGAACCTGAGCCCTAGGACCATACGTCAGGACTACCGGGCATGATGACACCTTGCTGTCCCCAGTCCGCCTGGCCTTGCTGCTATTCCAGTTTCAACTGTTCTGCCTGCGGCTACGAAACCCCTACCTGTCCCAGACCTGCTGTTTTCAACTCTAAATGATCGGCTATGAAAAGCCAACTGAGAGACCTGAGCCCTAGGACCATACGTCGGGACTACCGGCCGTGGTGACTCCTTGCTGTCCCCAGTCCGCCTGGCCTTGCTGCTATTCCAGTTTAAACTGTTCTGCCTGCGGTTATGGAACCCCTACCTGTCCCAGACCTGCTGTTTTAAACTCTAATGATCGGCTATGAAAAGCCAACTGAGATTTATTCCTGATTATTATTTGACCATGCTTGTCACTTATGAACATTTTTGAACATCTTGGCATGGTTCTGTTATAATCTCCACCCGGCACAGCCAGAAGAGGACTGGCCACCCCTCATAGCCTGGTTCCTCTCTAGGTTTCTTCCTAGGTTTTGCCTTTCTAGGGAGTTTTTCCTAGCCACCGTGCTTCTACACCTGCATTACTAGCTGTTTGGGGTTTTAGGCTGGGTTTCTGTACAGCACTTCGAGATATTAGCTGATGTAAGAAGGGCTATATAAAATAAAATTGATTGATTGATTGAAATTGGGTCAAATGACAGCTCCAGATTAAATTACCAAAGGGCCCGTCTGACATCTTTAAATACATTGGATGAGATTCCTCAAACAACAATGGAAGCCCTGCATCTACTGTAACATAAGTTTTACTAAAAGTTGCTTTATTTTGCTCTCCTGTAAAATTTGTAAAATGTCAGTTATGTTCCCTTGCCCTTCAATCATATACTTGTCTAGTCTGCCCTCATGAGAAACGAGAAAGATTGCGATTCCTCAACAATTTGGTGACCCACGTGAACGAAACATCCCATAAAATGAGGACTTTCTTTACCTCTACCATTTGGGGCGGCCTCTTCTGAACTTTGGCGAATTTTCAACCGTGAGTCATTCGCCACGTCTCAGAGGGAAATGTCAGTATTTGAAAGCGCCCCTCTGGTGACAGTCTCTCTGATTTAGTAGCGCTCGTATCCAGGGGATACACATGACCAATGCAGTCTCCTCTTCATTAAATGTGCTAGTGGGGATTATCAAAGAGTAAGCCCATTATCTGTGGCTCAAATAAAACGTGTCTGTGGGATTTGCCCTTAATACTTAATAGTTACCATGGGCTTATACGCTGGGCTTGGCACCCCTGTATAGAACTTGTTCCCCCATGTATCGTCTCTAAGAATGCTGTTCATGTGTCTTTCCAAGAGGTCTATAACGATGTCGTATTATTGACATACTATTGACATAATTTTCTGTTTGTAAACTGGTTTTCTGTCTGATAGGACTTCCTATAGTCTGATTACAAACAAGGTCAATGACCTCCTTTTTGGTGGTTGATGACGTGGCAGGTGGCAGCATGGTAGGCACAGCTTGTCCCATGGACTATTTTGTGTATGTCCATTACATGAAATCCAAATATAAATTCATTTAAATTACAAGTTGTAATGCAACAAATTAGGAAAAACGCCAAGGGGGATGAATAATTTTGCAAGGTACTGTACCAAGGTTGTTTTTTTAGTTTGATATAATATGGTCTAATTGTAGAGATTGAGTATATTATGACTTAAAAGCTGTTATATAGTGCAGACCTTGTTCGCGGATGTGAATCGGAAAGATCTGAATTTAAGATAAAACTTAATAAATATGAACAGATCTAGGATAAAGGATTATATCATTAAAAACATGCCTAGGTTATCTATTGGAGTAGGCCTATACGATCCTAAAATAATTGGTGTCATTAACCATTTACATGAATAAATAAATAAATCTCAATGTTAAAAATGTTCCGATACACACCGGCAAATGGATTGGGTATTGTCAAAATGGTTGTTGTCTCTATTAGTGTGTGGCGGGCTGGTTAACACCGGGATAAACTGATTAAAGTTAACGGTAGAACCAACACAATTGCTGGCTTATGGAAGCACTTCTCTAAGCAAGAAGTATATTATATATTTCTATATGAGCAATTTACGCTACCTTTTATATTCTTGATCCTAATGATATAGGCTTAGATGTAAAACAGCCGAGGTGATAGTGTCACTAAACCGATGTGGATGTGGTGGAGGAGTCAAGCGCAGGAAACAGAGGTTTAGTCCAACAAGACTTTAATAGTCTAAGTAACACGAGTGAAAACCCCGACCTCGAAAATACACGAAGTGGCGAGGGAAAATACGCACACGCGTAAAACACTAAACAAGAAAACAAAACGGAATACAAACACGTAGCATAGGCAAAGTGGCAAAAAAATAACAACACACAATTACCCTAGAGCAAAACAAGGAACTTATAAGACACGTAATCAACACCCAAACAGACACAGGTGTGACAGACAGACAAAAGCAATCAAATACAGAAACATAGAGCGGTGGCAGCTAGTACTCCGGGGACGGCGAACGCCGAAGCCTGCCCGAACCAGGAGGAGGAGCAGCCTCGGCCGAAACCGTGACAGATAGAGCACCGACCCTGGAATAAAAAACAAAATGTGTGTGGGTGGAGAGAGGGTTGGTTTTACAGGTTTACTCGCTCTGGATTGTCAGTACTGCGTGTATTCTTTGCTATCGTGCCATGGCTGTGTCAGGGTCGATTGTATGTTATGGGTAGTGTGATGCCTAAGACTAATTTTTACTGGCAGTCATTAGCGGCCGTTAGAATCCTTTTTGTCGGAATAAAACAGGATATAATGAGGACTACATGAAATATGTCTTGCATGTAATAGACATAAAGAACTGGTCTTGCGATATTTATAGCTATTGTTCTCTTCATTTTTTTCTATTTCTTTCGAACAATTGGATCCAATGAACTGAGCGGGCTGGGCTGACATGCTTATAGCCTTTGCTAGGACTTCCTAAATATGACCATGAATCCATAATATTGTGCTGTTATTATTTCTATTAATATGATCTATTTTTTGAAATTTTTTAATAAAAAAAAAATCTGACTGTTTTCCATGTTATTTGGTTCGTTCTCTTAAAAGCACCCTCATAGATATGTGACAGACCTATGGGGCTTTGAATGTGTGAGTGAAGGGTTACAGTATTGCATTTTGTTATCAAGGACTGCCCATATTTCCATCTGGCCTAGGTTGAGAGAATGCCAAGAGTGTGCAAAGCTGTCATCAAGGCAAAGGGTGAGTGCATACATTTTTTCATACTGTCGTGGGTGAACAGGGAGTACAGGAGGGGCATAAGCACACACTCCTGAGGGGCCCCCGTGTTGATGGTCAGCATGGCGGCTGTGTTGTTGCCTACCCTCAACGCCTGGGGGCGGCCCGTCAGGAAGTCCAGGATTCAGTTGCAGAGGGAGGTGTTCAGTCCCAGGGTCCTGAGCTTGGTGATGAGCTTGGAGGGGACTATGGTGTTGAATACTGAGCTGCTCCATATGTGCTATTTCATAGTTTTGATGTCTTCACTGTTATTCTACAATGTAGAAAATAGTAAAAAATAAAGAAAAACCCTTAAATGAGTAGGTGTGTCAACTTTTGACTGGTAATGTATATGGGCTAAATAATGATCCTACACATTTCTTTGAAAATATATGTTATAATCTATTGAGCTCACAAGCAACAAATGAATCTATTATTATGGTGGGAGATTATAATACGTTTTTAAGTACCTCAATGGATCATAAAGGAAATCACACTACAAACTATCACCCTCAAGCACTTAAGGAGATCACGAGTATGATGGATATATTAGAACTAGTGGATATATGGAGGCTGAAAAACCCTGACCTAGTGATTCCAAGTATTCCAAGATGGCTTGGCAGTGCGGTCGTGTTCTTTGTTGTGTGTCCGTGTATATAGCCAGTTTTTTGTATTTTTTTGTATTTTTCGTACATATTTCCCTATCACACTTTTCATCCTTCTACAAAATATTTTGTATATATATTTTGTATGAATATATTTCCTGCAACCCGCCTCACTCAATGTGGAACGGATTCTATTATTGACTTACCTTTTATCTCCAGTTGAAACTAGCTAGCCAGCTAACTAGCTACTTGCTATTAGCCACTGTTAGCGGTTTTCACCCAGAACATCAGATTTTCTGCCGGAATAACTGAATCACTGGACATTAACACCGGATCATCTCAACTAGCTAGCTGCAACCAAATGGATGTTATTGTTGGCTAATCAGCCTTGAGCTAGCCTCGAGCCAGGCCCATCTCCCGGCTATCTACCTCTCTGTCAACCGGACGGGACCTCCTAGTGTTGACACGGAGCCCCGCAGATCCAACACGACTGGTCTGCCGACAAAATCGTCTGTTGTGGTTTCAACAGGCTTCCCGTTACGACGTCGACCACGAAGATCCATCTGCTAACCCCGGCCCGCTAGCACACGCAAGCCGTGGCCACTTGCTCGCCAGTGCTGTAGCAGCCCCTGAATTACCTCCGAACTCTCCTATTGCTGTTCACCGGACCTTATGATAACATTTACATTTTAGTCATTTAGCAGACACTCTTATCCAGAGCGACTTACAGTTAGTGAATACATATTTTTTTATACTGCCCCCCCGTGGGAATCGAACCCACAACCCTGGCGTTGCAAACGCCATGCTCTATCAACTGAGCTACATCCCTGCCGGCCATTCCCTCCCCTACCCTGGACGACGCTGGGCCAATTGTGCGCCGCCCATGAGTCTCCCGGTCGCGGCCGGCGGCGACAGAGCCTGGATTCGAACCAGGATCTCTAGTGACACAGTTAGCACTGCGATGCAGTGCCTTAGACCACTGCGCCACTCAGGAGTACAGCTATATATACAGCTAGATAACTCAGCTATACAGCTGATGCCTGCTGGACTGTTCCTTTATACAGTACCACATCCTGTTTATGTTTAGCCTCAGCCCAAACTTTACCAGCTGTTGTCTTAGCTCTCTCGAATAACACCTGTGATTGCTTTATGCCTCTCTCCCATGTCAATATGCCTTGCTTATTGCTGTTTCAGTTATTTCTTATTGTACTATTTCACTGTAGATCCCCTAGCCCAGCTCAACCTGCCTTAGATAGCTCCTTTGTCCCACCCCCCATACACGCGGAGACTGGCTCAATCGGTGCCTCCAGTGATGCTATCTTTTTCATCGTTACCCAATGCTTAGGTTTATCTCCACTGTACTCATATCCTTCCATATCCTTGGCTGTACATAATGCCCTGAATCTATTCTACAATGCTCGGAAATCTGCCCCTTTTTGTCTCTGTACCCAACGCACTAGAAGACCAGTACTTAAAGCCTTTAGCCGTATCCTTATTCTACTCCTCCTCTGTTCCTCTGGTGATGTAGAGGTTAAACCAGGCCCTGTAGCCCCCAGTATCACTCCTACTCCCCAGGTGTTATCATTTGTTGACTTCTGTAACCGTAAAAGCCTTGGTTTCTTGCACGTTAACATCCGAAGCCTCCTCTCTAAGTTTGAGTTATTCACTGCCTTAGCACACTCCGCCAACCCTGATGTTCTAGCAGTGTCTGAATCCTGGCTTAGGAAGGCCACCAAAAATTCAGAAATGTCCATCCCCAACTACAACATTTGTAGGGGGTGCGGTTGCAATCTACTGTAGAGATAGCCTGCAGAGCTCTATCGTACTATCCAGGTCTGTGCCCAAACAGTTTGAGCTTCTACTTCTAAAAATCTACCTTTCCAGAAATAAGTCTCTCACTGTTTCCACTTGCTACAGACCCCCCTCAGCCCCGAGCTGTGCCCTGGACAACATATGTGAACTGATTGCCCCCCATCTATCCTCAGAGTTCGTACTGCTTGGTGACCTAAACTGGGATAAGCTTAACACCCCGGCCAACCTACAATCTAAACTAGATGCCCTCAATCTCATACAATTTATCAACGAACCTACCAGGCACAACCCTAAGTCTGTAAACATGGGCACCCTCAGAGATATCATCCTGACAAATTTACCCTCTAAATACACCTCTGCTGTTTTCAACCAGGATCTCAGTGATCACTGCCTTATTGCCTGCGTCCATAATGGATCCACGGTCAAACAACCACCCCTCATCACTGTCAAACACTCCCTAAAACACTTTAGCAAGCAGGCCTTTCTAATTGACCTGGCCCGGGTATCCTGGATGGATATTGACCTCATTCCGTCAGTAGAGGATGCCTGGTTGTTCTTTAAAAGTGCGTTCCTCTCAATCTTAAATAAGCATGCCCCATTCAAAAAATGCAGAACTATGAACAGATATAGCCCCTGGTTCTCCTCAGACTTGACTGCCCTTGACCAGCACAAAAACATCCTGTGGCATACTGCATTAGCATCGAACAGCCCTGGTGATATGCAAATTTTCAGGGAAGTCAGGAACCAATATACACAATCAGTTAGGAAAGCAAAGGCTAGCTTTTTCAAACAGAAATGTGCATCCTGTAGCACTTACTCCAAAAAGTTTTGGGACACTGTAAAGTCCATGGAAAATAAGAGCACCTCCTCCCAACTGCCCACTGCACTGAGGCTAGGAAACACTGTCACCACCAAATAAATCTACAATAATCGAGAATTTCAACAAGCATTTTGCTACGGCTGGCCATGCTTTCCACCTGGCTACCACTACCCCGGCCACCAGCCCCCCGCTTCTCCTTCACACAAATTCAGACAGCTGATGTTCTGAAAGAGCTGAAAAGTCTGGACCCCTACAAATCAGCTGGGCTAGAAAATCTGGACCCTTTCTTTCTAAAATTAGCCGTCGAAATTGTCGCAATCCCTATTACCAGCCTGTTCAACCTCTCTTTCGTAACTTCGAAGATCCCCAGAGATTGGAAAGCTGCCGTGGTCATCCCCCTCTTCAAAGGGGGTGACACTCTAGATCCAAACTCTTAGAGACGTATATCCATCCTGCCCTGCCTTTTGAAATTATTTGAAAGCCAAGTTAACAAACAGATCACCGACCATTTCGAATCCCACCGTACCTTCTCCGCTATGCAATCCGGTTTCCGAGCTGGTCATGGGTGCACCTCAGCCACGCTCAAGGTCCTAAACGATATTATAACCGCGATCGATAAAAGACAGTACTGCGCAGCTGTCTTCATCAACCTGTCGACTCTGTCAACCACCGCATTCTTATTGGCAGACTAAATAGCCTTTGTTTCTCTAATGACTGCCTCGCCTGGTTCACCAACTACTTCTCAGATAGAGTTCAATGTGTCAAATCGGAGGGCCTGTTGTCTGGACCTCTGGCCGTCTCTATGGGGGTGCCAAAGGGTTCAATTCTCGGGCCAACTCTATTCTCTGTGTATATCAATGATGTCGCTCTTGCTGCTGGTGACGCTCGGATCCACCTCTATGCAGACGACACCGTTTTGTATACATCTGGCCCTTCATTGGACACTGTGTTAATAGGTTTTCCTCTAGGATTTTGCGTGTGCTTAGCTCTATTCCATTTATTATTATCAACAAAAAAAACTCCCTAGTCCTTGCCGATGACAAGTATACCCACAACATGATGCAGCCACCACCATGCTTGAAAATATGAGGATTGGTACTCTGTGATGTGTTGTGTTGGATTTGCCCCAACATAATGATTTGTATTCAGGACCTAAAGTTAATTTCTTTGCAACATTTTTTGCAGTTTTACTTTAGTGCCTTATTACTAACAGGATCTATGTTTTGGATTATTTTTATTCTGTACATGCTTCCTTCTTTTCACTCTGTCATTTACGTTAGTATTGTGGAGTAACTACAATGTTGTTGATCCATCCTTAGATATCTGCTATCACAGCCATTAAACTCTAACTTTTTTAATTGGCCCCATTGGGCTCATGATGAAAGCCCTGAGCAGTTTCCTTCCTATCCGGCATCTGAGTTAGGAAGGATGCCTGTATCTTTGTTGTGACAGGGTATATTCATACACTATCCAAAGAGTACAGTGAGGGAAAAAAGTATTTGATCCCCTGCTGATTTTGTATGTTTGCCCACTGACAAAGACATGATCAGTCTATGATTTTAATGGTAGGTTTATTTGAACAGTGAGAGACAGAATAAAAACAAATAATATCCAGAAAAACGCATGTCAGAAATGTTATAAATTGATTTGCATTTTAATGAGGGAAATAAGTATTTGACTCCTCTGCAAAACATCTTAGTACTTGGTGGCAAAACCCTTGTTGGCAATCACAGAGGTCAGATGTTTCTTGTAGTTGGCCACCAGGTTTGCACACATCTCAGGAGGGATTTTGTCCCACTCCTCTTTGCAGATCTTCTCCAAGTCATTAAGGTTTCGAGGCTGACGTTTGGCAACTCGAACCTTCAGCTCCCTCCACAGATTTTCTATGGGATTAAGGTCTGGAGACTGGCTAGGCCACTCCAGGACCTTAATGTGCTTCTTCTTGAGCCACTCCTTTGTTGCCTTGGCCATGTGTTTTGGGTCATTGTCATGCTGGAATACACATCCACGACCCATTTTCAATGCCCTGGCTGAGGGAAGGAGGTTCTCACTCAAGATTTGACGGTACATGGTCCCGTCCATCGTCCCTTTGATGCGGTGAAGTTGTCCTGTCCCCTTAGCAGAAAAACACCCCCAAAGCATAATGTTTCCACCTCCATGTTTGACGGTGGGGATGGGGTTCCTGGGGTCATAGGCAGCAGTCCTCCTCCTCCAAACACGGCGAGTTGAGTTGATGCCAAAGAGCTCGATTTTGGTCTCATCTGACCACAACACTTTCACCCAGTTCTCCTCTGAATCATTCAGATGTTCATTGGCAAACTTCAGACGGCCCTGTATATGTGCTTTCTTGAGCAGGGGGACCTTGCGGGCGCAGCAGGATTTCAGTCCTTCACGGCGTAGTGTGTTACCAATTGTTTTCTTGTTGACTATGGTCCCAGCTGCCTTGAGATCATTGACAAGATCCTCCCGTGTAGTTCTGGGCTGATTCCTCACCGTTCTCATGATCATTGCAACTCCACGAGGTGAGATCTTGCATGGAGCCCCAGGCCGAGGGAGATTTACAGTTATTTTGTGGTTCTTCCATTTGCAAATAATTGCACCAACTGTTGTCACTTTCTCACCAAGCTGCTTGGCGATGGTCTTGTAGCCCATTCCAGCCTTGTGTAGGTCTACAATCTTGTCCCTGACATCCTTGGAGTGCTCTTTGGTCTTGGCCATGGTGGAGAGTTTGGAATCTGATTGATTGATTGCTTCTGTGGACAGGTGTCTTTTATACAGGTAACAAACTGAGATTAGGAGCACTCCCTTTAAGAGTGTGCTCCCTATCTCAGCTCGTTACCTGTATAAAACACACCTGGGAGCCAGAAATCTTTCTGATTGAGAGGGGGTCAAATACTTATTTCCCTCAATAAAATGTAAATCAATTTATAACATTTTTGACATGCATTGTTCTGGATTTTTTTGTTGTTATTCTGTCTCTCACTGTTCAAATAAACCTACCATTAAAATTATAGACTGATCATTTCTTTGTCAGTGGGCAAACGTACAAAATCAGCAGGGGATCAAAAACTTTTTTCCCTCACTGTAATTAATAACTTCACCATGCTCAAAGCGATATTCAATGTCTGATTTTTATTTTATTTTATTTTTTACCCATCTACCAATAGGTGCCCTTCTTTGTGAGACATTGGAAAACCTCCTTGGTCTTTGTGGTTGAATCTGTGTTTGAAATTCACTGCTCTACTGAGGGACATTACAGATAATTGTATGTGTGGAGTATAGAGATAAGGAAGTCATTCCAAAATGAAGTTATTCACTTGTATTGCACACAGAGTGAGTCCATGTAACTTATTATGCGACTTGTTAAACCCCTAGAGTCTATGTGAATTAGCATAATATAAAAATCCCCATCAAAATCCATCAGTTTAAGCTAGCGATATATGTTTGTTTTGCATGGACTGCGTCTCAATCCACTGCATCCGCCGATGTCGCCCTGCTGCATCTGCTGTGATTGTCAGACCATGAGACATCCCAAAAATGGGTCTTCTCATGAAAACGTCCGTAGTGTCTGAACTGTTTGGCCTACAATGGAAAGATGAGACTCTCTCGAACATACATGTCGGTTGTTTTGCTCTAGCACGCACACAAGCCTCACAAGACTAGTCTGAAGGTTTTATTTGTTTAAATTTTTTATTTCACCTTTATTTAACCAGGTAAGCCAGTTGAGAACAAGTTCTCATTTACAACTGCGACCAGTTTAGCTGGGTACCAGTTCAAAAAATTTATGGAAGTATATATGGAGATACAGTTGAAGTCGGAAGTTTACATACACTTAGGTTGGAGTCATTAAAACTAGTTTTTCAACCACTCCACAAATGTATTGTTAACAAACTATAGTTTTGGCAAGGCGGTTAGGACATCTACTTTGTGCATGACACAAGTCATTTTTCCAACAATTGTTTACAGACAGATTATTTCACTTATAATTCACTGTATCACAATTCCAGTGGGTCAGAAGTTTACATACACTAAGTTGACTGTGCCTTTAAACAGCTTGGAACATTCCAGAAAATGATGTCATGGCTTTAGAAGCTTCTGATAGGCTAATTGACATAATTTGAGTCAATTGTAGGTGTACCTGTGGGTGTATTTCAAGGCCTACCTTCAAACTCAGTGCCTGTTTGCTTGACATCATGGGAAAATCAAAATAAATCAGCCAAGACCTCAGAAGAGAAATTGCAGACCTCTACAAGTCTGGTTCATCCTTGGGAGCAATTTCCAAATGCCTGAAGGTACCACGTTCATCTGTACAAACAATAGTACGCAAGTATAAACACCATGGGACCACGCAGCTGTCATACTGCTCAGGAAGGTGACGCGTTCTGTCTCCAAGAGATGAACGTACTTTGGTGCAAAAAGTGCAAATAAATCCCAGAACAACAGCAAAGGACCTTGTGAAGATGCTGGAGGATACAGGTACAAAAGTATCTATATCCACAGTAAAACAAGTCCTATATCGACATAACCTGAAAGGCCGCTCAGCAAGGAAGAAGACACTGCTCCAAAACCACCATAAAAAAGCCAGACTACGGTTTGCAACTGCACATGGGGTCAAAGATCGTACTTTTTGGAGAAATGTCCTCTGGTCTGATGAAACAAAAATAGAACTGTTTGGCCATAATGATCATCGTTGTGTTTGGAGGAAAAGGGGCAGGCTTGCAAGCCGAAGAACACCATCCCAACCGTGAAGCACAGGGGTGGCAGCATAATGCCGTGGGGGTGCTTTGCTGCAGGAGGGACTGGTGCACTTCACAAAATAGATGGCATTATGAGGAAGGAAAATGATGTGGATATATTGAAGCAACATCTCAAGACATCAGTCAGGAAGTTAAAGCTTGGTCGCAAATGGTTCTTCCAAATGGACAATGACCCCAAGCATACTTCCAAAGTTGTGGCAAAATGGCTTAAGGACCACAAAGTCAAGGTATTGGAGTGACCATCACAAAGCCCTGACCTCAATCCTATAGAACATGTGTGGGCAGAACTGAAAAAGCGTGTGCGATCAAGGATGCCTACAAACCTGACTCAGTTACACCAGCTCTGTCAGGAGGAATGGGCCAAAATTCACCCAACTTATTGTGGGTAGCTTGTGGAAGGCTACACGAAATGTTTGACAATGCTACCAAATACTAATTGAGTGTATGTAAACTTCTGACCCACTGCGAATGTGATGAAATAAAGAAAAGCTGAAATAAATTATTCTGACATTTCACATTCTTAAAATAAAGTGGTGATCATAACTGACCTAAGACAGGGGATTTTTACTAGGATTAAATGTCAGGAATTGTGAAAAACTGAGATTAAATGTATTTGGCTAAGGTGTATGTAAACTTCCGACTTCAACTGTAGTTTAGTGCCTAAAATAAGGGGTTAAAAAATAAAACAGTTTCCTGAACTTTCTTATATCTCTCAGATATAGGACAGACACTTCAGAAAAAAATCCTTAGGATTGTTTTTTTTTTTTTACAATCTGTTTATCCATGTATGAAGCTGTTATTCAATGTGTTTATATGGGTTAATAGAAGTAAGGCCAATTGCAAATTTATCAAATAATTGCATACCTTAAGGGGTCCTAAAATTCCAAATCAAATAGCAAATTTATCCTTAGTAAAACAACTATATATGTTAGCTTAGTAGAACCCACCCTCCCCCGGCTTAGACTCAAGGATTTTCATCAAATGTTTACTCTTGAACTTATTTAGGCTTGCCATAAGAAAGGCGTTGAATACTCATTGACTGAAGACATTTCAGCTTTTCATTTGTAATTAATTTGTACAAAATTCTAAAAACAGAATTCCACTTTGACATTATGTGGTATTGTGTGTAGGCCAGTGACACAACATCTCAATTTAATCCATTTTAAATTCAGGCTGTAACACAAGAAAATGTGGAAAAAGTCAAGCTGTTTGAATACTTTCTGATGGCACTGTATCTAACTCAATTACCTCGTACCCCTGCACATTGACTCGGTACTGATACTCCGTGTATATAGCCAAGTTAGTGTTACTCATTGTTTATTTATTCCTTGCATTATTATTTTTCTATATTTTTTTGTCTGCATCGTTGGGAAGGGCCTGTAAGGAAGCGTTTCACTGTTAGTCTACACCTATTGTTTACGAAGCAAGTGACAATTACAATTTCATTTCATTTCATTTGAATTGGTCTCTGTTACAACCAGGTAAATACGTTTTTTTCATGACAGGATGATAAGATGAAAGAATACATCATTTAGGAAAGATGTCATATTCTAGTTATCTTTTCAGTTAACCAGATTAAAACCAAATGAAGAACTATTTTTCTGGTTGATAAAAAGACATTAACAAAATGTCCTTATGCAACCAGTATACATCTTGACCATGACATCATAAAAAACATCAGAATTACATCATTGCAATCACTTTTGCTAACCTTTTGGTTGGTATACTGCAACAATTTGCCTTCACCACAATGCAGTTTTCGAACTATTACTCAAGATTCTATGCTTATAAAATCCCTCAACCTATAAAACATACAATAGGTCAACATCATCATGAACATGAACTTATGTCAATGTTATGCTCCCATTGTCATGCCCTGGCTCTGGGGACACTGTTATGTTGAGCCAGGGTGTGTAGATCTATGTGTTGTGTTTCTATGTCGGGATTCTAGGTATTGTATTTCTGTGTTGGCCAGAGTGGTTCCCAATCAGAGGCAACGAGTGTCAGCTGTGGCTGGTTGTCTCTGATTGGGAGCCATACTTATAGAGGCTGTTTTCCCACATTAGTTGTGGGATCTTGTTCTAGTTGGTTTGTGTTTGACTGTTACGTTATCGTTTTTGTTGTTTTGGTCGTGTATCACTAATAAAGAGTATGTTCGTCTGCAACGCTGCGCCTTGGTCCTCATCTGTTCCCGACGATCGTGACACCCATATTCCACTGCAAGGTGTACTGGTATTTTGGTGAAAGCTTTGTAATAATCCCTATCCAAAACAAATGAGAAACACAAATGCCTCAACCTTCTCGCCTATAATCGTCAATTATACTCCCTGTCACCCTATCAGCGGTGTAAATAAACTCCTGTAAATAAAAGTAGGACAAATTGTTTTCAAGAAGTTGTTGTCCCTTACGCAAATCTCTCCCTAATCGTAATTGTTCGGGCATTCAATTTCCCAGTCAAGGGGCGGATGCTTGGTATGACATTGCCCAAACAGAAGACAAGAGAACGCAAGACAATGACAAGGGAGCCGGTGGCAAACAAAATGGCAGAGAGCGACGTGCAACATAGCAGGTCATTTGGAACAGCTGTTGTAATTAGACGCTCCTCAGTCCACATTGTTTTGGGGGCCCTAATTAGGGAGTGACATTTGAGAGGGAGCCTCAGGGTGCCACAGTGTCTTCCCACCACTCTGCCCTCCCCTCGCTACTGTCATCCCTCCCTCTCCCTTCTCCCTTTGCTTCGATACAACACGAACCACCGCTAAATATGTCCATTAATCAGCAGATATTGCCATCAATGCTTTCCCAGGGGGTTTTGCATCGAGAAATATAACACTAAATGTCAAATGTGACGATAATGAGTGGGCATCGTTGTGGGGGAGTTGACGTAAACACGGGTTTACAGGGATCTCGATTCGAGGGCATCGATGCTCATCAAAGGAGTCGTGAGGTCACAAGCAAACATTTGAGAATTGATCCGTCCTGACATACACAACTAGAAGGCTGTACAGATCATAGCTACCAGCTGCTGCCATTGTGCCCTTGAGCAAGGCACTTAACCCCCTACATATCTCCTGCAGCGCTGCACTGTGACTGCTACTGTTCTCTTCTCAAAAAAATGGGTAATGGGGGGTTCACTAGGGGGTTGGTATCCATGCAGCAAAAGACAAAATTATTTTGCAAGAAAGAGAGTTATATTCTATTATTACTGTTGGGCTGTTGTTGGATGAGTAACCTGCTGGCCAGAGTGGCAGTGTTGCCAATCTGGGATGAGTACGAGGGCAATATATAGCTAGGTTAGGGCTATTCTAGTTGACTGGAGCAAGGTGACATTGGAACTGATGTAGGATGATGTGTTTAGTGACACCACATATGGGTCACTGACAACACTGAAGACGACTGACACCAGGCTGAGTCTCTCACTGCCGCAGTTCTCTCAGTTCAATAATGAATAATGAAACAATAATGAAGAGAGATCGAAGTGTGTGTGTGTGTGTGTTTTGTTTGTCTGTGTGTGTGGTTGTGTGTCATATCTCTGGTTGTGTATGTATGTCAAATCAATCAAATCAAATCGTATTTGTCACATGCGCCGAATACAACTGGTGAAGACTTTACCGTGAAATGCTTGCTTACGCGCCCTTCCCAATGATAAAATAGTAACACAAGAGGAATAAAATAAAATGCACAAGAATGGAGCTATATACAGGGAGTACCAGTACCAGATCAATGTGTATGGGTACAAGTTATTTGAGGTAGATATGTACATGAAGACAGGGTACAGTGACTACGCTTCAGGATAGATAATAATAAGAGTAACGTAAAGAACAGAGTAGCAGCAGCAAATTATGAGTGTAAAAGTGTGTGAGAGTGCATGTGTCAGTGGAGGCTCTTCAGAGGAGGAAGGGGAGGACCATCCTCCTCAATGAATTTCATAAAAATTAAAATTGTAAAACATTAAAAAAGTTATACTTTTTAGATAAAACTAAACTAAACATAATCACGTCACCAAATAACTGATTAAAACACACGATTTTGCATAGAAGGTCTACAATAGCCTCAAAAGCACTCTGTAGGGTAGCACCATGGTGTAGCCGGAGGACAGCTAGCTTCCGTCCTCCTCTGGGTACATTGACTTCAATACAAAATCTAGGAGGCTCGTGGTTCTCACCCCCTTCCATAGACTTACACAGTAATTATGACAACTTCCGGAGGATGTCCTCAAGCCTATCAGAGCTCTTGCAACATGAACTGACATGTTGTCCACCCAATGAAAGGATCAGATAATTAATCTAGTACTGAAAGCATAAGCTACAGCTAGCTAGCACTGCAGTGTATAAAATGTGGTGAGTAGTTGACTCAAAGAGAGAGAAAGACAATTGTTGAACAGTTTTTAACAAATTAATTTCTTCCAAAATGAAGGAGAAGCAAGAGAGAAATAGAGAGAGAGATTTCATCCTTTTTTTTCACTTTCAGTTTCACTTTCTTAGCTAGCAAATGCAGCTATCTAGTTTAGACTACTATAACACCCTGCTCAAACAGAGGGATGCTATGTTAGCTAGCTGGCTATGACTTTCCAACACAACACTGGAACCCTTCCAAGTCAAGGTAAGCTTTTGGTATTACTAATTTATTGCCACCGGGGCCCACCGGTGTAACTGCTTACTGAATGTTATTGCATGATTGTAGCGGATTTACTAACGCGTTAGTTCTATTAGCTATGATGACGGTGACGTTATTTTAGCTAATATGTTGACAATGATGTAGGCTGTGTGTAGTGGTTTGGCTTGGAAAGGTTTTTTCGCCTGGTGACATACCGCTGATGTGTTGTGCATTGAAGTCCACAAGCAAAGGGAAAAGAAGGAATACAACGTGGCTGTTATGAGAGTGAACTCTGTCACACGAGATCAGGGGTGTATTCATTCCGCCGATTCTGATGAAAAATGTTTCTTAAAACGGAAGCAAATGGAACAACATGGGGATAAACATACCTGAATTTACCTGGTGTGTGTGTATGTATGTGTGTTTGTGTTGTGTCGGTATGCGTGTGTGTGTTATGTGTGTGTGCGTATGTAGTTTATGTGAATGTGTGTGGGTTTTGTGTGGGAGTGAGTGTTAACTGTGGCTTGCGAAAGTATTCACTCCCCTTGGCATTTTTCTTATTTTGTTGCCTTACAACCTGGAATTAAAATGGATTATTTTTTATTTTTTTGTAAAACAAACTAGAAATAAGACAAAAAAACAGCATGATGCTGCCACCACCATGCTTCACTGTGGGGGTGGTACTCGAGGTGATGAGAGGTGTTGGGTTTACGCCAGACATAGCGTTTTCCTTGATGGCCAAAAAGCTTAATTTTAGTCTCATCTGACCAGAGTACCTTCTTCCATATGTTTGGGGAGTCTCCAACATGCCTTTTGGCAAACACCAAACGTGTTTGCTTATTTTTTCTTTAAGCAATGGCTTTTTTTCTGGCCACTCTTCCGTAAAGCCCAGCTCTGTGGAGTTTATGGCTTAAAAAGGTCCTATGGACAGATGATCCAATCTCTGCTGTGGAGCTTTGCAGCTCCTTCAGGGTTATCTTTGGTCTCTTTGTTGCCTCTCTGATTAATGCCCTCCTTGCCTGGTCCGTGAGTTTTGGTGGGCAGCCCTCTCTTGGCAGGTTTGTTATGGTGCCATATTCTTTCCATTTATTAATAATGGATTTAATGGTGCTCTGTGGGATGTTCAAAGTTTGGGATATTTTTTTATAACCCAACGCTGATCTGTACTTCTCCACAACTTTGTCCCTGACCTGTTTGGAGAGCTCCTTGGTCTTCATGGTGCCTCTTGCTTGGTGGTGCCCTTGCTTAGTGGTGTTGCAGACTCTGGGGCCTTTCAGAACAGGTGTATACAGTGGGGAAAAAAAAGTATTTAGTCAGCCACCAATTGTGCAAGTTCTCCCACTTAAAAAGATGAGAGAGGCCTGTAATTTTCATCATAGGTACACGTCAACTATCAGACAAAATGAGGAATAAAAATCAGAAAATCACATTGTTGGATTTTTTATGAATTTATTTGCAAATTATGGTGGAAAATAAGTATTTGGTCAAGTTTCTCAATACTTTGGTATATACCCTTTGTTGGCAATGACACAGGTCAAACGTTTTCTGTAAGTCTTCACAAGGTTTTCACACACTGTTGCTGGTATTTTGGCCCATTCCTCCATGCAGATCTCCTCTAGAGCAGTGATGTTTTGGGGCTGTCGCTGGGCAACACGGACTTTCAACTCCCTCCAAAGATTTTCTATGGGGTTGAGATCTGGAGACTGGCTAGGCCACTCCAGGACCTTGAAATCCTTCTTACGAAGCCACTCCTTCGTTGCCCGGGCGGTGTGTTTGGGATCATTGTCATGCTGAAAGACCCAGCCACGTTTCATCTTCAATGCCCTTGCTGATGGAAGGAGGTTTTCACTCAAAATCTCACGATACATGGCCCCATTCATTCTTTCCTTTACACGGATCAGTCGTCCTGGTCCCTTTGCAGAAAAACAGCCCCAAAGCATGATGTTTCCACCCCCATGCTTCACAGTAGGTATGGTGTTCTTTGGATGCAACTCAGCATTCTTTGTCCTCCAAACACGACGAGTTGAGTTTTTACCAAAACGTTCTATTTTGGTTTCATCTGACCATATGACATTCTCCCAATCCTCTTCTGGATCATCCAAATGCACTCTAGCAAACTTCAGACGGGCCTGGACATGTACTGGCTTAAGCAGGGGGACACGTCTGGCACTGCAGGATTTGAGTCCCTGGCGGCGTAGTGTGTTACTGATGGTAGGCTTTGTTACTTTGGTCCCAGCTATCTTTAGGTCATTCACTAGGTCCCCCCGTGTGGTTCTGGGATTTTTGCTCACCGTTCTTGTGATCATTTTGACCCCACGAGGTGAGATCTTGCGTGGAGCCCCAGATCGAGGGAGATTATCAGTGGTCTTGTATGTCTTCCATTTCCTAATAATTGCTCCCACAGTTGATTTCTTCAAACCAAGCTGCTTACCTATTGCAGATTCAGTCTTCCCAGCCTGGTGCAGGTCAACAATTTTGTGGACAGGTCTTTTATACTGATAACAAGTTCAAACAGGTGCCATTAATACAGGTAACGAGTGGAGGACAGAGGAGCCTCTTAAAGAAGAAGTTACAGGTCTGTGAGAGCCAGAAATCTTGCTTGTTTGTAGGTGACCAAATACTTATTTTCCACCATAATTTGCAAATAAATTCATTAAAAATCCTCCAATGTGATTTTCTGGAAAAAAAATCTCAATTTGTCTGTCATAGTTGACGTGTACCTATGATGAAAATTACAGGCCTCTCTCATCTTTTTAAGTTGGAGAACTTGCACAATTGGTGGCTGACTAAATACTTTTTTTCCCCACTGTATATACTGAGATCATGACAGATCATGTGACACTTAGATTGCACACAGGTGGACTTTTTTAAAACTAATTATGTGACTTCTGAAGGTAATTGGTTGCAACAGATCTTATTTAGGGGCTTCATAGCAAAGGGGGTGAATACATATGCACCCACCACTTTCCGTTATATATTTTTTAGCATTTTTTGAAACAAGTTATTTTTTTCATTTCACTTCACCAATTTGGACTATTTTGTGTATGTCCATTACATAAAATCGATTTAAATTACAGGTTGTAATGCAACAAAATAGGAAAAACGCCAAGGGGGATGAATTATTTTGCAAGGCCCTGTGTATGGTGTGTATATATATATAATCTAGTGAGTGTGCGTAGGGTCATGTATGTATGTATGTATGTATGTAAGTATGTATGTGAGTGTGTAAGTGTGGATGGATCTCAAATCAATTAAAATCAAATCAAATTTTATTGGTCACATACACGTACTTAGCAGATGTTATTGCGGGTGTTGCGAAATGCATGTGTTTCTAGCTCCGACAGTGCAGTAATATCTAACAAGTAATATCTATCAATTTCACAACATGTACCCAATTCACACAAATCTAAGTAAAGCAATGGAATTAAGAATATATAAATAAATATATGGATGAGCAATGTCAGAGCGGCATAGACTAAGATACAGTAGAATAGTATAGAATACAGTATATACATATGAAATGAGTAATGCAAGATATGTAAACATTATTAAAGTGACTAGTATTCCATTTATTAAAGTGGCCAGTGATTTCTAATCTATGTATATAGGCAGCATGTCACGCCCTGACCTTTAATGCCTGTTGTTCTTTAGTTGGTTTGGTCAGGGTGTGAATTTCAATGTGTAAGATCTAGATTGTGTAGATCTATGTTGGCCGGGTGTGGTTCCCAATCAGAGGCAGCTGTCGATCGTTGTCTCTGATTGGGGATCATACTTAGGTAGCCATTTTGCCTACCTATGTTGTGGGATCTTGACTCTTGTTTGGCTTGTTTTGTGTGTAGCCATTGTGAGCTTCACGTTACGTTAGTTGTTTAGTCGTGTGTTAACTTAGTTAATAAACATGTATGCATTCCACGCTGCACCTTGGTCCAATCCTATATTCAACGAACGTGACACAGCAGCCTCTAATGTGCTAGTGATGGCTATTTAGCAGTCTGATGGCCTTGAGATAGAAGCTGTTTTTCAGTCTCTCGTCCCAGCTTTGATGCACCTGTACTGACCTCGCCTACTGGTTGGTAGCGGGGTGAACAGGCTGTGGCTCAGGTGGTTGTTGTCCTTGATGATCTTTTTGGCCTTCCTTTGACATCGGGTGCTGTAGGTGTCCTGGAGTGCTGGTAGTTTGCCCCCGGTGATGCGTTGGGCAGACCGCACCACCCTCTGGAGAGCCCTGCGGTTGTGGGCGGTGCAGTTGCCGTACCAGGCGGTGATACATCCCGACAGGATGCTCTCAATTGTACATCTGTAAAGGTTTGTGAAGGTTTCAGGTGCTAAGCCACATTTCTTCAGCCTCCTGAGGTTGAAGAGGCGCTGTTGCGCCTTCTTCACCACACTGTCTGTGTGGGTGGACCATTTCAGTTTGTCAGTGATGTGTACGCCGAGGAACTTGAAGCTTTCCACCTTCTCAACTGTGGTCCCGTCGATGTGGATAGTGGGGTGTTCCCTCTGCTGTTTCTTGAAATCTACAATCATCCCCTTTGTTTTGTTGATGTTGAGTGAGAGGTTATTTTCCTGGCACCACTCCCAGAGCCCTCACCTCCTCCCTGTAGGCTGTCTCGTCATTGTTGGTAATCAAGCCTACTACTGTTGTGTCGTCTGCAAACTTGATGATTGAGTTGGAGCCGTGCTTGGCCACGCACTCATGGGTGAACAGGGAGTACAAGAGGGGGCTGAGCACGCACCCTTGTGGGGATCAGCGAAGTGGAGGTGTTTTCCTACCTTCACCACCTGGGGGCAGCCCGTCAGGAAGTCCAAGATCTCTGTGCACTCGAGTATGTACAAGGGTACCTTCGCTTGCTTGTGTGTGTGTGTGTAGGTCGCCATATGTTTGTGTGGATGGATTTGTGTCTGTACACACTTGCCAAAATTAAACATCTCTACACCCATCCCTGGCAAACTCATTTTCCTTTGATCTCAGCATCTAAGGCTGGGTGAAACAAACTCATCTCTGCGTTTGGGTGACATTATCCCAGGCCTCCTTTCAGCTGTATCTTTGCTGTCTCACACTTCAGAAAGGTCAACTGGCCATAACATTTTCTTTCCCCTCCACTCAACGTTTATCCATTTAATGGCAAGTTTTTTTCATGGATGCTTCCCAAATGGCACCCAGTTCCCTATATAGTGCCCTACTTTTCACCACGGCCTCTGGTCAAAAGTAATGTACTATGTGGGAAATAGGGTGTCATTTGGGACTCAGTCAATGTCCTTTTTTGCTCTGTCTTCTCAGAACAGGCTATTGACTCATGAGTACACAGAACGAGGGGGAAGCTGGAGAGAAATGGAGGGAAAGAGAGAGAGAGAGAGAGAGAGAGGAGGGGGGTGTAAGGTTCCAGAGGAAGGGTGTAACGAAGGGGGAAACCAAGGAGAAAGAAGGAACAACAGGTAGCAGAGAAGGTGTAAAGAGAGGGGGAGAAAGGAAGAATCAAGAAAAAAAAGAGGCGGGACCAGAGAGAAAAAGAGATTAGGGTAGGGATAGATGGATGGGGGCATCTGAGGAAGAGGCTGAGATTGAGAGAGAATCAGGAAGAAGGAATGAGAAAGAGAGGGGGAGGAAAAAGTGGTAAAAAACAAGAAAAAGGGAAAGAGATTTAATTAATGAAGTAAACATAAGAGAATGGTAGGAGAAGAAAAGATGGGGGGATCCAGAGGGTAGGAATTTAAGGGGGAGACCCAGGAAGAACAGGGGAGGGGACAGAGTGAGCGAACGAACGAGAGTAAAAAATAAGATGTGTGTCGCTTACGACTAGGGATTCCCATAACACTATTTATATTTTTACCAATTACCTGCCACTGACATTAAACAAAGCATGTGTTTCTATGTATGCTGATGATTAAACCCTATACACGTCAGCAACCACAGCTAGTGAAATCACTGCAACCCTAAACAGAGAGTTGAAGTCCGTTTTAGAATGGGTGGAGCATTGTATTTGGTACAAATCATTCCCTAAGTTCTAGACCTCAGCTGAATTTGGTAATGAATAATGTGGCTGTTGAGGAGACTAAGTTACTCGGTGTTACCTTGGATTGTAAACTGTCATGGTCAAAACATATTGATTCAATGGTTGTGAAGATGGAGAGGGGTCTGTCCATGATAAAGAGATGCTCAGCTTTTTTGACACCACACTCCACAAAGCAAGTAATGCAGGGTCTAATTTGATCTTATCTTTGTTATTGCCCAGTCATATGGTCAGGTGCTGCAAAGAAGGAACTAGAAAAACTGCAGCTGGCCCAGAACATAGCAGCATCTCTTGCTCTTCATTGTAATCAGAGGGCTAATATCAATACTATGCATGCCAGAATCTCTTGGCTAAAAGTAGAGGAGAGACTGGCTGCATCACTTCTTGTTTTTATAAGAATTGTGAATGTGTTGAAAATTCCAAATTGTTTGCATAGTCAACTTACACACAGCACTTACACACACACTTACCCCACCAGACATGTCACCAGGGGTCTTTTCACAGTCCCCAAATACTAGCTACTGCCAATCCATTTATCATCACTCCATTTGTCTTGTCTTATCAATCACACACACCTGGTCCTTATCCCTCATTAGTCATTGTAAAAGTGTTCCCTCTGCTTCCTTGTCTGTGTGGGTGATTGTATGTAGAGATCTGTGTGTAGCTCGGTTGAGCTACCCTTACCTTGTTGTTGCCAGGCATGAGAGTTTCCCCTGAGCCTGTTTCGTTGATCACTATTTGAGCACATTTGTGTGTCAACGAAGGAATAACCTCTGTATTCGGTGATTACCCTCCTGCACCTGACTCCTTTCATCACACTCATCACAGGTATCGGTACCGAGTCAATGTGCGGGGGCACAGGTTAGTACATGTCGGTAGGGGTAAAGTGACTATGCATAGATAAACAGAGAGCAGCAGGAGTGTAAAAACAAAAGGGGGGTCAATGTAAATAGTCCGGGTGGCAATTTGATTGATTGCTCTGCAGCCTTATGGCTTGGGGGTAGAAGCTGTTAAGGAGCCTTTTGGCTCCGTCGGTATGCTAGCTCCCCGCCAACATTACAGCGGGTCTATTTAGTCAAACATGGAGTTGAATAAGACATGAACACGCAATGACACCATACAAAGTCCATTATTCATCAGGATCAAGTCATATATTGTCTGGGCTAGGCCCATAAGAGGGTTTTAGTGCAAACTCTATGTCTAGAGCTATATATAGGACACTTACTGTACAGTCGTGGTCAAAAGTTTTGAGAATGACACAAATATTGGTCTTCACAAAGTTAGCTGCTTCAGTGTTATGAGATATTTTTGTCAGATGTTACTATGGTATACTGAAGTATAATTACAAGCATTCCATAAGTGTCAAAGGCTTTTATTGACAATTACATTAAGTTTATGCAAAGAGTGAATATTTGCAGTGTTGACCCTTCTTTTTCAAGACCTCTGCAATCCACCCTGGCATGCTGTCAATTACTTCTGGGCCACATCCTGACTGATAGCAGCCCATTCTTGCATAATCAATGCTTGGAGTTTGTCAGAATGTATGGGTTTTTGTTTGTCCATCCGCCTCTTGAGGATCGACCACAAGTTCTCAATGGGATTAAGGTCTGGGGAGTTTCCTGGCCATGGACCCAAATGTTCGATGTTTTGTTCCCCGAGCCACTTAGTTATCACTTTTGACTTATGGCAAGGTGCTCCATCATGCTGGAAAAGGCATTGGCCGTCACCAAACTGTTCTTGGATGGTTGGGAGAAGTTGCTCTCGGAGGATGTGTTGGTACCATTCTTTATTCATGGCTGTGTTAGGCAAAATTGTGAGTGAGCCCACTCCCTTGGCTGAGAAGCAACCCCGCACCTGAATGGTCTCTGGATGCTTTATTGTGGGCATGACACAGGACTGATGGTAGCGCTCACCTTGTCTTCTCTGGACAAGGTGTTTTCCGGATGTCCCAAACAATCGGAAAGGGGATTAATCAGAGAAAATGACTTTACCCCAGTCCTCAGCAGTCCAATCCCTGTACCTTTTGCAGAATATCAGTCTGTCCCTGATGTTTTTTCCTGGAGAGAAGTGGCTTCTTTGCTGCCCTTCTTGACACCAGGCCATCCTCCAAAAGTCTTCGCCTCACTGTGCGTGCAGATGCACTCACACCTGCCTGCTGCCATTCTTGAGCAAGCTCTGCACTGGTGGGGCCCCGATCCCGCAGCTGAATCAACTTTAGGTCCTGGCACTTGCTGGACTTTCTTGGGCGCCCTGAAGCCTTCTTCACAACAATTGAACCTCTCTCCTTGAAGTTCTTGATGATCCGATAAATGGTTGATTTAGGTGCAATCTTACTAGCAGCAATATCCTTGCCTGTGAAGCCCTTTTTGTGCATAGCAATGATGACGGCACGTGTTTGATTGCAGGTAACCATGGTTAAGGAAGAGGAAGAACAATGATTTCAAGCACCACCCTCCTTTTAAAGCTTCCAGTCTGTAATTCTAACTCAATTAGCATGACAGAGTGATCTCCAGCCTTGTCCTCGTCAACACTCTCACCTGTGTTAATGAGAGAAGACCTGACAAGGTGGGAGCTGGTCCTTTTGTGGCAGGGCTGAAATGCAGTGACATTTTTTGGGGGGGATTAAGTTCATTTTCATGGCAAAGAGGGACTTCATCTCATCACTCTTCATGACATTCTGGAGTATATGCAAATTGCCATCATCAAAACTGAGGCAGCAGACTTTGTGAAAATTAGTATTTGTGTCATTCTCAAAACTTTTGATAATGACTGTATATGAGTAGCAAGTGTTCCTGAAAATTTGCTGAAAAGGTTGATTGTGTTGTAACCAGTGGTGTCTAGTGTCACTTTAAATCGGAGGAGGAGCTCATTGTAATGGCTGGAATGGAATGAATGGAATGGTGTCAAATACATGGTTTGATACCGTTCCATTCACTCAATTTTTGCCATTATTGCCATTACTGTTTGCATCCCTCAACGTATATAATGTATAAATAATGTGTAATGTATGCATTATGTATATGTAACAGAGGTGGTTCTGTGATCCACGTTTGGATGATGGCTAACCTTGCCTGCAACCTTAAGACTTGTGTTAGCTCCCCCCTGAGATAATGCCTAGGTTTTAGCTCAGCGGGCTAACAGTCTTGTAGTGCGCAGGAGTTTCAACCACAGTCTGTCACATATAGAAAGACTTATTGAGATTCTAGAGCCTTTCAATCAAATTACCACTAGAATTCTCTTTTCGAAGGTTCAGAAGCATATGCTGCAATGATACAATATATGAACAATTTTCTGATTGCGGTATTAGCATAACTGATCCACTAATTCTGTTTCACCCCAGTTATTTTTCAGGGCCTGTTTAGAAAAAAACCCAGCAAGCTCACCTCAGGGCTGAATGTCCATCATAGGCAAGC
The DNA here is from genome assembly GCF_020615455.1 of Coregonus clupeaformis. NCBI lineage: Eukaryota > Metazoa > Chordata > Actinopteri > Salmoniformes > Salmonidae > Coregonus > Coregonus clupeaformis. Next base: position 1,105,023 of record NW_025533476.1, read on the forward strand.
ATGGACACACGCAGGCACACACACAGATGTGGGCATGCACACAGGCACACAGACATGCACACAGGCATAGATGTGGGCATGAACGACAACACATACTGCTGTTAGGCCACTGTTAGGCATTAAGGTGTCAGCAGTATTTCAAATGCATACAGTACTAACCCTATGTACGAAAACATGTTTTACTAGCCTGAGTTACAATACCCTACACCACCATTCATTTTTCACATCGTGAATTTTACTAACATTCTAATTAATTGTGTGTTTGGTGTTGGGCTACCTTGGCCTGACAGTTTTGATAGCCGTGTAATTCTCAAGTTGAGAATTCCCTGTCAAGTAGAGAGACACGGAAGCCCAGCTAGTTTAGCTAGGCTAGCTAGCCTGTAGCCAAGCTGGCTCGGCAGTCTCAAATGGAGGTCACTATTGAATGTTTTCAACGCTGCAGGAGCTGTGTTTCCTTTGCTTCATTCCAGGACAATGTGGACCGCCCAGACTTTCAATGTAGCAACTTTGCTTGCGGAGGACTACAGGGGCGAAGTGGCTACTCTTAGTAAAGAAGTAGCGAACCTACACAAGCTACTGGGGAATCCACGGCCACCTACTTTTTATTTTCCCTCTATTCCAGTAGCCGGACGCTGCTCTGGTCTGGTGGAAGGGTCGCCACAGCGTCGGCTCTCCACAGTCGACCATTCATCATCCCCGATGGATACTACAGCCGGCTCGGGTCCATGGGGCCCCACCGCCCTTCGGTCCTCGAGGGGTCTTCTGAACCACTCGAGGGGAAAGAACAGCCAGACCTCCCCGGCTTTTTCACCAGCTGTCATCATCAGCAGCTCTACGGGGAGAAACATCTCGGTTCCCAGTGCAAAAACCTTGTGTTACCCAGGAGCACGAGTACAGGAGTACAAGGCTGCTTCTGACCGTTCTACGACAGATGTCGGGAGCTGATGCTGTCGTAGTCCATGTGGGGTCAAACGACATCAGGAGGAGTAACTTCTGAAAATGTTTTAAAGAACTGATTCTAGCATTGAAAGATTCCAAATAGCGGCCAATCATTTCAGGTCCAGTACCATCATTGGGCCGCAGGTGTGAAAGATTACTGTAGCTCTGTTCGAATCACTTTTATAGATAACTTTGACACCTTCTGGAAACAGAAGATACTCTACAGGATTGACGGAGTCCATCGAAATCATCTTGGCTCCTGGACTCTGTCCACGCATTTCAAGGCTGCGTTGAGTCAATGACTTATCAAAGACCCAAGACCAGCTCAGTTAATCCCTACCATTGTGACAATGAGTCATCATAATGCTGCATCAAATGCACATTATCCCAGGGGCATTGGCAGACACAATGTAAGTAACTTAATTTATGTTCCCCTAACTGTCCTGAATACCTCTACAGCTATTGTATGCAGATCCTACAGCTATTGTATGCAGTAATCAGGTGCCTATGAACCAGAGTTACACTGTTAGCACTGAGGCGGTGTAATCTAGTAGGAAGTTCACTGTGTGCAGCTCACCGTGCACTAACATAAATCACATGAGCATATCTACTTCTGCTAAGCTTCCCAGTAAAGCATTAAAAACAATCAAGCAACCCAGAAAAGTGCTAAAAATAGCCCATATTAACATAAGTAGCCTAAGAAACAAGGTTCATGAAGTCAATAACTTCCTTGAAACAGATGACATTCATATTCTGACTATCTCCCGAGTGGCGCAGCAGTCTAAGGCACTGCATCTCAGTGCTTGAGGCGTCACTACAGACTCCCTGGTTCGATTCCAGGCTATATCGCAACCGGCCGTGATTGGGAGTTCTATAGGGCAGCGCACAATTGGCCCAGCGTCGTCCGGGTTTGGCCGGTGTAGTCCGTCGTTGTAAATAACAATTTGTTCTTATCTGACTTGCCTAGTTAAATAAAAAATAAATAAAGGGTTAAATAAAAAATAAAATAAATAAATAAATCTCTGAAACTCACTTAGATAATACCTTTGATGATACAGTGGTAGCAATACATGGTTATAACATCTACCAAAAAAATGCCAACGGGGGCGGTGTTGCGGTCTATATTCAGAACCACATTCCTGTAAAGCTTAGAGAGGATCTCATGTTAAATACTGTTGAAGTAATATGGCTATAGGTTCATCTGCCTCACCTAAAGCCCATTCTTGTGGGAAGCTGCTATAGACCACCAAGTGCTTACTGTCAGTATCTGGATAATATGTATGAAATGCTTGATAATGTATGTGAGATCAACAGAGAAGTATATTTTCTGGGTTTTAAATATTGACTGGCTTTCATCAAGCTACCCACTCAAGAAAAAACTTCACTCTGTAACCAATGCCTGCAACCTGGTTCAGGTTGTCAGTCAACTTACCAGGGTAGTTACAAATAGCAGAGGAATTAAATCATCAACATGTATTGATCACATCTTTACTAATAATGCAGACATTTCCTTTAAAGCAGTATCCAAATCCATAGGATGTAGTGATCACAATATAGTAGCCATATGTAGGAAAATAAAGTTCCAAAGGCTGGGCCTAATATAGGTTATAAGAGGTAATACAATACGTTTTGTAGTGATTCTTATGTTGATGATGTCAATAATATTTGCTGGTCTGTGGTGTGTAGTAATGAGGAGCAACCAGACGCTGCACTTGACACATTTATGAAATTGCTTATTCCAGTTACTAATAAGCATGCAACAATTAAGAAAATGACAGTAAAAATGATTCAATCCCCTTGAATTGATGAGGAATTGAAAATTGTATGGTTCAGAGGGATGAGGCAAAAGGTATGGCAAATAAGTCTGGCAGCCCAACCGATTGGCAAACATACTGCAAATTGAGAAATCATGTGACTAAACGAAAAAAAACTATACTATGAAACAAAAATAAATGATATAAAGAATGATAGTAAAAAGCTTTGGAGCACCTTAAATGAAATGTTGCGAAAAAAGGCAAACTTGGATCGATCATTCATTGAATCAGATGGCTCATTCATCACAATATCCACTGATATTGCCAACTACTTTAATCACTTTTTCATTGGCAAGATTAGCAAACTTAGGCATGTCATGCAAGCAACAAACACTGACACTACACATCCAAGTAAATCTGACCAAATTATGAAAGACAACCATTGTACTTTTGAATTCCGTAAAGTTAAACAAATATTGTTGTCTGTCAACAATGCCAAGCCACCGGGGCCTGACAATCTGGATGGAAAATTACTGAGGATAATAGCGGACGATATTGCCACTCCTATTTGCCATATCTTCAATTTAAGCCTACTAGAAAGTCTGTGCCCTCAGGACCGGAGGGAGGCAAAAGTAATTCTGCTTCCCAAGAATAGTAAAGCCCCTTTACTGGCTCAAATAGCCAACCAATCAGCCTGTTACCAACCCTTAGTAAACTTCTGGAAAAAATTGTGTTTGACAAGATACAATGCAATTTTAAAGTAAACAAATTGACAACAGACTTTCAGCATGCTTATAGGGAAGGACATTCAACAAGCAAAGCACTTATACAAATGACTGATGATTGGCTGAGAGAAAATGATGATAAAACATTGTGGGGGCTTTTTGTTAGACTTCAGTGTGGCTTTTGACATTATCGATCATAGTCTGCTGCTGGAAAAACATATGTGTTATGGCTTTACACCTCCTGCTATATTGTGGATAAAGAGTTACCTGTCTAAAAGAACACAGAGGGTGTTCTTTAATGGAAGCCTCTTCAACATAATCCAGGTAGCATCAGGAATTCCCCAGGGCAGTTGTTTAGGCCCCTTATTTTTTTTTTCAATCTTTACTAATGACGTGCCACTGGCTTTGAGTAAAGCCAATGTGTCTATGTACAGTGAGGGGAACAAAGTATTTGATCCCCTGCTGATTTTGTACGTTTGCCCACTGACAAAGACATGATCAGTCTATAATTTTAAAGGTAGGTTTATTTGAACAGTGAGAGACAGAATAACAACAAAATAATCCAGAAAAACGCATGTGAAAAATGTTATAAATTGATTTGCATTTTAATGAAGGAAATAAATATTTGACCCCTCTGCAAAACATGACTTAGTACTTGGTAGCAAAACCCTTGTTGGCAATCAGAGGTCAGACGTTTCTTGCAGTTGGCCACCAGGTTTGCACACATCTCAGGAGGGATTTTGTCCCACTCCTCTTTGCAGATCTTCTCCAAGTCATTAAGGTTTCAAGGCTGACATTTGGCAACTCGAACCTTCAGCTCCCTCCACAGATTTTCTATGGGATTAAGGTCTGGAGACTGGCTAGGCCACTCCAGGACCTTAATGTGCTTCTTCTTGAGCCACTCCTTTGTTGCCTTGGCCGTGTGTTTTGGGACATTGTCATGCTGGAATACCCATCCACAACCCATTTTCAATGCCCTGGCTGAGGGAAGGAGGTTCTCACCCAAGATTTTACGGTACATGGCCCCGTCCATCGTCCCTTTGATGCGGTGAAGTTGTCCTGTCCCCTTAGCAGAAAAACACCCCCAAAGCATAATGTTTCTACCTCCATGTTTGACGGTGGGGATGGTGTTCTTGGGGTCATAGGCAGCATTCCTCCTCCTCCAAACATGACGAGTTGAGTTGATGCCAAAGAGCTCGATTTTGGTCTCATCTGACCACAACACTTTCACCCAGTTCTCCTCTGAATCATTCAGATGTTAATTGGCAAACTTCAGACGGCCCTGTATATGTGCTTTCTTGAGCAGGGGGACCTTGCGGGCGCTGCAGGATTTCAGTCCTTCACGACGCAGTGTGTTACCAATTGTTTTCTTGGTGACTATGGTCCCAGCTGCCTTGTGATCATTGACAAGATCCTCCCGTGTAGTTCTGGGCTGATTCCTCACCGTTCTCATGATCATTGCAACTCCACAAGGTGAGATCTTCCATGGAGCCCCAGGCCGAGGGAGATTGACAGTTCTTTTGAGTTTCTTCCATTTGCGAATAATCGCACCAACTGTTGACACCTCACCAAGCTGCTTGGCGATGGTCTTGTAGCCCATTCCAGCCTTGTGTAGGTCTACAATCTTGTCCCTGACATCCTTGGAGAGCTCTTTGGTGTTGGCCATGGTGGAGAGTTTGGAATCTGATTGATTGATTGCTTCTGTGGACAGGTGTCTTTTATACAGGTAACAAACTGAGATTAGGAGCACTCCCTTTAATCTCAGCTCATTACCTGTATAAAAGACACCTGGGAGCCAGAAATCTTTCTGATTGAGAGGGGGTCAAATACTTATTTCCCTCATTATAATGCAAATCAATTTTTAACATTTTTGACATTTGTTTTTCTGGATTTTGTTGTTTTTATTCTGTCTCTCACTGTTCAAATAAACCTACCATTTAAAATTATAGACTGATCATTTCTTTGTCAGTGGGCAAACATACAAAATCAGCAGGGGATCAAATACTTTTTTCCCTCACTGTATGTGGATGAATCAACACTATACACGTCAGCTACTACAGCAACTGAAATGACTGCAGTTAGTTTCAGAATGGGTGTCAATGAATACGTTTGTCCTAAATATTTCCAAAAGTAAAAGCATTGTATTTGGGACATATCATTCACTAAACCTCAACTAAATATCGTAATGAATAATGTCAAAATTGAGAAAGTTGAGGTGACTAAACTGCTTGGAGTAGCCCTGGATTGTAAACTGTCGTGGTCAAAACATTGATACAGCAGTAGCTAAGATGGGGAGAAGTCTGCCTATCATAAAGCGCTGCTCTGCCTTCTTAACAACACTATCAACAAGGCAGGTGCTACAGGCCCTAGTTTTGTCGCCCCTAGACTACTGTTCAGTAGTGTGGTCAGTTGCCACATAGAGGAACTTGGGAAAATTGCAATTGCCTCAGAACAGGGCAGCATGGCTGGCCCATAAAAGTACACGGAGAGCTAACATTAATGATATGCATGTCAATCTTTCATAACTCTTGATGGGGAGGTTGGTGCTGATGAGAGGGTGTCTGGAGTCAAGGATAATTGGATGGATAGCATCGGGATCCAAGACTTCTGCTTGGCGCAGCCTCCCTCAGACTTTGATCACTCAGAGTATTTGGTCGTACTCTGGGGCAAGAGAGAGAAGACGGCTGTCCTTAGCCACTTCCTTACCAGCTTTCAGAGCTTTTAGCTCCTCAGGGAAGCTGACTGCTTGTGCATGCTGTAGGAGGAGGGTCTCTGCAGCGAGGGAGGTGGGTATGGAAGCCACCCCATCTGAGGTCTGGCTGGTGGCAGCGATCAGATCCTGCAGTGTTTGGGATTGTGCTGGGTCAGGGAGAGCTGTAGTTGGCTCTGTAGAGATGTTGTAGCATTGGGCAGACTTCCTTAACTCATGAGCTTCAGTTGGTTGTGGAGGGGCCGCAGGCACGCGGTCTGTCGGCCACTCATTCTCTGGTTGGGACAAGAATGGTGGTCCCAAGCTCCAGCGATGGGGTTGAGCCAGTTCCTTAAGAGTTTTACCTCGAGTGATGTCATCACCAGGATTGTTTATGCTGTCAACATACCTCCAGATATTGCCTTCCGTTAGGTCTTGGATTTCCGCAATGCGAGTGCAGACGAACACCTTATACCTGCAGGATTCCGACCTGAGCCAGGTCAGTACAGTGGTCGAATCACTCCAGTAGATGACCCTTTGGATTGGCAAGGTGAGCTCGGCTCACAAGGTGGAGGCCAACTAGGCTCCGGAAAGGGCTGCGCTGAGTTCCAGCCTAGGCATTGACAACTGCTTCTTGGGTGCGACCCTGGACCTGGCCATAACAAAGGAGACGTGTGTGGCCTGCCTCATCCTCCACTCGAAGATAGGAAACCGCTCCATAAGCCCGCTCTGAAGTGTCACAGAACACATGAAGTTCCCGGCTTGATCCCAGTTGGTCAGCACAGGGTGGCACATAACACCTTGGCATCTGGACTTCAGAGAGCTCCGACAACTCTGTTTCCCAACAGATCCATCGTTCCACTAGGTTAGCCGGGTGGATTGGTTCATCTTAGTCCATCTTGGTCTGCCACAGGTCCTGGACTAAGACTTTGGCCCGGGTTGTGTATGGCAGGATATACCCGAGGGGATCGAATTGACTGGCCAGGTTCCGATAGATGGTGCGCAGAGTTGGGGTTTCGGTGCTCAGGGCTGAGCGGTGCTTGTACCCCACGGTATCCGGTATGCAACTCCATCTCAGTCCTAGAGTGGGCTTTTGTGGGTAAGCGCCAGACTGCGACAGCCATAGTTCACTGCTACTTGACCTGGCTTGTGGCGGGAGGTGCTGGACAACCTCCACTGTGTTGCTCGCCCACTGTCTGACCTCGAATCCCCCTTTGGACAGGAGATTCCGGACTTATATCCGGCCAGTTGCCCGGCTAATTCCTCTCCCCGAGATGACAGAAGATGGGGAGCGATGAGCCTTTTGAGGAGTGTGGAATTTAACACATTTCCGGGGTGGGGGATTTAGTTATTTTCCTCCCACCGCCAAAATCAACTTCAAATACCATTGTAAACCTGTGCATTTTGTGCTATCTGTTGTTCCATGTAGTGAATCTGTTATTCAATGTGTTTGTATGGCCTAATAACAGTAAGGCCAAATACATATTTTCATCAAATATATATATTTTTAAATATTTTATGATACTTCGAGGTGTCTTTAAAATTCAAAATCAAATAGCAAAATGATCCTTGGTATGACCTTCTTAAAACAGTTCCCCACCCCTCCCCCGGCTTAGACAGGGCATAGACTATTATGGGTTACTTGTTAAACTATTATTCAAAATAAACTAGTGTCAATGTTAATTAATCACAGATCACAATCCTGCAAGAAAGAGGGGAAGGGGTTCCGTCTCTAATGTCTCTGTGTTTCTGTGTTGTATTCTCAAATAAACATTTTACTTTTTGTCTAGTAGTAAGGTTTTATTTGGTTGTCACTCCCTCTTAGTATATCAGCCATGTGAATCCATTTAGCAGCTTATCATGTAGCATGCATTGCCAATGCAGCCATAGGCCTATGATGGCATTACTGGCCTTATGGGTATTTGAAGCAGAAAATAGCTCAACTCAAACATTGTTTACATGTTGAGCTGTATGTTTTCAATTTAAAATGATACCAGTAGACAATGTACAGTATATGAGGCAAACCATATTGTCACGGATCCCCCCGGTACTGCTGCTCATTCCGTTCACCAACTCCGGAGGTCTACGTCACCGGCCTTCTAGGCATCACTGACCTGGATCATTACCACCAACCCCGGACTGTCTGTTCCACATTGTCCTTGTCGATTACTGTACCATGTCCATTGGTCTCGTGAGTACCTGTGCTCTGTTGTATCGGCTTTCGTGCTACGTGTTAGTGTACATTGTATTACGGTTGACATACCGTGTAATTGTGCACTTATTATGGGTCTCGCCCAGTGTATTATTTAGGGGTTTACACCTCGCTCTTTTGTTTGGGTTACATCCCTGTGTTATATATATATATATATATATATACAGTGGGGAGAACAAGTATTTGATACACTGCCGATTTTGCAGGTTTTCCTACTTACAAAGCATGTAGAGGTCTGTAATTTTTATCATAGGTACACTTCAACTGTGAGAGACGGAATCTATAACAAAAATCCAGAAAATCACATTGCATGATTTTTAAGTAATTAATTTGCATTTTATTGCATGACATAAGTATTTGATACATCAGAAAAGCAGAACTTAATATTTGGTACAGAAACCTTTGTTTGCAATTACAGAGATCATACGTTTCCTGTAGGTCTTGACCAGGTTTGCACACACTGCAGCAGGGATTTTGGCCCACTCCTCCATACAGACCTTCTCCAGATCCTTCATGTTTCGGGGCTGTCGCTGGGCAATACGGACTTTCAGCTCCCTCCAAAGATTTTCTATTGGGTTCAGGTCTGGAGACTGGCTAGGCCACTCCAGGACCTTGAGATGCTTCTTACGGAGCCACTCCTTAGTTGCCCTGGCTGTGTGTTTCGGGTCGTTGTCATGCTGGAAGACCCAGCCACGACCCATCTTCAATGCTCTTACTGAGGGAAGGAGGTTGTTGGCCAAGATCTCACGATACATGGCCCCATCAATCCTCCCCTCAATACGGTGCAGTCGTCCTGTCCCCTTTGCAGAAAAGCATCCCCAAAGAATGATGTTTCCACCTCCATGCTTCACGGTTGGGATGGTGTTCTTGGGGTTGTACTCATCCTTCTTCTTCCTCCAAACACGGCGAGTGGAGTTTAGTCCAAAAAGCTCTATTTTTGTCTCATCAGACCACATGACCTTCTCCCATTCCTCCTCAGGATCATCCAGATGGTCTTTGGCAAACTTCAGATGGGCCTGGACATGCGCTGGCTTGAGCAGGGGGACCTTGCGTGCGCTGCAGGATTTTAATCCATGACGGCGTAGTGTGTTACTAATGGTTTTCTTTGAGACTGTGGTCCCAGCTCTCTTCAGATCATTGACCAGGTCCTGCCGTGTAGTTCTGGGCTGATCCCTCACCTTCCTCATGATCATTGATGCTCCACGAGGTGAGATCTTGCACGGAGCCCCAGACCGAGGGTGATTGACCGTCATCTTGAACTTCTTCCATTTTCAAATAATTGCGCCAACAGTTGTTGCCTTCTCACCAAGCTGCTTGCCTATTGTCCTGTAGCCCATCCCAGCCTTGTGCAGGTCTATAATTTTATCCCTGATGTCCTTACACAGCTCTCTGGTCTTAGCCATTGTGGAGAGGTTGGAGTCTGTTTGATTGAGTGTGTGGACAGGTGTCTTTTAAACAGGTAACGAGTTCAAACAGGTGCAGTTAATACAGGTAATGAGTGGAGAACAGGAGGGGTTCTTAAAGAAAAATGAACAGGTCTGTGAGAGCCGTAATTCTTACTGGTTGGTAGGTGATCAAATACTTATGTCATGCAATAAAATGCAAATTAATTACTTAAAAATCATACAATGTGATTTTCTAGATTTTTGTTTTAGATTCCGTCTCTCACAGTTGAAGTGTACCTATGATAAAAATTACAGACCTCTACATGCTTTGTAAGTAGGAAAACCTGCAAAAATCGGCAGTGTATCAAATACTTGTTCTCCCCACTGTATAAGTGTTTGTTTTGGGCTTCGTCCCCGTCGTTTTTCATGATGTACCTTATGTTGGGTAGAGAAAAATAAAATAAATACATATATAGTGTTTTTTTTACTTTTCGTTACCTCCTGAAACAGCTCAACTCACAGGTCAAGCTTTTGAGGTGCCCTTCCCTGTCAAACAGGATATCACCGCTCCTCCTGGGCTTCTGGTGGTGGGCCAGGTTTGGGTCGAAGGTCAGGCTCTGTCTCTCCCGTATGTCCACAGTCAGGAGAATAGAGAGAATAGAGAGTCCTGGGGGTCATTAATGTTCTTGTTCTCTTGGCATGTCTCTGCTGGGGCGTTGGACCGTAGCAGATGATTCACATGAACGTTGAAATGGCGATGACCAACTTGGACTTGGTAAGTCAAAGGTCCTCTGCGTCAAAAGATCACGCCTGAGTTCCACAGGCTCTTGGGGTGTCTGAAATCACGTACCATCACCCTCTCTCGCTCTTTGAATTCTCGGACAATCTTTGAGTGTCTGTCGTTAGATTTCTTCTGCTGTAGCTGGTGCTTTGCCACAGTGTTTGACAAGTCTGGTTTCAACAATGTCAGGCGGGTACGTGGTTGGCGTTTCAGAAACAGTTGCGCTGGTGTACTTTCCGTTACTGTGTGTGGTGTGTTACGGTAAGTAAACAGGAAACGGGGAAGCCTTTGGTGGGTGGGCACAGACTGAACCTTGAATCTAGTCCAGGCCTTCTTAAAGGTTTGCACGGCTCTCTCCACTGCTCCGTTTGATGCCGGATGGTAAGGTGATGGCAGGATGTGCCTTACTCCGTTCTTGAGAAATATTTCGAAATTGTTCGACGTGAAAGGAGGGCCAATGTTCGAGATGAGCTCCTTGACTAGTCCAAAGGATGCGAACAGGTGTCTGAGAAGATTGATGGTCTTCTCAGCTGTGGTCAGTTGAGTAGAGAACACTTCCATCCACTTGGAATGGACATCGACTACAACAAGGAAGTGTTGCTTGTCAATCTCTGCGTAATCCACATGGATGCGTTCCCATGGTGTAGTAGCCCAAGAACCAGGACAGCTTCCCAGGGTGAGCAGTGGCCTACATGCTGCTGAATGTCCTGATCCAGTCCAGGCCACCACAGATAACTGCGGCGAGTGCTTTCATTCGAGTAATCCCTGGATGTCCCTCATGCAGGTCAGATAGCAGTCTCCTCTTGAATTTGTGAGGTACCACCACCCTTGATCCCCACAGAACATCCTTGATCAGTAGACAACTGGTCTTACTTGTCGATGGTTATCGTCGTTTACGAAGGTTGGCCAGCCGTCCAATGTTAACTCCAAGACTTTTGAGAGCACTGGGTCTTTCCTCATTTTCTCTGCTATGTCTGAAGCAGATATGGGCAGTTCATCAATGAGAGAGCTCTGGAAGACTGCTCTATCATCTTCACTGCCGGTGTCACTTTTGCATGGTAGTCTTGATAGTGCATCGACATTTGCGTGATCACTGGATTGTCTGTACTCGATCTAGTAGTCATAGGGTAGCAATATCAGAGTCCAACGTTACATTCGAAGTGCAGCCAGGGTTGGTATGGCTGATTTTGGACCAAGGATGGCCAACAGAAGCATGTGATCTGTCAGGAGTTGGAACTTCCTTCCTTAGAGGTATTGGTGACACTTCGTCAATCTGAATATTATGCTCAGGGCTTCCTTCTCAATTTGAGCATCATTTTTCTCACTTGGTGACAGAGTCTGTGAGATGCAAATGCAATAGGGTGTTATTCACCTGATGGTAGAACATGTGAGATGACGGCTCCTACTCCGTATGGGGATGCATCACACGCAAGTCTCAGCTTCATCTCTGTGTCGTAGTGGGCAAGCCACTCGCTCTTTAGCAGACGCTGTTTGCAAGTCTTGAATGCTTCTTCGCATTGTGGAGACCAATTCCACTTTGTATCGGCCTGCAGCAGGTGGTGAAGCGGATGCAACAATGTGGACAAGTTTGCCACAAACTTTGCATAATAGTTCAGGAGCCCCAAAATTGACCTCAGCTCTGAGACATTTATGGGTGCTGGTGCATTTTACGATTGCTTCCACCTTGCTGTTGGTTGGGTGAAGGCCTTGTGCATCAATCTTGTATCAGAGATACTTCACTGAGTCCTGGAGGAACTCACACTTGCTGCGTTTCATTCTCACTCCGTATTTCTCCAGTCTTGACATCACTTTGTCCAGCACTACAAGGTGCTCTTCAATGGTTGGTGCTGACACGAGGATGTCGGCCATGAAGCACACAACATTGTCTATGCCGTCCAAGATCTGATCCATTGTGTGTTGGAATATCGCTGGAGCTGTCGAGATTCCATAGACCAAGCCATTTAATCTGAATAGCCCCTTGTGTGTATTGATGGTCAGATACTGTTCTGATAAGCGAATGACAGGTCCAGCTCACTGAAAACCTTCCCACCAGCTAGAGTGGCAAACAGATCTTCAGTGTTTGGTAGTGGATATTCCTCTGGTAGTATGCAGCGATTTACTGTGACCTTGTAGTCTCCGCACATTCTGACGGTCTTGTCTTTCTTTGGGACTACAACTATCGGCGCGGCCCAGTCACTCCTCTCCACTTTCGTGATGATGTTATTTTTCTGTAGGCACTGAATCGAGCCACCTACGATTGCCCACAAGGCAGCTTCTTGTCATTGTTGCTAGCTACCTGACTGTTTAGAATCATAACAACGCACGCCTTCCGGCCACAACAATACGCGCGCATCATTTTCGTGATGTTGTCAGCCAACCCGTTTATAGCATTCTAAAATGTTGCATGGCTGAGACAGACAAGGGCGATTGAGTGCAGGGATTGAGGAGGAGGACGATGAAGAAGGAATGAGAATTCGGTCAGGCAGTGGAAATTGAGCTCGAGATAAAACAACTGAAAAAAGAACACAAAGTAGTAGAGACGAAATACCAGGTAAGCCTAGGTGTCTGCGTCGGCATTGGGTCCACCTCTATCATGTTTCCGAAGGGATGATTTTTCATGAGCACAGTTCACGCCCGCATTTTAACCCCCGCCTTCCCACACACGTGATTTGTTGGGAGAGTTTTTTTTTCTCCTTGTCGATGTCGCCAAAGTAATCCATCATAAAAACCAGACCCTAGTCACTGCTGCCTAGGTTCTGGTTTTCGAGACTATACCCAGTCTATCAAAGGGAAAGGTGGAGATATTATTGTTTTAACCTATCCAAATCCTTTCAGCAATGTGTGTTCTGAGGAGATTATTATTTAACTACAGTTTAGTAAAGTGAGAAAAGCATACATATCACCTTTATAACGCACATTGTTGAAGAAAAGTTTCTAATTAAATCATGCTGCCAGATTATAATGAGGTTTATGGTCAATTTTGCACTTTGCACAACGAAAATGTCGGCCGGAGTGTGTATAGCTGTAAGTGGTTAATTTGGAATGTAGAAAGACTTTCAGTAAGAGCATGCATAGGAGTTTTTTAGATAATACTGTATGGTAACTACTGGTATATCAATTATTACACACGGTACATATCAGTAGATAGCAAGTATAGAATAAATATGAAGTTATTTGTTTTGACCAAATCAATGAATGTCAGTAAATGTAAAAGACACACTTAAGAGCAAAACTCACCAGAAGCGTGCAGGTGGAGCTATGACTGTATGCTAGCAGGATAGTCCATATCTCCAATCATCTTTGCTTATAGCAATTTTGTGTTTCCACAAGTGGATGAATTGGTCTAGTTTAGCATCTATGGTAAAGCCTCAACCTCTTCCAATGAGCTAGAAAAAAAAGTTAATAACGACTACAGTGGCAGCGATAAAACGTAAAAGTGTAAAAATGTATTGCATATTTTCTGAATTGTGACCTATTAACCACAGACCCAGGATCTAAAGAGGCAAATCTGGTCTATGCCATCGCCAGCCCTACACATGGTCTCAGTCTATGATTAAGCTGACAGTCGGCATGTTTGAGTGCAAAAGCACTGCTATCGAAACTGTGACTTTGCTACCCATAATTAATGAGAGAGAGAGAGAGAGAGAGAGAGAGAGAGAGAGAGAGAGAGAGAGAGAGAGAGAGAGAGAGAGAGAGAGAGAGAGAGAGAGAGAGAGAGAGAGAGAGAGAGAGAGAGAGAGAGAGAGAGAGAGAGAGAGAGAGAGAGAGAGAGAGAGAGAGAGAGAGAGAGAGAGAGAGAGAGAGAGAGAGAGAGAGAGAGAGAGAGAGAGAGAGAGAGAGAGAGAGAGAGAGAGAGAGAGAGAGAGAGAGAGAGAGAGAGAGAGAGAGAGAGAGAGAGAGAGAGAGAGAGAGAGAGAGAGAGAGAGAGAGAGAGAGAGAGAGAGAGAGAGAGAGAGAGAGAGAGAGAGAGAGAGAGAGAGAGAGAGAGAGAGAGAGAGAGAGAGAGAGAGAGAGAAAGAGAGAGAGAGAGAGAGAGAGAGAGAGAGAGAGAGAGAGAGAGAGAGAGAGAGAGAGAGAGAGAGAGCGCTCCTCCACAGTAACAAAACACAACAGCCTCTGAATTCCCCATATACTCATAAAAAGATCAATATTGTTGACAAGTTTATAACAGGCAAACTCAACCCTTAGTCTCGCTGCCAGCATTCCCACCACATCCACAGACCCCTGTCCCCGAATACTGTTCTTTCGGGTCTTCCACATCGCTAACACAAAATTAAGCAACACAACTACACCTTTTTGGCTAAGCCTATACTTTGGCCCAAATATATACAGTTGAGAAGAGAACCTCTCCCAACGTTGAGAACCAAATTGTGATCAGGTCAATCATCCCGACCAACCTGGGACACTGTAAAAACAGATGTGCCAGAGTTTCAGGCTCAGCACAGAATGGACACTCCTCCCCAACAGTAGGTTCCAGGTATACCAGATGCATGTTGGTGGCTATGGCTCCATGTATTATCCTCCATTGGAGGTCAGCTGTCCTCTTATCAATAGGCAGTTTGTATAATGATCGCCAACAGCCTTTTGGGGAGGCACCTGGACCAAGCACACCCGCCCACCTCGTCGATTTTACCCCTTCCAGGGAAGAGGCGTGGGACACCTTTACACACATTCTGTACATGGCCTTCTTTCCCACCTCCTTGAACTCCCCCAGCTCCGGGGTATCAAAGGAAAGCAGCATCCCCATGTCCTCCTCGAATGCCCCCGCCACAGCACTAACAATCAGTGCAGGGAACACATAATCCAGACCCTCCTTCCACCGATCAGAATTGGAAGTGTCAGTCACATACTGCAGATGAAGTACTGGCAAGGAGTCACAGACCTCAGCGACGACCTTCCTCAGTAGACGAGACGATCTGATCCCCGCTCTTTCTCCCAGCTCCTCCAACGACCTATTCCTGTTCCGCATCAGATGACCCAGCTTAGTACACCCCACGCCTAACAGGCATGAACGTAGGCTAGCTGAACCCAGAACACGGGACTGGATGGCAGTGTTATGGAAAAGAGGCTCTTCAAAAAGCCACATCCCTGGTGGCGTGCAGGCCTTACGGGACTTGACCAGAACTCTCCAAGCCTGCATAACAGACTCATAAAATGGAGTCTGGCCAGGCAACTCACCCCCCTCCAGCTTTAAGAGGAAAAGGTGCTTGTCTAAGCCCAAACAGCCCGCTCTCCTCATCAATGTGTAGGCTGTGTCAACCCAGCTAGAACCGTCACTGT
The DNA here is from genome assembly GCF_020615455.1 of Coregonus clupeaformis. NCBI lineage: Eukaryota > Metazoa > Chordata > Actinopteri > Salmoniformes > Salmonidae > Coregonus > Coregonus clupeaformis. Next base: position 1,120,788 of record NW_025533476.1, read on the forward strand.
ACAACAGTCTCTGTGCTGCTTGAAGCCGGAAAGCCATGTTCCTGGAAGAAATGTCCACCAGGCCTTGCCCACCCTCGTGCAGTGGCAAGTACAGGGCTGAAGCTTTAATCCAATGTTGTCCAGACCAGAAGAAGTTGACAAGGGTCCTCTGAAGCTCTTGTATCAGACCCTTTGGTGGCTGTAAAATCATTAGTCTGTGCCACAGGGTAGAGGCAGCAAGATTATTAGCTACCAGTACCCTTCCCCTATACGACAGCTGGGGCAGCACCCATTTCCATCTTGACTGTCTGGCACACACTTTCTCCACTACACCCTCCCAGTTCTTTTTCTGAAAGACATCGGAGCCTAGAAAAACCCCCAAAGTCTTCATCCCATCTCTGCCCCACTGAAGCCCCCCTGGTAACCGTGGAGCGGACCCCATCTGAAGCTGGCCTGCCCACAGCGCTTCACTCTTTCCCCAATTGACTCTAGCTGAGGAGGCCCCCTCATACACCTTTAAAGCGTCTGAGAGAACCTTACTGGTTTCTCTGTGCCAGGTGTAATGAAGGGTCCCACGATAGCACTGTCTGCGTATGCAGATGACGTGACAGTTTTTATTACAGGGGGTGAGGATGTTAAGCTTCGCTCTTAAAAAAACAAAGCATTGGTTCAATCGCCAGACTATATAACTGCACTGAAATTGGGCATCCCTGCCTGATGCCCCTTTGGACAGGGATGGGACAACTCAAACCACCCCCCACCTTCACCATACACGAGGCCCCAGCATACAGTAAATTCATCCAAGACAAAAAAACATCCCCAAACCCAGTGGCGGCTGGCCGATAGAGGGCGCTAGGGCGCCGCCCCCTTAAATAAAATTATTTTAAAAAATAAAATAAAAAATAAATAAAAATAATAATAATAAAAACATCAGTATGTCAATATTTGTGTGTTTGAAATATGGAATGCACACAGTAATATGTGTAAGATATGATAGAAAATCATATTCGCAACCTTTCCTCTGCCTGTCAAACGCCTCGTCAGCTCTGGGCGATACAGAAAGTGCCCCGAGGAGGCGGGTCTACGTAGCAGTTAAGCCAATTGCTAATTTAAGATATGAATGTATGACATAAAATGTAGCCAATCAGCGATCTTAAATCGAATCCAAGGAGGGCGATTATTTTATCGCCCCAAGCTCGCCCCTGATAAAATAAGGACCGGGCTCCAGTGGCGCCATTTTTACTAGACGACAATGGCGAGCGCAAACGTTACTCCTCCAAGACCCAACCCTAACTCGGTGAAATCTCTCCTCCAAGATCCGTTTGAGAGGAGAACTTTGTCAGAGAAAGTTCGGGTGAAAGAGCTGGGCCCAGATCAACCTGACCTCTCAATCAGACAGCAGGCTAGCGAGAAAGGGAAGCAGTATATGCGCGGCTTCTCCCGTAGCTGGTACACCAGGAAGGCTTGGCTAGCTGGGTGCACTGATGCTAATGCTTTATTTTGCTTTCCGTGCTTGCTTTTTAAAACGACGGGGTCAGATTCAGCATGGACAGGTACCGGAGTGAGGGATATGAAGCACCTGTCAGAGAAGGTAAAGAAACATGAGAACACCAGGGCACACATGGACAACTCTGTAAAGCTAGCTGTATTAGGAAGGGTGAACATTGCTACGCAGCTGGATGACGGCCACAGGATTGCGGTGAGGAAACACAATGAGGAGGTGGATAAAAACAGGCACATTCTATCCAAAATTATCGATTGTGTGAAGTTCTGTGGGGCTTTTGAGTTGGCCTTGCGTGGGCACGAGGAGACTGACTCCTCGGACAACCCCGGCATTTTCCGGGGCTTAGTGGATTTTGTTGCCTCCCTCGACAGTGTGCTGGAGGAGCACCTGAAGACAGCTACCGTTTTTAAGGGCACGTCAAAGACGATACAGAACGAGCTGTTGGACTGTATGCTGTCAGTGCTTAAGGATTACATCCTGGAGGAAGTAAAGAGTGCTGATTTTATCGCCATTCAAGCTGACGAGACGACTGACGCTTTCCACCCACTGCCAGTTGGTGCTTGTGATACGCTACATCGATGCTAAAAGTAACGTCCAAGAGCGTTTTTTCGAGTTCATTTTGATCGAGAACGCAACCGCCGACACCATCGCTACAGCGCTGCTGGAGAGGCTCAGCACCATACTCTCACATGGACAAAAGGCCAAACTTATTGCCCAGGCTTACGACGGAGCAAGTGTGATGAGGGGAGCCACCGGCGGAGTGCAGCGTAAAATAGTGGATGTGTACGAAAATGCGCACTACGTCCACTGCTATGCACATCAGCTGAACCTCATCATGCAGCAGGCTACTTCACGCATCCCCAGGATCGGCACTTTCTTTTCCGACCTTGCAGGATTTTCTGCTTTCTTCTCCAGGTCTCCCAAGCGAACCACCGTGCTTGACGAAGTGGTTGCGCATAGACTCCCAGAGCCTCTACAACACGGTGGAACTTCCACAGTCGCGCTGTAAACACTGTGTACGAGTACAGGGATGACCTCCTAACATGTTTCCAGACCATCAGAGACTCTGGGAACTTTGATGCCCCGACTGTCAGAGAGGCGGGGGCTTTGTGAGGATGCTCAAGACGAGGCTTTCTGTTTTTCCTGGCACTGTTCCACAAGATCATGCCAAATGTGGACATGCTTTTCAGCCAGCTGCAGAAGAGGAACATTGACCCTGTCTTCATTAAAGCACTTGTCCAGAGGTTCACAGACAGCATGCTAACAATCAGGTAAATAACTATATTTACTATTGGCTGATAAAGATGTTGTTAGAAAGATGAATAGTTCACTTACAACAGTTTAAAAGCCTAAATGTGTCTGGTCATCAAAGTGAGTGATTATCATAGAGCCGTCACAATTATATTTGTTTTAGTATTTTAAAAGGAAAGAGAAGACACAATCAGACGTTGATAATAATGCAGGAAAGTACTACACAGTTTGTAATAATTATTCAGGTGTCCACCAGGTCAATTTCTAGAAGAGGCCTAGTTGTTATTGAAGATTAACTTTATTGCTAAGTGCACAGCAGAACAAAATGATGTTGCATCCCTCTCACAAATGTAATAGAAAAAGGCTTTAAAACGTAATAACATCAGTTAATTATGTACATCACAGGTTAAAAGCAGTTACTAGACATAGTTTGTGTGTATATACACACTATCTGTCTGTCTGTCTGTCTATATATATATATATATATATATATATATATATATATATATATATATATATATATATATAAGTCACTGGTTGTGTGTTGAGGGGGAATTACAGTGAGTTAAGAAGTCTGATTGCAAGTTATCAAATTAAACTTTATTTTTTGGACCCAGGGCCTCAATTCCCTCTTTGTGTGGGGACAGCGCATCTGACGAGCAGCAACAGCCCATCAAGCGACGGAGGATGCTGGGACCAGGAGAACAACAGAGGTTGGCTATAGAGGTAAGTTGTGATGTAATTGTCAGTGTTTCCCCCTAGAACTTTTTTTCAGGCCTGGTAGTATGTAGCCAAAACCCTGAACAATCAGCACCTTGGTAATCATATACTTGAGTTGGACATAGGCATGTGTCAGTCAGGATCACTTGCATCAAAATAGCTTAATTGCAAATTAAAGCTGATGATGTATCTTTTACAGGTATGTGATACCATCCTGAGTCATGCCAAAGAGAGGTTCTCCTTCACCCAGCACCTCATCAGCGCAACACTATTGCACGGAGAGTTGTTCCCACAACACAGTGTGAAGTTCCCGATACAGCGCTTGAAACAACCGTGGAGGCGTACCCCATGTTGAACAAGGCCAAGCTCAAAACCGAACTGTCCCTCATCTATGAGAACAGTGAGTTCAAGGCTTGTAGTGGTGCAGTGCCCCTGTACCAGTTCTTCATGGAGAACAACCTTCAGAGCACTTTCACAGAGACTGCCAGCCTCCTCAAGATCCTCATCACCACACCCATGACAACTGCTGAGTCAGAAAGGTGCTTCTCTACACTGAAAAGGATCAAGACCTTCCTGAGAAACAGCATGACACAGGATCGCCTGAACGCTCTGGCCATGCTCTCCATGGAGAAGAAACTTGTCAGGGACATTCCTGACTTTAATCAAAGGGTCATTGAGAGGTTTGCCACTCAGAAGGACAGACGGGCAAAATTCCTGTACAAATAAGATGACAGACACACACACACAGAGCAGCTCTGGCCGCATGTTTCTTTGTATATAGTTGACCTTAGCATAAAAAAATCCAGTTATATATGGTACTCTAGAAAGTCTTAATAGTGTCTTTGCTAATATTACTGTATATATGTTGTTTTGTATCAATTAATTGTTGCAGTTCTGGAGCACATTAACAATTAGTCACATTTAGTATGATCATAAAATACTGTATGCTATTCTTCCAGTCAAAGGTTTGAGTTCATCCACTTGATATCCATTTCTATATTATACATCCTTTTATACAGTGTAAGATTTCCTATAAACTTTATAATAATTTCATGTTATTGTCCACTTTCCACTCTGTTCTGACAGCATGCCTGTTGCGTTGCCTGTTTACTACCAATGGTGAAAAGTTCACTTTAAATGCAAATGAAAGGCTTGGGTTTGTGTAATATGTTTTTGTGTAAGAATGCCTCAACTTTTTAATATTGGCATTAAATAATTACTGAATGTTTCACTGAGCACTGCTGTCCTGCAGTTTGTGTTAAAACATATCGCGATGGTTACAGGAAAAAAAAAGTATGGCACAGCCCCTCCGAGAATATTTTTCACCAGCCGCCACTGCCCAAACCCAAAGGCTTTCATTGTTTTAAACAAGTACTGGTGGTCCACATGATCAAAAGCCTTCTCCTGATCCAAAGAAAGTAAACCCACATTTACATCAGACAGTTTACAAATGTCTAAAACATCTCTTATTAGAAACAAGTTGTCAACAATAGAGCGATCAGGTACACAGTAGGACTGGTCCTTGTGGACCAACAATCCCAGATACTCTTTCAACCTGTTTGAGAGACACTTAGAAACAATTTCATATTCTGCACACAGCAAAGCAACAGGTCTCCAATTTTTTTATGAGAGCCAAATCCCCCTTTTTTGGCAACAGTGAAAGTACCGCACGTTGACAAGATACAGGAAGAGAGCCCTCATGAAAAGATTCACACACCACTTCATAAAAATCCTCCCCAATAGACCCCCAAAAGTGCTTATAAAACTCAGATGGTAAACCATCAATGCCAGGGGCTCGGCCTGTTGAGAGCTGCATAACTGCTGTGGACAGCTCTTGCAGTGTAATGTCAGAGTCCAATGCGACTCTTTGCTCAGGTCCCAATTGAGGAAGACTGTGTAACAACTGTTCAGTACACAGAGAGTCACAATCCTCCGCCTTATAGAGGGCAGAATAGAAATCCACGGCATGTTGACGCATTTCACTGTCATCCGTGGTCACCTTCCCATCAGGGAGACGAAGGCAGACCATCTGTTTACGTTGCAATGTCGACTGTCCTAGGTTTTTAAAAAAAGCACTAGGAGCATCCATATCCTTGAGGGAAGCGAAACGAGACCTAATCAAGGCACCCTTCACTCTTTCATGCAGAAACGACCTCAGTTCATGTTTCTTGTCCTGTAAGTTCATGACTAGTCCGGGGTCATTCTGAGTGAGCAACTTCAATTCAATAGATTTAATGTCCTGTTCAAGGGCCCTGATAGTCTCTTTAACTTCAATTCGAGACAGAGCAGTATACTGTTGACAAAATAATCGTATTTGGGCCTTCCCAACCTCCCACCATTGTCTCAAGGACTCAAAATTCCCTTTTGTAACCCTCCATTTTTCCCAAAACAACAAAAACCTTTCACAAAACATGACATCATGTAACAATTTAACATTAAAATACCAATAAGATGATGACCTTCGTGGACAGGACAAGTGAATATCAACAGTGACAATATGGTGATCAGAGAAACCCACAGGAGTAATGTCACACCTTCCAACCCTACTACAGTATTGCTCAGATACATACAACCTGTCTAACCTTGCTGCACTGACATGACCTTCATTAACTTTTAGCCATGTGTACTGCCTAACTTTTGCATTCCTTACTCTCCACACATCAGAAAGCTCAAACTCAGTTAATAGACCAGACAGACAAATTGCTGACCGCAGGTGAGGTTCTTCAGCGGTGCGATCATCAGTAAAATCCACTGTACAGTTCCAGTCCCCCCCTAAAACCATACACCCCTCTTGGTCACACTGTCTTAAGGTTTCCTTTATTTTATCAAAACCAGCAATACGCTCTGTACCCTCATTAGGAGCATAAACATTCAAAAAAAAAAAAAAAAATACCCATAACATCCACCTTGACCAATAAAACCCGACCCTTGACAATCTCTGTTGTAGATACCACAGTCACCCCTGAAGAAAACAAGATTGCCACCCCAGCACTGAAATTAGTACCATGACTGAGTATATGCTGCCCCTCCCACCACATACCCCAGTCAACCTCATTTTCCTCATCACTATGTGTCTCCTGTAGGAAAACTACATTAAGCCTTTTCTGTTTTATTACTTCTAATACCCAAGCCCTCTTATTCCTGTCCCTTCCTCCATTAATATTGAGAGAACCTACCCTTAGTACCTCCACATAAAAAAGGAAAAGCAGAAGATACCACAGAGAAACCAGACAAAGAGAATAGAACACCCTATGAGGCATAATCATCATCATTATTTAAATTTTCTCTTAACCTGACCACGTTTCCCACCACCTTTTGCTGCTGCAACAGCAGTAACAAATTTCCTCAAGCGAAACCGCTTCTTCTCACTCAACTGGTCTAACCCCACCGTCTTCTGTAACATCACAGCTGACCTCACAAACTTATCAACATCAAAATAATCTGCCAATTTGACAGATTTCCCAAAAGTCTGATCCAGAAACCCATTTACCTCCTCTAGATCGTAAATTGAGTCCTCACCAGCTGATATCGTATCAAGAGAGATATCCATATCCTTCTCCTGATCCTCCTCAACTGAGGCCACAGACCACTGACTCCCCTCTACCACATCCCTTTCAACACTCCCCCACTTGCACCCCATCACTCGTACCAGGCATCTCCTCCACTACCTGGGAGACTAGCCCCACCTGAACCCCATTACTCGTAGTGGGCATCTCCTCCACTACCTGGGAGACTAGCCCCACCTGAACCCCATTACTCGTAGTGGGCATCTCCTCCACTACCTGGGAACCTAGCTCCACATGAACCCCCCCCTGTACCCCAGCACTCATAGTGGGCATCTCCTCCACTACCTGGGAGATTAGCTCCACATGAACCCTCTCCTGTAACCCATTACTTGTAGTGGGCATCTCCTCCACTACCTGGGAGATTAGCTCCACATGTACCCCCTCCTGTACCACAGCACTCGTACTGGGCACCTCCTCACCAGTCTGAGGAAATGGCCCTTCAGATCCATCCTTACCTTCTACAACAATATTTTTCTGCTGAATAACATTTCCCTCTGGTACAAGTTGCACCTCTGTGCCCTCAACACGGACAACTTGTTCCTCAGCAACAGATGCGTGTGGCTGCTCTACCGCTGTCAGCCCACCTCTTCCTACATCAGTGGGCCCAGGCGTTACGAGGACCACCTGCGCCCCTCCCTCTGCCTTCTCCCTTTTCGGGCAAGCATGTCGCTTATGACCAACATCCCCACACTCAAAACATCGTTGACTACCCGTACTAGCATAAGCCATATACAGTCTATTGTCATACTTGACTTTAAACGATAACTCCAAAGTCTGCTCCGGTGAGTCCAAAAATATAAACACCTGTCGCCGAAACGACATAACCTGTTTCAACGCCGGGTGTTTGCAACCCAATGGGACAACCTTCATTGAACTTGCAAACTTCCCAAAGCGCAATAACTCGCGCTCCAATAGCTCATTTGGAATAAACTGCGGTACATTTGAAATCGTTACCCTTGTTGACGGAGAAAAAAGCGGCGTAACTTGAATAAACATTCCTTTAAGAAGTACGCCATGCTCAACCATACGATCAACAAGGCGCTCTTCTTTAAGAAATACCACCACCGCTTTATTCCTCCGTGACGCATAAGCAACATTCTCATATCCTACCTTCTCTCCTACGGCGACCAGAACCTCCTCCACCGTGACAGTAGCTTCAGTAACACACCTAAAGCCGTGCCGAAGTGACAGGGACGGCGTCCCCATTCGGGCCGCCATCCCCACCAAAATCAGGGTAATTTCGACACGAAAAACAATATACTTAATTCTACCACAACAAGAAAATAGAAATAATAACCTTAATCATGCATAGAAGAAAAAAGGATATCACCAAGAAAAGGAAAACCCAGGATATCTAACTCTACACAACACTCGCACTTAGCACTCAAACAATTCCCAGCAGCACCAAACGAGAGAGAGAGAGAGAGAGAGAGAGAGAGAGAGAGAGAGAGAGAGAGAGAGAGAGAGAGAGAGAGAGAGAGAGAGAGAGAGAGAGAGAGAGAGAGAGAGAGAGAGAGAGAGAGAGAGAGAGAGAGAGAGAGAGAGAGAGAGAGAGAGAGAGAGAGAGAGAGACTTAGGGCAGGGTTTTCCAACTCTGGTCTTGGAAAGCTACTTGGTGCAGGCTTTTGTTCCTGCATAGCACTAACATACTGTACCGGTCTCAAGGGTAGAGGAAATAGGACTCCTTCATTGAGAGAACACTGCCAACATTAATTTTGGACTAAAGACTGTCGCTCATAAAACAATGGTTTTGATCCGAGTGATGAATAAATGCAGTTTTAAACAGATCATTTGAAGGTGTTTGTTTGCCTCTTTGAGCCAAATCCCATTGTTTTCCAATTATTTTGAGTGATGAGACTACTTGCTGGGATAAAGTGATGGGTGATTTGAAGGAGTCAGGCGCAGGATGGTAAATCACAGAATACAGAGTTATTCCAGAATACAGCGTTATGCAGAAATGCGTCAAACAGTCCAGGGCTCAAAACAGGCGCACTGGAACCAAACAGGCACACAGGGAAAATATACCCCGGCAATACAAAATACACTGAGCTCAACTGAGCTCCACACTCCTCACACTAAACAATCGCCCACAAGGACAAGGGGGCAGAGGGAACACGTATACACATACTAATGAGGGTATATGAACCAGGTGTGTGTAATAGACAAGACAAAACAAATGGAATGATGAGATGAGGAGGGGCAGTGGCTAGAAGGCCGGTGACGACGAACGCCGAAGCCTGCCCGAACCAGGAGAGGAGGCAGCTTCGGAGGAAGTCGTGACAGCTAACCCAATCAAAATGCTAATAAATGCTATTGCCTCATACTGTGCAGAGGAACGGTTGAATGATAGATACAAATACCATGACTTTCCCTGAGTTGGATGGATGCCTTGACTGCACCTGTTAGTATACCGTTGTTGATCCTCATCTTCATCTGAAGTATTAAGAGGGATTACACTAGCTGGATAAAGGCCTAAACTCACCAAAGACGAGTATGCGAGATGTGCGTGCGTTTCCTTTTAGAATGCATTGTTTTGAATTATAATTACCCAACCGAAGCCGGGCGGGGTGCTGGCTGCTTTGACACCTCGCTCAATTAGAACATGTCTCTATTTTTGTGTTTTATCGCTGGAGCTGTAGTCACACAAAACAATAAACATTTTGTTGTTACTATAATATAATAATAATATAATATGCCATTTAGCAGACGCTTTTATCCAAAGCGACTTACAGTCGTGCGTGCATACATTTTTTTGTGTATGGGTGGTCCCGGGGATCGAACCCACTACCTTGGCGTTACAAGCGCCGTGCTCTACCAGCTGAGCTACAGAGGACCACTGCTTACTCACTTTTTTTCTAGCTCATTTGAATTGCAAGAGGTTGAGGCTTTACCATTCATGCTAAATTAGACCAATTCATCCACTTGTGGAAACACAAAATTGCTGTAAGCGAAGATGATTGGAGATATGGACTATTCTGCTAGCATACAGTCATAGCTCTGCATGTCCACCCGCCTCGCTCTGCTAGCTCCGCCCGCACACTTCTGGTGAGTTTTGCTCTTAAGTGTGTCTTTTACATTTACTGACATCAAAATGGAATTTCCATTGATTTGGTCAAAACAAATAACTTCATATTTATTCTATACTTGCTATCTATGTCACGATTCTCTAAAGCAGAACCCAGAAGCAGACCAGGACAAGGTGAGTTGAATGAAGGTGAGTATTTATTTAAAGACTTAAATGTGGAAGCAGGAGAATCCAGGTGACGGAGCTGGCAGTGGAGGTGAGTTGGTGGGAGTGAATGGGCAGATCCAATGAGGTCTCTGAAGCCACAGACGACCAGGCAGCGGTGGAGTGAATGTTCCGGGAGAGTAATGTTCATGGCTAACGATCCGGCAGGGAATGGATGTCAGGTCAGAGGTTAAGAAGTGGAGAGGTGATGATCAGAACCAGGTGTGCAGATAGCTGATGAGATGCAGGTGCGGGTAATGGAGAGATCTCCCGCCTTGCTTCGTCGCCCGGCAACCAGACAGGGTGCGTTCAGGAAACTCAGGAAAGAAAACTATTGGACAGAAAACAGGCAACTCCGGCAGAAACAGACTCAGGAAGCGGGATTCATGACAGTACCCCCCCCCCTCCGACGAACGCCACCAGGCGGACTACCCGGAGCGCCAGAATGGAAGCGGTAGAAGTCACGAAGGAGATCAGCATCAAGGATCTGACGCCGAGGAATCCAACTCCTCTCCTCAGGACCATAACCCTCCCAGTCCACGAGATACTGGAAACCACGACCCCGCCGTCTGGAATCCATGATGCGGCGCACCGTGTAGACAGGACCACCTCCGATCATCCGAGGAGGAGGAGGACGAGGAGGAGGGGGCAACAGAGGACTGAGGAGAACAGGCTTGAGGCAGGAGACATGAAAGGCGGGATGGACTCTGAGCGTTCTAGGCAATTTGAGTCGAACCACAACAGGATTAATGACCTTCTCCACCACAAATGGACGAATGAACTTCGGTGACAGTTTCCTCGACTCTGTCCGCAGAGGAAGATCCCGTGTAGCCAACCAGACCTTATCTCTGACGGCATAAGCGGGGGCTGGAATACGGCGACGATTAGCCTGGAGCTGATACCGGTCAGAAACTCTAAGGAGGGCCTTTCTGGCCCAATGCCAGGTCCGGAGGCAACGGCGAATGTGGGCTTGGACAGAGGGAAATCCAGATGTGAGGCTGACTGTAGCTCCAATGGCCAAACAGAAGGATTTCCAGACAGCAGAGGTAAACTGAGGACCACGGTCGGAAACTATGTCACTGGGCAGCCCGTGGACCCTGAAAACCTCCCTAACAAGGATTTCGGACGTCTCAGAGGCAGAGGGAAGTTTGGAGATGGGCACAAAGTGGGCGAACTTGCTGAATATGTCCACAATAGTCAGAATGACAGTGTTCCCATCAGAAGAGGGCAACCCAGTGACAAAGTCCAGGGCCAGATGCGACCATGGTCGCCGGGGAACAGGTAGGGGGTGAAGAAGTCCAGAGCTGGGCCGATTGGTACTCTTATTCTGCGCACAAACTGGACAGGCAGCAACAAAACTCCGGGTATCTTCTCCCATGGCAGGCCACCAAAATCGTCTGCGTAGTAACGCCATAGTCCGAGCCACGCCAGGGTGACAAGCCATCTTGCTGGCGTGGGACCATTGGAGGACAGCAGAACGGACAGACTCTGGCACAAACAACCGACCGGGTGGACCGTTACCGGAACCGGGCTGCGTCCGAAGGGCCGCCATAACCTCCTCCTCAATCTTCCAAGTAACTGCTCCAACGACGAAGTTCTGGGGAAGAATCGTCTCAGTCTTGGCCCCACTCTCCTCCGTCTTGGAGAACATCCGGGACAAGGCGTCCGCCTTGCTGTTCTTAGAACCAGGTCGGAACGTCAGGGAAAAATTAAAACGTCCAAAAAACAAAGCCCACCTGGCCTGACGGGAGTTGAGACGTCTAGCCGATTGCACGTAAGCAAGATTCTTGTGGTCAGTCCAGACAAACGGTTGCTCCGCCCCTTCCAACCACTGGCGCCACTCCTCCAAGGCGAGATTAACAGCGAGAAGCTCCCGGTTACCCACATCGTAATTTCTCTCCGCAGGCGAAAGACGACGAGAGTAGAAGACGCAGGGATGGAGTTTACTGTCAGTGGAGCTTCGCTGGGACAAGATGGCGCCAACCCCCACATCAGACGCGTCCACTTCCACGACAAACTGACGGGAAGTGTCAGGTTGAGAGAGAATAGGGGCATTGGTGAATCGGCTCTTCAAGTCCAGGAATGCTCGGTCTGCCTCAGGATTCCAACAGAAGGTTCTGGTGCTAGAAGTCAGGGCAGTTAAGGGAGCAGCCACACGGCTGTAATCACGGATAAATCTTCGATAGAAATTCGCAAACCCCAGAAACCTCTGGAGCTGCAATCTCGTACCGGGATGGGCCCAATCAAGAACCGCCCTAACCTTATCTTGGTCCATCTTAATCTCTCCCTTGGAGATGATGTATCCGAGGAAGGATGTAGTGTGGGCATGAAAATCACACTTCTCTGCCTTCACAAACAGGCGGTTCTCCAATAATCGCTGCAGGACCTGCTTGACATGCTGGATGTGGCTGGAAAGCGCCTTAGAGAAAATGAGAATGTCATCCAGGTAAACGAACACAAAAAAAACGATCATATCTCACAGAACGTCATTCACCATACTCTGGAACACTGCTGGAGCATTGGTCAGTCCAAACGGCATCATTTGATACTCGAAATGTCCCAAAGGTGTATTGAACCCAGTCAACCACTCATCCCCCTCTCTGATCCAGACCAGATGATACGCATTGCGTAAATCAAGCTTAGTAAACACAGTAGCACCCTGTAAGGAGTCAAAAGCAGAGCTCATCAAGGGCAGAGGATACTTGTTCTTGACAGTAATATCATTCAAACCCCGATAATCAATACAAGGTCGAAGAGAGCCATCCTTCTTACTCACGAAAAATAATCCTGCTCCCAGGGGTGATGACGAGGGACGAATGAGACCAGCAGCTAGAGACTCCTTTATGTAGGTCTCCAAGGCTTCACGTTCAGGTCAAGAGATACTGTATAAACGTCCCTTGGGATAGGCAGCTCCAGGGATCAGATTAATAGCACAGTCATATGGTCGGTGGGGAGGAAGTGACAAAGCCTTCTGCTTACTGAACACTTCACCCAAATCGTGATATGTTTCAGGAACTAGGGACAAATCTCGGGGGGGCAGAATCAATGACCTGACTGGGAACAGAATGGGAACAGGCAGTCTTAAGGCAGTTAGCATGACATTCAATTCTCCAACTAGTTACCTTGCCAGTCACCCAATCGAAAGAGGAATTGTGTTCTCTCAGCCAGGGGTATCCAAGAACCAGGGGGGCACAGGGAGATGGCAGAATGAAGAAGGAGATAAACTCTGAATGATTACCTGACAGCAGCATTTTAACAGGTTCAGTCCTCATAGTGATACGTGCCAGAAGACTGCCGTTCAGAGTGGTAGCTTCAATGGCTTCCGGTAATTGCTCCTTGGAAAGCCCAAGCTGTTCCACCAAGTCGGCATCCATAAAGCTGCCATCGGCATCTGAATCGATAAAAGCGTTAATCTCCAAAATCTGATTCTTGTTCATGAGGGTTGCAGGAAAACGGGGTCTGACAGGGTTATTGAGAGGCTGAAACTGGCTCGCTAAAAGTCCTCCTAAACTTAGCGAGCCGGGCAGTTTAACGGGCACTGGGGACAAGCGGAGATGTAATGTCCCGGGTTACCACAGTAGAGGCAGCTGTTGGTCTCACGTCTACGTTGGCGCTCCTCCTTGGTTAACCCGTTCCGCCCCACTTGCATGGGTTCAGGATCAGGAGGCAGGAACTCTCCTCTAATCTTGTGTGGTGAATAATGATCAGCTCGTTCTGGTCCATTTCCTGACTTCAATGGTAACCGAGTAGATGAGTGATTGGAAGACCCCCATCGCTTCTCCCTCCTTCTCTCTCTGATTCTGTTATCCACCCAAATAGATAATGCTACCAAACTGTCCACGTCACTAGGCTCAGGATAAGAGATCAGTTCATCCTTGAGTTGCTCCGACAACCCCTGATAAAAAGCTGCTTGTAGTGACTCCTCATTCCACCCACTCTCCACAGCCAATGTCCTGAATTCAATAACAAAGTCTGCTACACTGCGAGCTCCTTGGCGAAGAGAGAACAGACGATTAGCTGCGTCCTTACCTCGGACTGGATGGTCAAAAAGCTTCCTCATCTCTGCCGTGAACTCCTGGTATGACGTCATGCAGGTGTCCTGTCGTTCCCATAAGGCTGAAGCCCACTCCAGAGTTCTTCCACGCAGCAGGTCAATTACAAAAGCTATCCTGGCCTTGTCTGTGGCGTAAGAGTTGGGCTGTAGGTCAAAAACTAATCCACACTGCATGAGAAATGAACGGCATCATCCCAAATCCCCTTTGTACTTCTCTGGTGTCGGAACCTTGGGCTCACGGAAGGAAACAGCTCCAGAAGCGGCAGGCGAGAGGGGTGAAACAGGTGGTGGATTCTCCGTTGGCAAACTGAGCTGAGCCTGGATACTCGTCAGACCGTGCTGTGTTGTCCCAACATCTTCTCTTGATGGGTAATGGCATGGCGAACGGAGTCCAGGTCCGCTGGGTTCATCCTTGGTCGGATCGTTCTGTCACGATTCTCTAAAGCAGAACCCAGAAGCAGACCAGGACAAGGCGAGTTGAATGAAGGTGAGTATTTAAAGACTTAAATATGGAAGCAGGAGAATCCAGGTGACGGAGCTGGCAGTGGATGTGAGTTGGTGGGAGTGAATGGGCAGATCCAATGAGGTCTCTGAAGCCACAGACGACCAGGCAGCGGTGGAGTGAATGTTCCGGGAGAGTAATGTTCATGGCTAACGATCCGGAAGGGAATGGATGTCAGGTCAGAGCTTAAGAAGTGGAGAGGTGATGATCAGAACCAGGTGTGCAGATAGCTGATGAGATGCAGGTGCGGGTAATGGAGAGATCTCCCACCTTGCTTCGTCGCCCGGCAACCAGACAGGGTGCGTTCAGGAAACTCAGGAAAAAAACTCCAGGACAGAAAACAGGCAACTCCGGCAGAAACCGACTCAGGAAGCGGGATTCATGACAATCTACCGATATGTATGTAATAGTTGATATACCAGTAGTTACCATACAGTATTATCCTAAAATCTCATATGCATGCTCTAACTGAAAGTATTTCTACATTCCAAATTAACCAATTACACCTATACACACTTCGGCCGACATTTCCATAGTGCAAAGAATTGTGCAAAGTGCAAAATGTACCATAAACTTTATTATAATCTGGCAGCGTGATTTAATTAGAAACTTTTCTTCAACAATGTGCGTTTATAAAGGTGATATGTATGCATTTCTCACTTTACTAAACTGTAGTTAAATAATAATCTCCTCATAACACGCATTGTTGAAAGGATTTGGATAGGTTAAAACAATAATATCTCCACCTTTCCCTTTGATAGACTGGGTATAGTCTTGAAAACCAGACCCTAAGCAGCAGTGACTAGGGTCTGGTGTCTGATGGATTATTTTGGCGACTTCGACAAGGGAAAAAACAAATTCTGGTGTGGGTCCTCTTCAGACAGACAGCTCTCCCAACAAATCACATGTGTGGGAAGGCGGGGGTTAAAATGCGGGCATGAACTGTGCCCATGAAAAATCATCCCTTCGGAAACATGATAGAGGTGGACCCAATGCCGACGCAGACACCTAGGCTCACCTGGTATTTCGTCTCTACTACTTTGTGTTCTTTTTTCAGTTGTTTTATCTCGAGCGCCATATCCACTGCCTGACTGACTTCTCACTCCTTCTTCATCGTCCTCCTCCTCAATCGCCCTTGGCTGTTTCCACCATGCAACATTTTAGAACGCTATAGACGGGTTGGCTGACAATGTCACTAAAAATGATGCGCGCACACGATCACGTAGCTAGCAACAATGACAAGAAGCTGCCTTGTGGGGAGTCGTAGGTGGCTTATTTCAGCTCATTGTATGTTGTTATTGATACCATGTCTTGTTTTGAGGTGTTTTGACTGATATGCTAATATGGCTCAATTTTGCTAGCTAGCTAACCAACAACTGTAATGATTTGAGAGACAACAAGTGCTCATTGTGCAAATGTTTTTATGTTTTCAATGAACATTTGGAGACTAAATATAGTTTACATATTGTCTACAGTCTAAGCCAAGCCCGTCTATTTTGCGCCATAGTTGCACACACGTCGGTTTTATTGCTAAACAAGCAACCCTTCTATTTACCCATTGAAATGTCCTGCAGCACACTGGTTTTCACAGCATTTCTCTGTTATTTCGAGTTGACCTAAAGCTGCAGCAAGAGGGGAGAAATGGTCTATAATGCTGGCCATATCAATATTTAAAATTTTGACATTTCTGGAATGATATTTGGCTGTGTGCAGACTAGCATGAGGGACAAGAAGTAGCTAGCCACAATGAGGTTCAATTTGAGAAAAGTCGGCTAACCTTGTAAGGTACCTAGGTATAAAGCTATTAGCTAGTTCAATTTCTCTCACGATTGTAAAGCCAACAAAATGCTGATAGCAACAGCATATTATTGACATAAAAGGTTAGCTGTTTTAGCCAAGTCTCTAGCTTATCCAGGGTCAGTGAAACATAGAACAACCACGTACTGTCTATCTATGGGAACAACTGCAACCTTCTTGCAAACAACATTGCTAAAACGAATGAAATAAACTATAATGAACCTCATAATGTTACCTGTAATGTTAATCCCCTGTAGCCTAATTGTCATCTCCTTAATTTCATACTGTACCTATATTACAAGGGTTGGATTTGCATTAAACTACACTGCTCCAAAAAATAAAGGGAACACTAAAACAACACAATGTAACTCCAAGTCAATCACACTTCTGTGAAATCAAACTGTCCACTTAGGAAGTAACACTGATTGACAATAAATTTCACATGCTGTTGTGCAAATGGAATAGACAACAGGTGGAAATTATAGGCAATTAGCAAGACACCCCCAATAAAGAAGTGGTTCTGCAGGTGGTGACCACAGACCACTTCTCAGTTCCTATGCTTCCTGGCTGATGTTTTGGTCACTTTTGAATGCTGGTGGTGCTTTCACTCTAGTGGTAGCATGAGACGGAGTCTACAACCCACACAAGTGGCTCAGGTAGTGCAGCTCATCCAGGATGGCACATCAATGCGAGCTGTGGCAAGAAGGTTTGCTGTGTCTGTTAGCGTAGTGTCCAGAGCATGGAGGCGCTACCAGGAGACAGGCCAGTACATCAGGAGACGTGGAGGAGGCCGTAGGAGGGCAACAACCCAGCAGCAGGACCGCTACCTCCGCCTTTGTGCAAGGAGGAGCAGGAGGAGCACTGCCAGAGCCCTGCAAAATGACCTCCAGCAGGCCACAAATGTGCATGTGTCTGCGCAAACGGTCAGAAACAGACTCCATGAGGGTGGTATGAGGGCCCGACGTCCACAGGTGGGGGTTGTGCTTACAGCCCAACACTGTGCAGGACGTTTGGCATTTGCCAGAGAACACCAAGATTGGCAAATTCGCCACTGGCGCCCTGTGCTCTTCACAGATGAAAGCAGGTTCACACTGAGCACGTGACAGACATGACAGAGTCTGGAGACGCCGTGGAGAACGTTCTGCTGCCTGCAACATCCTCCAGCATGACCGGTTTGGCGGTGGGTCAGTCATGGTGTGGGGTGGCATTTCTTTGGGGGGCCGCACAGCCCTCCATGTGCTCGCCAGAGGTAGCCTGACTGCCATTAGGTACCGAGATGAGATCCTCAGACCCCTTGTGAGACCATATGCTGGTGCGGTTGGCCCTGGGTTCCTCCTAATGCAAGACAATGCTAGACCTCATGTGGCTGGAGTGTGTCAGCAGTTCCTGCAAGAGGAAGGCATTGATGCTATGGACTGGCCCGCCCGTTCCCCAGACCTGAATCCAATTGAGCACATCTGGGACATCATGTCTCGCTCCATCCACCAACGCCACGTTGCACCACAGACTGTCCAGGAGTTGGCGGATGCTTTAGTCCAGGTCTGGGAGGAGATCCCTCAGGAGACCATCCGCCACCTCATCAGGAGCATGCTCAGGCGTTGTAGGGAGGTCATACAGGCACGTGGAGGCCACACACACTACTGAGCCTCATTTTGACTTGTTTTAAGGACATTACATCAAAGTTGGATCAGCCTGTAGTGTGGTTTTCCACTTTAATTTTGAGTGTGACTCCAAATCCAGACCTCCATGGGTTGATACATTTGATTTCCATTGATCATTTTTGTGTGATTTTGTTGTCAGCACATTCAACTATGTAAAGAAAAAAGTATTTAATAAGATTATTTCATTCATTCAGATCTAGGATGTGTTGTTTAAGTGTTTTTTATTTTTTGAGCAGTGTATTTCATATGTCAGCACTTAAAAGGCAAGTACAAAATCTGGTATATGGTTTGCCTCAAATACTGTACATTGTCTACTGGTATCATTTTAAATTGAGAACATATAGCTCAACATGTAAACAATGTGTGAGTTTAGCTATTTTCTGCTTCAGATGACAAGGGTTGCAATGTAAATGCCCATAAGGCCAGTAAGGCAATCATACTGTAGGCCTATGCATACATAGCATACATATATAGCATACATTGGCAATGCATGCTATATGTTAAGCTACTAAATTGATTCACATGGCTGATATACTGAGAGAGAGTGACAATCAAATAAAACAGATTGGAGATCTTACTACTAGACAAAAAGTAAATGTTTATTTGAGAATACAACACAGAAACACAGACACATTAGAGACGGAACCCCTTCCCCTCTTTATTGCAGGATTGTGATTTGTGATTAATTAATATTGACACTAGTTCATTAACATTTTTATTTGGCCTTACTGCTATTAGCCCATACAAACGCATTGAATAACAGATTCACTACATGGAACTACAGATAGTCCCCCCCAAAAAAATCTAAACAAATGTTGTTCTGAAGTGTCTATCCTATATCTGAGAGATGTAAGAAAGATCAGGAAGTGTTTTTTTTATCCCTTATTTTTGTCATTAAACAGTGTGAATATATACAGTACCTTGCAAAGGTATTCATCCCCCTTGGCGTTTTTCCTATTTTGTTGCATTACAATCTGTAATTTAAATTGATTTTTATTTGGATTTCATGTAATGGACATACAAAATAGTAAAAATTGAAGTGAAATAAAAAAAATTACGTTAAAAAAAATTATGAAAAATAAATAACAGAAAAGTGCTGTGAATATGTATTCACCCCCTTTGCTATGAAGTCCCTAAATAAGATCTGGTGCAACCAATTACCTTCAGAAGTCACATAATTAGTTAAATAAAGTCCAAGTGTCACATGATCTCAGTATATATACACCTGTTCTGAAAGGCCCCAGAGCCTGCAACACCACTAAGCAAGGGGCACCACCAAGCAAGTGGCACCATGAAGACCAAGGAGCTCTCCAAACAGGTCAGGGACAAAGTTGTGGAGAAGTACAGCTCAGGGTTGGGTTATAAAAAAATATCTGATGCTTTGAACATCCCACAGAGCACCATTAAATCCATTATTCGTTATGCACGCTCAAGTTTTCAGTTTTTTTGTCTTATTTCTTGTTTGTTTCACAAAAAAATATGTTTTGCATCTTCAAAGTGGCAGGCATGTTGTGTAAATCAAATGATACAAACTCCCAAAAAATCTATTTTAATTCCAGATTGTAAGGAAACAAAATAGGATAAATGCCAAGGGGGGGGGGTGAATAATTTCGCAAGCCACTGTACTTCCATTCATTTTTTCAACTGGTACCGGGGGACATTCAGACGAGTCTTGTGAGGCCTGTGGGCATCCTAGAGTAAAACAACCGACATGTAAATTAGCAAGGGAGCCACTTTGGTTTTAGAAGAGGGGGGGACATAACCTGGCAGGGGGTCTGGGGGTCCTCCCGCAGAATCATTTTGGGCATCTAAAGCTAACTTCATGTATTTTTACACAATCCAATATGCCGTCTCCATTTAGAACAAAAAGTAGGCAAAAATACCCACAGTTATCAAGCTAGGTAAGAGATCATTATTAAATGTGTTTAAGTGATTAATAAGACTGAACTAGATCAAAGGTAATTCAATAATAATACAAATGTAAAATGTAAATAACAAATATTGTGTTGCACCTTTAACCGATAGCCTAACAAATGAAAAACTCTTGAAATAATACAAAGACTTTTGATAGCCTTTATTAAGACATTCTCTATATAACATTTCAGCCAGATCGACCAGCCCGAGCCGCCTGCACGTCTGACCCCCACCAGTCTATTCAATCACTCGACTCTCCCAACACAATTTCCTTCCCATTTCACACCTTACACATTTCTTAATTCCCAAGTGAAAGGTAAAAAAAAAAAATGAATTATATAAACACATACACCTCAAATATACATAAACACACAGAAACAGCAAATCCTCCATATAGTTAATCTCATAGGACTAATAGTACTGTAGAGCTCTTTTTACTTGCACACAATATAGCTGGGTCGCCTCATCCTGTCCCTATGCAGCACACCATGCAGCACAACATCCCAACACACCCCCAAAAAAGAACATAGTCTAAGCCAGAATTCAGCCAGCCTTCACAAGACCATAACATATGCAAATATGCCCCCTTTTGTTTTTTACACCTCCAGCAGAGGAATTACATTTAAGAGTGCATGTAATTCAGTTTCACTGGCATATAGTATGTTCTATGGATAGCCTTAAACTGCAGTAATTTATGTTTGAGATTATATGGACATGACTGGGCATTCAAACATATCTGTATCCATTCATCATCATCAATAGCTTTTACCAGCTCTTCCTCACATTTTTGTTTTACATGTTTTGTGTCATCGGGAAAAGCCTCTATCAACCCTTGATACAGTTTGGAAATCAACTTTGGAGGTTTGTCAGACTGTATTAAAATAGCATCTGGCTTGTCCAGTGTTTGCTGCACAGAGAGAATAAAGTGTTGTATCTGCAAATCACAGACTGGTCTTCCCTGGCTGCCTGAACCTGCTTGAGACCCCTGTCACCATCTGATCCTCCTAAAATGATGCATGACAAAGAATTACCTTGGTGTACATTTATACATTATATTATCCAAGACTAGAATCAATGGTTTGATGATTGAAATGACCATTATTCCCAGATCCCAGACTGTAGCTTTAAGCTTAACTTCTGTCCTGTAGCTACTGTAGGTCTACCCATCAATTCAAAATGGAACTTTGTATCATTCACTGATATTGTTAATATAGGCCTACTGCAAAATTCACCTGAGTTCCATAGACTGGTCTTCCCTGGCTGTCTGACCCTGCTGGGACCCCTGTCACCATCTGATACTGCTAAGACATGATGAGCATAGTGTTGTGTACTGACTGCACTAGAGGGCTGCATTCCCACGGGATGCCTGTGGGACCTGTGGGTCCCAACAGAGATCTTTGCGGCGCTGTCAGCATTTTTCATGCTGCGGGCGGGAACGGGCGGTCAGACAGACGACTTTGCGATGAAGATATTTTTGTTGTCCCACAGATTGTTAGGAAATGGTCCTCTTTCTGCTTTGTATGCATTAGCCTACCTGTCACACCCTGATCTGTTTCACCTGTCTTGTGCTTGTCTCCACCCCCACCAGGTGTCTCCTATTTTACCCCATTATCCCCTGTGTATTTATTCCTGCGTTTTCTGTTTGTCTGTTTGTCTGTTGCCAGTTTGTCTTGTTTTGTCAGGTCTTACCAGCGTGTTTCCCATTTCTCCTGTTCTCAAGTTTTTGTTTTCTAGTCTTCCCGGTTCTGACCTTTCTGCCTGCCCTGACCCTGCCTGCCGTTCTGTCCCTGATTGACCCTGCCTTGGATTACAAACCTCTGCCTGCCCTCGACCTGCCCTTTGCCTGCCCCTTTGTTATAACAAATATTCTGAGAATCAAACTATCTGCCTCCTGTGTCTGCATCTGGGTCATATCCTGAGTCGTGATATTATGAACTGGCCATGACTGACCCAGCATTCTCGGAACAGCTCCACAACGCTGTCTCCCTCCAAGGAGCCACCATTGGTAGACACGAGGAGTTCCTTCATAACCTTGTGGAGGGACTCCATACCTTGGCGGAACGCCATAACCATGCCTTCAATGAATTGTTGGAACAATTCCGCAGACTATCTACTAGGCAGCAAGCCACAATGGTAACCTTCCAGACTCCCAGTAACCCCGCTACCAGCAGTGCTTCTCCCCAGCCTACCCCGGCTTCCTGAGAACCCCTCTTACCTCCTCCGGAGTGCTATGCTGGGGATCCTGGAACCTGCCAGGTATTTCTCTCCCAGTGCTCCCTCATCTTGGAGCTACAGCCCTTTTCATTTCCTTCGGATTGTTCGAAGATAGCGTATCTTATAACGCTGATGTCCGTCCGGGAGGGCGCTCGCCTGGCCTACGGCAGTTTAGGAGCAACAATCCACCGTTTGTCTTAGTCTGGAGGATTTCATGGCGGAGGTAAGGAAGGTCTTCGATTCTCCGGTGTCCGAGAGAGAGGCGGCTCAGAAGCTACTTCGGCTGCGTTAAGACTCCCGTAGTGTGGCAGACTAAGCAGTAGATTTTCGCACGTTGGCTGCCGAGAGTGCCTGGAACACGGAGTCCCTGTTTGACACCTTTCTTCACTGATTATTGGA
This sequence comes from Coregonus clupeaformis, assembly GCF_020615455.1. Lineage (NCBI taxonomy): Eukaryota > Metazoa > Chordata > Actinopteri > Salmoniformes > Salmonidae > Coregonus > Coregonus clupeaformis. The sequence continues at coordinate 1,143,578 of NW_025533476.1, forward strand.
GGGAATTAAAGATGAGCTCACAGCCCGGGAGCTGCCCATGGACCTCGACTCCCTCATAGCCTTGACCATAAGGATCGATGGGCGGTTACGGGAACGCAGCAGGGAGAGGAGGTCTGTTCCCGGGCCACACGCTTTCATCCACAGGTTCTCCCTCGCCTCCGAAGAATCCCGTAAGTCCCCGCCGCCTGCATTCCCTACATAAGGGACACCAACGGAATTTCCCATATGATCGATGAGAAATGTCATATGGCATATGTACGGCCCCTAACTAGACGTCCGCGGGTGCGCTAAAAATAGGCCGATGGCCTCGGGTCGTGTGCCAAGGCCCGTTCTTCCGGGAAGTCACAAAATAAAGTTTCCTGGACACTCGGTTTCCGAGATATAATGTTTTTCTTCATTTTGATTATTTTGACTGTACCGGACAATTCCACAGGGTGGTGACCAAATGTATATGGCAAATGGACATTTCATCACCAAATGGACATGGCCGTTTCTCATAAACGGAACAGACTTCAAAGATGAAACTCGGTGAGCAGAGTGGTAGCCAGATGTACTTTTAGCCTGGAAACAAGATGGTGTCGAGGCCACAACGCTCTTTGAGTTAATGCACATTTTCTGGGATTAAAGGTCGAAAACGGTAATACAGCGCTAATTTGACCACTGCACGTCAAAGTACATAAACCTACAGTGTAAAGAAAAATAGAACCAGCCATCTATCTATCATAGTTTACGAGAAATCGTACAACGTCCAATTTGTGATGCTAAAACAAATATGGTTTTTGTAGAAAAAAGTTATTGATCCAGTTGAGGCGTGTTAAGGCAAATCCGTTAAGGCAGGTTTTGGAGCTGTGATTTTCTGTCTGAAGTTTATCCAACTTCAATAAGTTAGGTGCATTTTCATATTGCAAATGGACAGTGTCCACTGCCAAGACTTACACAGCCCTGTGTACTTCAAGTATTCTTTTGAGACCCAAAAAAACACCCCATAAGCCCAGGACACAGAGACAGCACCCATAGAGACATGCTCTAGCCTGACAAGTGCTCACACTGCCCATCAGACCTCAGAGAAGAACTCACACACACAGCCAAGATGGAGTGACACAGTTTGGGGCTTGCAGATGCACAGAGCTTGCAATAGTTACCGGCGTTCGAACCATCAAAGAACCGTCATACCTAGAGCTCTAAAACTTTATAAACCTGTTCTAGAGCTTAAGTCGGTACTGCACATTGAGTTATGTGACTCTAGGTGGTTCTCTGGCCGAGAAACAGCCTCGTCCATTTGCAATATATTAAATTCATTTTTAACATCACAAAAATGACAACATTTAGTAAAGTCCCAGAATCACAAAACTAGGTGCATTGAAACCGCCTCATCCCATATAAATGGACAATACAAGTTTCTGGCCGATAGCTCGTTCAGGGACCCGTAGCGATCCCTGAAAAAAATTCATTTTCAGCACTAATTAAGGTCGCTGCTCGGGTTCCGAATGACCTATCAAGCCAATTGGGATTCGGGTTCGCCTCAGCTAGGCCTACACATAATGTCAGAATTGGACACGCAGCTCGAATGTAACTACGTGTTTTTATGGTTTCAACAGAAGGCGCTATGAATTTTGGGCAGGCTCTGCCATACATGATAGTTGGCTTCTAAAAAAGTTGGACAAAGTGAGTTTGGTGTCAGAATGTATCAGTTTGGTGTCAGTATGATATATTATTCACTGATGGCTGACTTGATGGCTGACTGTCCAATTGCAGTATAATATATTGGCATTGGCCATATGTTACATTTTTAATTGACAGTGTCCATTACCCATATGTTTAAAAAGGGAGTTACCATCACCAAATGGACTGGCTAAAATCATCACTGAAGGGCAAACAAATGGCATCACTATAGTTTCTAGGCCATTCCTTGTTCATCGAGGTGACCCACTTGACCGTGGCCTGACTAGTAGTGATTTCAACATGCTTTTCACGCAGAGACACACCGTTTTCGGTTGGGGTCATCGGGGGGAGGTTGGTGTGGACAATTCACACAGTTCTTCTAGCTGCGCTCTGCAGTTCATGTAGTTTGAACCATCCGAGTTGTTCCCTTAGGATAACATTGGTTTACAGGTTATGCTCTAACTATGCTTCTGTTTATGCAATTTGCAAAGTTCATTTTGCCACGTGTTCAGGTTCACCTTTAGCTCTACAGATATTAATATCAATAGAGTACATGGTCCCCTTCATATCCTAAATGGGAAGTATAAACTTTACCATTAACAAATGAACAGGCTGAAATCAACAAACAACAAATGAACAGGCTTAAATCAACAAACGGACAGGCTGAAATCAACACTGAAAGGCAAATGAATGGCATCACTATAGTCTCTAGGCCGTTCCGAGTTGTCGATGTGCCACACTTGACCATAGCTATTTCAGTCTGACAGCAGTGACTGTGCAAATAAGTAGGCCCGGAATGAAGACTGACTAGTAGTGATTTCAACATGATTTTGACATATTGCGGCCTCTGGGTCACAAAGAGACACGCCATTTTCGACTGTGTCATCGGGGGGAGGTTGGGGTGGACAAGCCACAAAGTTACTCTAGCTGCGTGTGGTGGTTCATTCAGTTTGACCCATCTGAGTTGTTCCCTTAGGATAACATTGATTTACAGGTTATGCTCTAACTCTGCTTCTGTTTATGCAATTTGCAAAGTTCCTTTTTGCCACGTGTTCAGGGTCACGTTTAGCTCTACAGATATCAATATGAATAGAGTATATGGTCCCCTTCATATCCTAAACGGGAAGTATGAACTTTACCAACAACAAATGAACAGGCTGAAATCAACAAACAACAAATGAACAGGCTTAAATCAACAAACGGACAGACTGAAATCAACACTGAATGGCAATTTAATGGCATCACTATAATCTCTAGGCCGTTCCGAGTTCAACGATGTGCCACACTTGACCGTAGCTCGCTCGTTCTGACCGCAGCGACTGTGCAAATAAGTAGGCCCGGATTGAAGCCTGACTAGTAGTGATTTCAACATGATTTTGTCATATTGCGGCCTCTGGGTCACAAAGAGACACACCATTTTCGACTGTGTCATCGGGGGGAGGTTGGGGTGGACAAGCCACAAAGTTACTCTAGCTGCGTGTGGCGGTTCATTCAGTTTGACCCATCCGAGTTGTTCCCTTAGGATAATATTGATTTACAGGTTATGCTCTAACTCTGCTTCTGTTTATGCAATTTGCAAAGTTCCTTTTTGCCACGTGTTCAGGGTCACGTTTAGCTCTACAGATATCAATATGAATAGAGTACATGGTCCCCTTCATATCCTAAACGGGAAGTATGAACTTTACCAACAACAAATGAACAGGCTGAAATCAACAAACAACAAATGAACAGGCTTAAATCAACAAACGGACAGACTGAAATCAACACTGAATGGCAATTTAATGGCATCACTATAATCTCTAGGCCGTTCCGAGTTCAACGATGTGCCACACTTGACCGTAGCTCGCTCGTTCTGACCGCAGCGACTGTGCAAATAAGTAGGCCCGGAATGAAGCCTGACTAGTAGTGATTTCAACATGATTTTGTCATATTGCGGCCTCTGGGTCACACAGAGACACGCCATTTTCGACTGTGTCATCGGGGGGAGGTTGGGGTGGACAAGCCACAAAGTTACTCTAGCTGCGTGCGGCGGTTCATTCAGTTTGACCCATCCGAGTTGTTCCCTTAGGATAACATTGATTTACAGGTTATGCTCTAACTCTGCTTCTGTTTATGCAATTTGCAAAGTTCCTTTTGCCACATGTTCAGGTTCACCTTTAGCTCTACAGATATCAATATGAATAGAGTACATGGTCCCCTTCATATCCTATACGGGAAGTATGAACTTGCAATATATCATATGGCAAATGCCATTGTAGCATATTGCAATTGGACAGCAATCAAGTCAGCCATCTCATTGCTTAAAATCATCATAAATAGTCAAAGGACAGCACCTATGAATTGTATTTGTACAGTAGAGTGTCCCAGTAGTGGACTTTATTAGTTTAAACCTTTTAACTGCATGTCCAATTCATGATGGTAAAAGCCAATTGTAACATATTGCTAATGGACAGTGTCAATTTGCCATATGATATATTGCCAGTGCCAATGTGTTATACTGTACACATTGGCACTGGCAATATATCATATGGCAAATGGACACTGTCCATTTCCAATATGTTTCAACAGGGATTTACCATCACCAAATGGACAGGCTGAAATCAACACCAATGAGCAAGGGAGAGGAACCACTATCACCACTAGGCCATCCTGAGTTCAACGAGCCAGACAATTGGGCATTTCAGCAATGTAGCACTATGTCCAATTCATGATGGTAAATTCCCACTGTAATATATTGCTAATGGACAGTGTCCATTACACATAATACATTGCCAGTCATAACATGTTGTGATGGACACTGTCCATTTCCAATATGTTTAAACAGTGATTTACCACCACCAAATGGACAGGCTGAACTCCACACCAACGTGTGAGGGAGAGGAACCACTAGATCTGTTTGACTCATACTGTATATTGCTAATGGACTTTTTGTCCATAAAGCTCCAAAAGTTGTCTGTATTGTGGTACATCAGGACATTACATATCCACCTGTCCAGTAAAAGACCAGACTCATCAGTAGGTACGAGTACGCTGGTGGGCCATAAAGGGAGTTTCCCATCTCCCATTACTCATACTCCTCTCCATGCTATCCTGCTGTGGGGTGACTAGTCTAAATCTCTCTGGGTGCTCATGGACTCTGTGGCTGATGAGAGCTTTATGGACGCTACTCTGGTGTCGGAGCTGGGCATCTCCATACAACCCCTCTCCATTCCCATGGACGCTGGAGCATTGGACGGACGCTCTATTGGCAGGGTCACTCACGGCATGGTTTCCATCAACCTGCGAGTGTCAGGTAACCACATTGAGTCCATGCAGTTTCTGCTCATTGAGTCTCCTCATGTGCCTCTGGTTTTGGAATTGTCATGGCTCAAGAGGCACAACCCCCTGATCGACTGGGCTACGGGCTCTATCCTGGGTTGGAGCCCATTCTGTAATGCACATTGTCTCAAGGCGGCGCAGCCTGCCACTGGACATCCTCCTCCGGGCTTGGGAAAAGCCTCAGATCTCTCAGCCGTTTCCGCAGAGTACCAGGACCTCCAGGAGGTTTTCAACAAGGCCCACGCCGCATCTCTTCCTCTGCATCGACCCTACGACTGCACCATTGACCTCCTCCCAGGCACTACACCGCCTCGGGACGGCTTTATTCCCTGTCTGGTCCAGAGACCAAGACCATAGAAGGGTACATTGAGGACACTCTGGCTGCCCGGCCTGTGTATTGACTACCGGGGCCTTAAAGACATCACGTAAAAAAAAAAAACGTTATTCTCTACCACTCCTCTCCTCGGCTTTCGAGCCTCTCCAAGGGGCAACTATTTTTTCGAAGTTGGACCTTTGGAAGGCCTACCATCTCTTTCGGATACGGGAAGGAGATGAAGACAGCCTTTAACACGGCTAGCGGGCACTATGAGTACCTGGTTATGCCATTCAGACTGACCAACACTCCCGCAGTGTACCAGACCCTGGTCAACGACGTGCTCCGTGAATTCCACACTATCTCTTTTCTGGGATACGTCATCGCTGCAGGGAACATTCAGATGGATCCTAACAAGGTGAGAGCGGTGGTGGAGTGGCCCCAACCCACATCCAGAGTGCAGCTTCAACGTTTCCTGGGATTTGTTAATTTCTACCGCCGCTTCATCCAGGGCTACAGCACCCTGGCTTCCCCCCTCTCTGCACTAACCTCACCCAAGGTTCCGTTCACGTGGTCCCCAGCTGCTGACCGGGCGTTTTCGGATTTCAAGCCCCCATCTTAATCCATCCGGACCCATCCCGTCAGTTCGTGGTGGATGTCGACGCCTCGGACGTTGGAGTGGGGGCCGTCCTGTCCCAGCGTTTGGCCCAGGACCAAAAGCTGCATCCCTGCGCTTTCCTGTCCCATTGTCTTAATCCCGCTGAGAGGAACTACGACGTGCGAAATCGGGAACTTCTTGCAGTCAAGATGGTGCTGGAGGAGTGGAGATACTGGCTAGAAGGGGCGGAACATCCATTCTTAGTGTGGACCGACGATAAGAATCTGGAATATCTCCGTACCGCCAAGCGCCTCAACTCAAGGTAGGCTCTTTGGGCTCTGTTATTCACTTGTTTTAATTTTACCATCTCCTACCACCCTGGGTCCAAGAATGTGAAGCCTGATGCCCTCTCTCGCTTGCATAGCTCCGCAGCTACACCGTCTGACACAGAGAACATCCTCTCTACTTCCTGTCTGGCAGCTACACTCGTCTGGGGTATCGAGAGCCTGGTCCGCAAGGCCAGCGTTCCCAGCCAGATCCCCGGGGGGTGCCCGGCTAACCGGTTGTTTGTCCCAGATTCTGCCCGGTCCCCGGTCCTGGAATGGGCTCATCCCTCTAACCTTACATGCTATCCCGGCTCCCGCCGGACCTTGCCATCCGACAACGGTTTTGGTGGACCACCATGGTTCCTGACATCTCCACGTTCGTCGCTGCCTGCACTGTGTGTGCACAGAATAAAACTCTGCGGCAAGCTGCGGCAGGCCTCCTTCAACCACTCCCTGTTCCTCACCCTCCTGGTCCCATATATCCCTGGACTTAGTCACTGGTCTCCCTCCGTCTGATGGCAACACCGCCATCCTAGTAGATAGGTTTTCCAATGCCGCCCATTTCATTCCTCTTCCCAAGTTACCCTCAGTCAAGGAGATGTCCCAGCTCATGGTACAGCACGTCTTCCGGATCCATGGTCGACATGGTCTCCGATTGTGGTCCTCAGTTCTTGACCCGATACTGGAAGGCGTTCTGCACCCTCATTGGGTCATCGGCCAGCCTGTCCTCCGGGTTTCATCCCCAATCTAACGGCCAGTCAGAGCGTGCCAATCAGGGCCTGCAGACGACTCTTCGTTGCCTCGTCTCTGCCAACTCCACCACCTGGAGCCAGCAACTTGTGTGGGTGGAGTATGCCCGCAACATCCTTCCCTGCTTGGCCACTGGTCTCTCGCCCTTCGAGTGTTCCTTGGGTTACTGCCTCCGCTCTTCCCTGAGCAAGAGGAAGAAGACTCAACATACCCTCGGCCCAGATGTTTGTCCGCTGCTGTCGGCGTACCTGGAAGAGAGCCCGGTCCGCTCTTCTTAAGACCACCTCCAGGTACTGGTAACAAGCGGACTGCCACCGGAACCCGGCTCCCCGCTATCATCTTAGGCAGAGGGTATGGCTCTCCACTCAGGATCTGCCACTCAGGGTGGAGTCCCGTAAACTTTCCCCCAGCTTTATCGGCCCTTTCCCCATCTCTAAAATCCTTAGCCCCACTGCTGTTCGTCTTCTGTTGCCCCGCACCCTCCGTATTCATCCTACTTTCCATGTATCTAGGATTAAACCTCTGTCTCACAGCCCTTTGTCTCCTGTTTCAAGGCCCACCCCTCTCCCCCGTCTCACCGGTAGCTAGCTTGCTAGCTCACATGCCACTCAAGTCTAACTGAAGTTATTGGCGAGTTCATCATGCTTGTGACATTATGCTAGCTAGCTCTACCCAGTTAGATTATTTGTTTTGACTTGTCGCATTTGCACTTGTTGCATTTTCCCTATGCTTGTGTCATCAAGCACTCGTCAGCTGCGCGCTGCTCGTTCTAAAAATATAACTTTTGGTAATCAAAACAGTGGCAGCATTTGCAGCAGAGGAGATTCAGTTCGTCTCTGTGAATGGTTTGTCCTCTGACAAATCAATGATACATTTCAGTGTTCCTCAAGGTTGAGTTCTAGGACCGATATTGTTTTCACTGCATATACTATCCCTTGGTGATGTCATTCAGAAACACAATGTCAACTTTCACTGCTATGCAGACGACACACAGCTGTGCATTTCGAATGAAACATGATGAAACCCCAAAACTGCCCACCCCGGAAGCCTGTGTTTCAGACGTAAGGAAGTGGATGGCAACAAAACAGAGATGCTAGTTCTAGGTCCCAAGAAACAAAGAGATCTACTGTCAGATCTGACAATGAATCTCGATGGTTGTACAGTCGTCTCAAATAAAACTGTGTAGGACCTCAGCGTTACTCTGGACCCTGATCTCTCCTTCGACGAACAAATAAAATATATTTCAAAAGCAGCCTTATTTCATCTTCGTAACATTGGATAAATCTGAAACTGTTAGTCCAAATTTGATGCAGAAAAGCTAATCCAGGCTTTTGTCACTTCAAGATTAGGCTACTGCAATGCTCTACTCTCCGGCTACCTGGATAAGGCACTAAATAAACTTCAGCTCGTGCTAAATACAGCTGCTAGAATCTTGACTAGAACCAAAACATGTTACCCCAGTGCTATTCTTCCTACACTGGCTAGGGCTGATTTCAAGGATTTACTGCTAACCTACATAGACTTGCTCCTACCTATCTCGCCGATTTCGCTTCTGCCGTACATACCTACACGTACGCTATGGTCACAAGACGCAGGCCTCCTTATTGTTCCTAGAATTTCTAAGCAAACAGCTGGAGGCAGGGCTTTCTCCTATAGAGCTTAATTTCTATGGAATGGTCTGCTGATCCATGTGAGAGACGCAGACTTGGTCTCAATCTTTAAATCTTTACTGAAGACTCATCTCTTCAGTAGGTCCTATGATTGAGTGTGGTCTGGCCCAGGAGTGGGAAGTGAACATCAAGGCACTGGAGTGACGAACCACCCTTGCTATCTCTGCCTGGCAGGCTCCCCTATCTCCACTAGGATACTCTGCCTCTGACCCTATTACATTTTAAAAAAAAAATTAGTCATTTTGGCAGAGGGCTGAGTCACTGGCTTGCTCGCTCTCTACTATCCTTTCTGTCCTCGGGCTCGTACGGTGGGGTGATCTTTGTGGGCTATACTCTGCCTTGTCTCAGGGTAGTAAGTTAGTGGCCTGTTTATCTCTTTAGTGGTGTGGGGGCTGTGCTTTGCAATGTGGGTGGGGTTATATCCTGCCTGGTTGTCCCTGTCCGGCATAGAATTGTGATGAGGCATACATCTGGGGAAGGGTATAAAACAAGGGTATAAAACAATTTCTAGAGTGTTTACATTTTCCAAGCGCACAGTGGTCTCCATCGTTAGGAAATTGAAAAAATATGCAACTACCCAGACTCTGCCTAGAGCTGTCCTTCCAACCAAACTGAGCAACCGGGCAAGAAGGACCTTGGTCAGGGAGGTGACCAAGAACCCAATGACCACTCTGACAGAACTGCAAAGTTCCTTGGCTGATATGGGAGAACCTGCCAGAAGGATAAAAGTTTCTACAGCACTTTACCAATCTGGGCTTTATGGGAGAGTGGCCAGACGGAAGCCACTCCTGAGAAAAAAGCACATGACAGCACACCTGGACTTTGCAAAAAGGCACGCAAAAGGCTCTGAGAGCATAAGGCAAAAGATGCTGTGGTCTGATGACACAACAATTTAACTCTTTGGCCTGAAGATTGAAGATTTACGTTCCAAAAGGACAATGACCCCAAGCATACAGCCAAAGCAACACTGGGATGGCATCAGTACAAGAATGTGAAAGTCCTTGAGTGGCCCAGCCAAAGCCCAGACTTGAATCCCATTGACAATCTGTGGAAAGACTTGAAGATTGCTGTTCACCGCTGCTCCCCATCTAACTTAACAGAGCTTGAGAAAATATGCAAGGAAGAATGGGATGAAATCCCCAAATCCAGATGTGCAAAGCTGATACAGACATACCCAATGTCACGATCGTCGTAGGAGTGAGTAGACCAAGGCGCAGCGTGTGAAACAAACATGACTTTAATTAGTTAAAGTTATCAAAACAAAACACGACTCGTGAAGTCCACGGTGACAAAATACCGACACGGAACAAAAACCCACAAACACAAAGTGAAACACAGACAGTTAAATATGGCTCCCAATCAGAGACAACCAGCCGACAGCTGACACTCGTTGCCTCTGATTGGGAGTCACACAGGCAAACATAGAAATAACCAACCTAGAACACCCAAACAAAGAAACAGAACACATAGAATGAACACACCCTGGCTCAACATATAGAGTCCCAGAGCCAGGGTGTGACAGTACCCCCCCCTAAAGGCGCGGACTGCGACCGCGCCTAAATACGAGCAAAACAGGGGAGGGCTGGGTGGGCATACCTCCTCGGCGGCGGTTCTGGCTCCGGCCTTGCCCACCACCCTCCAACAAACCCCCCATAGCGCCCCTGGTCCGGTCTGGCCCCGCTGGCTGGAGCTGGACTGGACGTAGCAGGGGCGGTAGGCTTCAGCTCCTTAGTGGAGCAGTTGAGCGGTACCTGAATTGGCACCGATGACCCAGGCACGGGTTGTGCCGGACTGACGACTCGCACCCTAGGCTTGGTGCGTGGAGCAGCGACAGGCCTTACCAGGCTGACGACTCGTACCCGGGCTTGGTGCGAGTAGCAGGAACGGGCTGAACCAGGCTGACGACTCGCACCCCTGGCTTGGTGCGAGTGGCAGGAACGGGCTGGACCAGGCTGACGACTCGCACCCCTGGCTTGGTGCGAGTGGCAGGAACGGGCTGGACCAGGCTGACGACTCGCACCCCTGGCTTGGTGCGAGTGGCAGGAACGGGCTGGACCAGGCTGACGACGCACACCGTAGGCTTGGTGCGTGGATTAGGGACAGGCCGGGCTGGGCTGGCGACGCACACCGTAGGCTTGGTGCGTGGAGCAAGGACAGGCCGGGCTGGGCTGTCGACGCACACCGTAGGCTTGGTGCATGGAGCAGGGACAGGCCGGACAGGGCTGGCGACGCACACCGTAGGCTTGGTGCGTGGAGCAGGGACAGGCCGGACAGGGCTGGCGACGCACCCCGTAGGCTTGGTGCGTGGAGCAGGGACAGGCCGGGCTGGGCTGACGACGCACACCGTAGGCTTGGTGCGTGGAGCAGGAACAGGCCGGGCTGGGCTGGCGACGCACACCGTAGGTTTGGTGCGTGGAGCAGGGACAGGCCGGGCTGGGCTGTCGACGCACACCGTAGGCTTGGTGCGTGGAGCAGGGACAGGCCGGACTGGGCTGGCGACGCACACCGTAGGCTTGGTGCGTGGAGCAGGAACAGGCCGGACCGTACTGGGAACACACACCACTGGCCTTAAACGGGGATCAGGAACGGGCCGGACCGGACTGGCAATACACCTCAGTACCTCTCGCCGTGCCTCTACAACTTCCTTCCCTCCTCTCGCCAATGGCTCCCGTTTCGCCCTGTGGCAGCCTCCTGCTGCCCAGTCGCCCATGCCGTGTGCCCCCCCCTAAAAAATTATTGGGGGTGCCTCTCGTCCGTCCGACGATGGCACTGCTGACGCCGCTGCTCCTCTCTCGCCAGGGCCTTAATCCTACCCCAAGGTCCCTTGCCCCCGAGCATGTCCTCCCAGGACCACACTTTGCCCACCTGGGCCATCGCCAGCCTCTCCATCTCCTTTCCTGGCGCTTCCTCCCATGTCCAGTCTGCCTGCTCCTGGACACGCTGCTTGGTCCTTTTACGGTGGGTTTTTCTGTCACGATCGTCGTAGGAGTGAGTAGACCAAGGCGCAGCGTGTGAAACAAACATGACTTTAATTAGTTAAAGTTATCAAAACAAAACACGACTCGTGAAGTCCACGGTGACAAAATACCGACACGGAACAAAAACCCACAAACACAAAGTGAAACACAGACAGTTAAATATGGCTCCCAATCAGAGACAACCAGCCGACAGCTGACACTCGTTGCCTCTGATTGGGAGTCACACAGGCAAACATAGAAATAACCAACCTAGAACACCCAAACAAAGAAACAGAACACATAGAATGAACACACCCTGGCTCAACATATAGAGTCCCAGAGCCAGGGTGTGACACCCAAGACGACTCAAATCTGTAATCGCCAAAGTATTAACTCAGGGGTGTGAAAACCTATGCAAATACCTATACTTCTGTATAACATTTTCAATAAATTTCTAAAAATGTCTAAAAACATGTTTTCACTGTCATTATGGGGTGTTGTGTGTAGATGGGTGATAAAAAACATATTTAATCAATTTTGAATTAAAGTTGTAATAAATCAAGGGTCATAAAGTGCCAGATTACATTTAAACCAAGTATTTTTCTGCATATCTAAGCATACCTCTTGAGCTGTCTGTACTCCTGACTGGTGGTTCTTTTTTTAAAGAAACTAAATATGCTGCTCTGCTACAATCTGGAAAAAATATTGAAAGGAATGTGAGTCGTATTCAGTACATTTAGTAACTTGATTGATAGCCTTTATAAACTGAACATAATTTAAAGCGGAACAAATAAACCATATACAAATATGATGATATGATAGTGGATTAATGGATTAACTTTTTCAATGCTAGTTAAGGATATTATACTCTTTGCCTAGTCCAGTCAGTGTGCCCCCTCTGAAAAATACCACTGACAGATCTTTTTATAAATAATTATGATAAAACGTGGGCTTAAAAATTAAGTTTAGTAATGAATTCAACATCTGACATTTTTTTAAAACAGGACAAATCTGAGGGGGCACGTGCCCTTGTGCCCCCTCTGGCCTCAACCCTTTGGTACCTCTGGAAATTGAAATGAGCTTGTAAAAAAAATGGATACGGACAAAAATTGTATTGTTTTGTGTGACTACAGCACAAGCGATAACATGCAAAAGTAGAGACATCTTCTAATTGAACGGAGCGTCATAGTGGTCAGAACTTTCACTGCCCGCAAGCCCAGCTTCGGTTGGGTCATTATCATTCAAAACAATTCATTTTAAAAGAAATCACATGCACACCTTGCACGCGAGTATAGGCCATTTGTAACACCCTGGCTCTGGGACTCTATATGTTGAGCCAGGGTGTGTTCTTTCTATGTGGTGTATTTCTATGTTGGGAGTTCTAGTTTGTTTATTTCTATGTTGGCCTGAGTGACTCCCAATCAGAGGCAACGAGTGTCAGCTTTTGGCTGGTTGTCTCTGATTGGGAGCCATATTTAAACTGTCTGTTTTTCACTTTGTGTTTGTGGGTTCTTGTTCCGTGTTGGTCTATGTTACCTAGGACGTTACGAGTCGTTTGTTGTTTTTGTTTACTGTCCGTGTTTATCGCTAATGATAAATAAACATGTTTGTTCATCACGCTGCGCCTTGGTCCTCCTCTCTTAACGACGATCGTGACAGAAGAACCCACCATACAAGGACCAAGCATTTTGTCCAGGAGCAGACAGACTGGACATGGGAGGAAGCGCCGGGAAAGGAGATGGAGAGGTTGGCGATGGCCCAGGAGGGCAAATCGTGGTCCTGGGAGGACATGCTCGGGGGCAAAGGGCCATGGGCTAGGATTAAGGCCCTGGCGAGAGAGGAGCAGCGGCGTCAGCAGTGTCATCGTCGGACGGACGAGAGGCAACCCCAAAAAAAATTTAGGGGGGGGGGGGCACACGGCATGGGCGGCTGGGCAGCAGGAGGCTGCCACAGGGCGATTTGGAGAGGAGGCCACCGGGTATGGGGGGCCAGAAGGCAGGTTGGCGGAGCCTGGATGGAGAAAGGAACCAACTTCCCGTACTCAGGCATGGCAGCATGGGACTGGGCAGGTTCTGCGGTATGCGGAGCGGCGTTCTGTGCCACGAGTGGTCCGGCATAGTCCTGTACGTCCTGTGCGAGCACCCCGCACGTGTTGTGCGAAGGTAGGCATGCAGCCAGGACGGAGTGTGCCGGCTCAGCGCTCGTGGCCTCCAGTGCCTCTCCTCGGTCCCGGATATCCTGCGCCAGTGTCACGTGCTGTTATGCCAGTACGGGTACACAGCCCTGTACGTCCTGTGCTGATGCCTCACACAGAGTGTGTGAGGGTAGGCATTCAGCCAGGACGGGTTGTGGCAGCTCTTCACTCCAGGTCTCCTATCCGTCTCCACAGCCCGGCCCGGCCTGTCCCTGCTCCTCGCACCAAGCCTACGGTGTGCGTCGCCAGCCCGGTCCGGCCTGTCCCTGCTCCTCGCACCAAGCCTACGGTGTGCGTCGCCAGCCCGGTCCGGCCTGTCCCTGCTCCACGCACCAAGCCTACGGTGTGCGTCGCCAGCCCGGTCCGGCCTGTCCCTGCTCCTCGCACCAAGCCTACGGTGTGCGTCGCCAGCCCGGTCCGGCCTGTTCCTACTCCACGCACCAAGCCAGGGGTGCGCATCGTCAGCCCGGTCCGGCCCGTTCCTACTCCACGCACCAAGCCAGGGGTGCGAGTCGTCAGCCCGGTCCGGCCCGTTCGGCTCCACGCACCAAGCCAGGGGTGCGCGTCGTCAGTCCAGCACAACCCATGCCTGGGTCACCGGTGCCTGGTAAGGTACCGGTCAACTGCTCCACTACGGAGCTGAAGCTAACCGCTCCTGCTACGTCCAGTTCAGCTCCAGCCAGCGGGGCCAGACCGGACCAGGGGCGCTATGGGGGGTTTATTGGAGGGTGGTGGGCAAGGCCGGAGCCAGAACCACCGCCGAGGAGGAATGCCCACCCAGCCCTCCCCTGTTTTGCTCTAGTTGAGGCGCGGTCGCAGTCCGCGCCTTTAGGGGGTACTGTAACACCCTGGCTCTGGGACTCTATATGTTGAGCCAGGGTGTGTTCTTTCTATGTGGTGTATTTCTATGTTGGGAGTTCTAGTTTGTTTATTTCTATGTTGGCCTGAGTGACTCCCAATCAGAGGCAACGAGTGTCAGCTTTTGGCTGGTTGTCTCTGATTGGGAGCCATATTTAAACTGTCTGTTTTTCCCTTTGTGTTTGTGGGTTCTTGTTCCGTGTTGGTCTATGTTACCTAGGACGTTACGAGTCGTTTGTTGTTTTTGTTTACTGTCCGTGTTTATCGCTAATGATAAATAAACATGTTCGTTCATCACGCTGCGCCTTGGTCCTCCTCTCTTAACGACGATCGTGACACCATTAAAGGAAAGATTCACCCATTTTGAATGTTATATATTTTTTGTGCATTCTGAGTGATGTTTTATCGATTCCCGGGGTCATTTCATGTTTTGATGTGTATCTGAGCTATTGCCATTCAAGCAGGCAGATATGACGTGGCATTGCGATAAAGCCGCTCTCACTATACTGGAAGTTAATAGGAAAACTACTTTTAGATTGCAAATCATACATGTCAGATTTCAATACTGGCCAATGTCATAACGCGGGAGGTTGTCTTCTCTCGAATGAACCATTGATCATATTTTTGCAATATTCCTACCTCGAGTAATGTGTAATTTAAAAGAGGGTCCACCACATTTCTCCTATTTGTCTGCCTCTTCAGTCCAGGGTGCATTGCATGGTGCCGTTGAATGGACGTTGCAAATTTCAGACTCCACTCTGCGAGGCACATTGATCTGCAGGTAGAACATGGTGAGATTTTAGATTCCTAAGTTGATAATGCAGTTTGTTTAGATGATTTTACAGCTAACTAGCTACTTCACATGCAATATATACGTTGGTATTATTGTTTGAAGCTACAGTGTTCGTTTGCTAGCTAGCTAGCTACCTAGCCAGCCCATAGAGAGAGTATTGCATTGTGGGATTTGTAGTCAACTTGAGCTGAACAGATCTCCACAACAATTTTCAAATATTGCTACCAACGTTATTATAACGACAAACGAGGTAGAGGAGCAATTTTCTATCTGTGCCTCTTGGAGTATTGGATATTCTTCATTTTCCAGTCATAATATACAGAAACTATATTATAAGTTCTTAATAGTTTTTTATTATGTTTCAGTGGTTAAGCTACATGGAACTTTTGTGTTTAAACATTATATATGTTACTCACTTTGGTCTAGCCAGGGAAAGGTTATGAAGGAGAGTTTATTGAGATGTGTAGCCGATGTGAAATGGCTAGCTAGTTTGCGGTGCACTAATAGTGTTCAATCGGTGACATCACCTGCTCTGAGACCTTGAAGTAGTTGTTTCCCTTGCTCCACAAGAGCTTTGTTAAAAAAAACACACAAAAAAACAATGCTTTGTGAATGACAGTTGTCGATGTGTACATTTTCTTGGGGGAAAAAACACCGCCACATGCTGGAACTCTTGTGCACCCTGAATAAGGTCTCAAAAATAAATAAATAGTGGTTTTAAATCTATTAACATGCTGTAGTAAACAAAATCACCAGTGTGTCTGAGTGCCTTCTTTCAATAATTAAGTAAACTCTTCCAAGCACCTGGATTTACAGTATAAGGCAGTAATCTTTTCCCGTTACTAAACAGAAAGGGAAAAACCTGTGCACAGCAGTGTGTCTTGGTCCAGGTGCTGATTTTGTCAGGAACACCTAGTGACACTTGTTTCTGAGTTCTGTTCTCCACTCAATTTGGTGTAAAATGTCTCATGAAAATGGATTACATGCATTGTCGTCACGATATATATTTGGCATACTTGGTTTTGGCAGTGGGTGGTGACTTTGGAGCATAATTCTTATCTACTCAGTATCTGTTCCTATCTCTGCGGACATTCTGCACACACGCACACATACACACACAATCTCTCCTCCATATTGCTGTAAGGAAAAGTGTATGTGATGTCAAAAGATATGCACCCTATCACACACGTACACACACACCCACACAATTAGGGCTGTTATGTATAGTCCGCCACAGTGGACGTGTCATAATACCCATAAAAACACGTAAATGGTTCAAATGGTTTCTCCGCCATTCATTTTTCACATCGTGAATTCTACTAAAAATTATAATTAATTGTGTGTTTGGTGTAGGCTTACCTTGACATGATGTTTTGATAGCCGTGTAATTCTCTCTCGGACAAGATGAGTTTTATCAATATATTGGCCTAAATTTACTATCAAAAATGTGCAATGCTGATTAATCAAAGTTAGCTTGTCCGAGAGAGATTTACGCGGTTATCAAAAAGTAATGCCAGGGTAAGCCTACACGAAACACAGACCTTATATGTAGTAGTTCTAAAAATGTATTGTGAAAAAATGAGTGGTACAATTTCAGAGTTTATGACTCCTACTGTGGTACTCAATTACCGCCGCACCGGCAGTAACGAGTCATGGCAGTAGTCAAATTCCACATGACCGTTGATGCTTCTGAAAAAATTAGCTCTGATGCTGCTGATGGTTAGTAGCTTGTTAACGGACACTTTCTAATGGTCTGGTACTCAGCTCTCTATTGTCCATCTAATCACTTTGACATCAATGCAAATACAATCAAAAATCAAATCAAACACTGCATGAGAGCCCTGGCATTCAGTGTTTGAGCGGAATAGGATCAGCTGTTGCGCAGCTGAGAGCCAGCTCCTCATAACTGGTTGACACATTGAATGAAATAAGTGTTTCTATAAGCCCATGTTGCGTAACATTTCTATAGGCTATGCTACAGTGAGGGAAAAAAGTATTTGATCCCCTGCTGATTTTGTACGTTTGCCCACTGACAAAGACATGATCAGTCTATAATTTTAATGGTAGGTTTATGTGAACAGTGAGAGACAGAATAACAACAAAATAATCCAGAAAAACGCATGTCAAAAATGTTTTAAATTGATTTGCGTTT